>NC_084610.1:18138715-18493715 GCF_033807715.1 Cololabis saira | reverse complement strand
GATATTATTTTGGCTCGCTTCACTTCACGATGAAACACTTTTCAAGGATGATGATGGAAAAATGAGCTTAAAAAAACCCTAAAATGGTAATGCTGGCAGCTTGGATGCTTCATCAAAGCCTTGAAGCCAGTCATTAGGCAGAAAAGCATGATTTAAAGCATGTGCACCCACATATGCCTCCCTGCAGAAAGCACACACAATCACACTTCCATGCTTATATTACAGGGGCTGCGCTACTAAATGAAAACGTGCTAATCATCCCTATGAATTTTTCTGATCTGGCTAAATAACACAGATAATGTGAGGCAAAATGGGAAGAGGAGGAACAACAAGCCAAGACACAAGTCTCAATCTCTTAGCGTCATGCAACCTCGTAAACACAATAAAAACGAGAGCAAAGTGGTCCTCCGTCAAACCTGAAAATGAGCCTAATATCCTCAGGGAAATCAGTAATCTAAGCCTCCTGCACTAATAGTATTGCCTCACATCAGTCCTATGGTTGATTAATTACACCTCTTTTATACGCAAGAGTAAATATGACATAGAGTTTTGTGAGTACAAAAAGTGGAAGGACTAATGATTCAAAAGGGTGAGCATGTTTCTGTCACAGCAAGAAGGAACGCAGACGCTTCGGATGAGTCCGTTACAGAGCCAGCATCCGCCCCTGACCAAATTGGGGCCCTAAGTCATGTTATTTGCAGGCAATATGGAGCCATATTGCCTGCAAATAGCCTGTATGGAGCCAAATCAAGGCCAAAAGTTTTGCTAATTTGAAAAAATAAAATTTGAACCTGAAAATTCTTTTTTACAGTTTAAAAATTTTTTTTCAGGCCCCGTCCACACGTAGCCGGATATCTGCGGATATCTGCTAAACCGGAGATATTTTCCTCCGTTTTGACCTGTCATCCACACGAAAACGCAAATAAACGAAGGTTTAAAAAAACTCCGGGCAAAGTGAAGATTTTTGAAAACTCCGTTTATGTAGATGCGTGTGGACACACATAACCGGAGATTTGCGTTTTCGAACGTCACATTATGCGCCAAAACAACAACAAATCTGCTCTGACGTGCGCCTTTTGTTTACTACAGATGATCCAGCATCTGTTCTCCAAGCTATTTATTAAATAAATGGTCTCTGCTCTTGACCACCACTTACTGCGTTACACCGACACAGAGGCTCCGCCGTACCCGCAGAGACGCAGAGCCCGCAGAGCCGCGGAGCCGCGGAGGTGCAGCTTCCCCGGGAGCTGCAGATGATCTACAGGTTAGAATGCTTATGAAGTGGTCGAAAACGCAGATCTTCGGTTACGTGTGGATGCAAATTTTTTTATAAACGGAGGAGGGAAATATTCGTTTTTAAAAATACCCGGCTACGTGTGGACGGGGTCTCAGTATCAGATCTTTTTTTCAGTTTTAGAACTTTTTATTTCAGTTTCAAATCTTTTTTTCAGTTTCAGATCTTTTTTTTCAGTTTCAAATCTTTTTTTCAGTTTAAAATTTTTTTTTCAGTTTCAGACTTTTGGCACTGATCTGGCGTAGGGGGCATCAACTGAGATCTGAAACTGAAAAAAAGGAAGTGAAGCTGAAAAAAAAGATCTGAAACTGAAAAAAAGATTTGAAACTGAAATAAAAAGTTCTGAAACTGAAAAAAAGATCTGAAACTGTAAAAAAGAATTTTAAGGTTCAAATTTTATTTTCAAATTAGCAAAACTTTTGGCCTTGATTTGGCTCCATACACCTGCCCTCAAACCTCTCCCCATCCCGAATGTATCATTGGTACAAAATGACCGTATAACACGCCATTTAACTTGACAACCTTTATCAATAATAACAAATGTACGGTATGTATACAGTAGATAAAGTAGTTTGACTGTTTGAGTCAAAAAAAATTAAAAGTCAGCCTGAAATAAATAAATATTAAATAAAAAACTTGAAATGAAAAAATCCGAGACAAAAATAGCGATCAATTACTCATCAAAAGAAAGATACTTCAACCACCTCAAAACCACCACAAAAAGCCTCAAAGCAGGTTTAGCAGGTCTGAAATCAGAGCTAAACACACACGTGTGCCTTTTACAGACACAGGTTCATCTCCTTAAAAATAGTTAAACTTCTTCACAACATAAATTGATATAAAACTATAACCAATATGTTATATATTGGCTGGAAATTATAGCTTATATATGACCAACTGGTCATGTGACCACACTCTTTCAACAGAGCTGAATGCAGAGGGCGTTAACAAGGCGTTCAATAAATGTTCATCAGGACCGCTAGAAAAACAAACATCTCCAGTCTAGACAGAGACTGGAGACAGATTCCTATCTGAGTGGCAGCTCAGGTGTTTGTGCTACGACGTTTTATTTCAACAACATTCCCACCTTCAAGTAAAGCACGAGTTTCATTGTGTTTTGCCTTTTTTACTTCTCTTGCCCGATCCTGATTGGTGATGTCTTTTGAACAATAAGTTGAAATCTCTCCTTCTGTAGCTCTGCAAGAGCCTGCCGGCAGGCGCAGCACTCTGATTGGTCAGATGTCGAGTGCTGCCAATTAGGGCTTGGGATCAATTAAAATGTCAAGAATCGATTCAATTCCGATTCTTAAAATTCAGAATCGATTATCAAGATTTGATTCGATCCGATTCGATTCCGATATTGATTTGGGTTAGTGTTATTAAAACTGTTTTTTAAGCTGTTACATGAATTATATGACTGTAGTTATGCAACATATTAATACTAGTATTATATTGAGATTCAACAGCAAGTATTGCAGCTAATGATGCTGTAAGGACCAATCAGCTCCCAGAATGCTGATAGAACTGCTTTCAGAAACATCATGTGGGTCAGAATTATCAAACAGATCCAGGGCAGCAAACTTCTGTTTTTATTTGTTCCATTTTCTGTCTATTTTGGTTTTTAATTTTTGAGCATTTGGTTTTTAGCATTCTTTGCAAATGTAACCCCAAGACAGTAAATAAAGTAATGAAATATAGACAATTTATGCAATTATAACCTAACACTTTAATGTTTTCATACCTTTAAACATATTTAAAGGCAAAAACATGGCACCAGTTATTCTCGTGTCCAACAAAACATTCCTTTTTTGGGGATAAACAAAAAAATAACCAAAAGTTGTAATGTAATGATGAAAAAAAAATACATTAATAAATAAAATAAAAAAAAAAAAAAAAAAAAAAATAAAAAAAAAATCGATCTTTAAACATATGAATCGATTTTTAGGAATTAATATGAGAATCGATTTAGAATTGGGAAATCGATTTTTTCAACACAGGCCTACTGCCAATCATTGCACGGTCAGATTTTTCCCTCCTCCGCCTCCCGGTAGCGCACATTCGTCACCGAGCAAGTGCGTCCCCTCGTGCAAAATGTGGCCCCCGTTGGAAGATGAGGCCTCACGCACAGCGCGTGATCTGGGTTTAGGGAGGCCCTGCTCCATGCCATCGTTCACAGCAGAACATTGAGGCCCGTCACTGACAACTCAATGAACAGCCAGTGACTCATATGGAAGCAGATGAGCCCAAAATTCTCCAGTGAACCTCATCTGTGAGCGTTCACTGCCTTAGGCGTTATGCTGCTGACTCCCAGTGACCTGCACAGATGACACGACACATGCTGCCTTCACAGTGCAGCGTTGGATAAAAACGTGAGCTTCTACTAACTCGTGTGGGGATATTTACATGCTGGTGTAAGCATTTCAAACTTCCTTTAACAGACTCTGCCTTCATCCTGCATGCTGCTTTGCAGACGTTTAGATCAGGGGTGTCAAACTGATTTTGCTTGGTGGGCCGGATTTGACCAATTTTTTTCTTGCGGGTCGCACGCTCAAAATAACAAAAACGGTGCGAAAAAAAATTATTTTTATAATTCATTTTTTTTTATTATTGTTATCTAATCCAATATCAGTTTAGTTAATTTTAAAGGAAATATGCACTTGTTTTACTCTCTAATTATGTAAAATATATTTCTTCAGGATCTTTTCTTGAAATTTCTCGTTTTTTTCAAATTATGTAAGATACTTTTTAATATCATTTTACAAATATAAACAGAGAGTATGTTTTTTTTATATTTAGCTTTTTTATAGGAAATTTAATTAAAAGCAAAATCTTTCTTATTACATCCAAGAGTGTTTCTTTGTGATTTAGAGATTTTTCCAGTACAATTAAAAGTGTATTTATTTTTAAAAATTGGCGCGGATATTTACGCCAGTGTGCCGAAAAAGTCAGCACTTCTCTTTTAACTGTTTTACTTTGTCACTTTTGTTGAAATTCTCCAAATAAATATCTCCCATCATCTTTTTTAGCAGTGATATTTTTCCTGCAAAAATATATAATAGTAGTCATTTAATAAAAATAAACGACTGTCTACAAAGAAATAAAATCAGCAAATGCATTCTAGAAAACTAAAAAAAATGTCGAAAACTGCTCTTTGTGGAATAACGATGGATTTGTAGAAGAAATATATTATCGGATATGCTGCGATTCATGGCAATTATGTATGCCTTCCTTTTTAGTAAATTAGCATTTTGTTTTTTTGCGTTGGAAACTTCTCGCGGGCCACATGAAAATCTCTCTCGGGCCGCATGCGGCCCACAGGCCGTACATTTGACACCCCTGCTTTAGATCAAGCAACATTTTCATGATAGTAAAAAAAATAACTCAGTCCTAGGCTGAGCACTGAGCATCACTGCTACTAAACAAAAAGGCTTTAAAGCTGTGAGTGAGCCAGAACTCTGAGAGGATGCTGACACAGCTGCCTCTGCTTTTCTGTTTCTGCTACACCATACGTCTCACAACTGAGCGATACTAATCCGGGCGCAGGCACAGCCTTCAGCCCAAGCTGATTTAGCTTCAACTCTTATCTGAGTTCGCTTTTCTCCCTTTCTGAGTAAACGACTCTGCTCGCGGGAACTTCTGATCCGGCTGTTGTTGCTGATTGCCAGAACAGTCGGGGTAGAAAAGGGTTTAAGGGTTTGCTGCCAGAAAGTCAAATCATTACATACAAACAGATTAAACCTATTACTTTCAATTAAGTACAGCCCTAAAGTCAACAACTTAGACACCCGTGCTTTACTAATATTTCTTTCTATCTCTTACTTTATTAATAGGACTAACTTAGTCATTACTTGTCAAAATATAAATTGTTTACCCGTAAAATTCAGAATCCAATTTAAAATTTTATTACTTGCGTATAAAGCCCAAAACGGCTTAGCTCCACATTATTTGCAAGACCTGATAGTGCCTTATGTTCCTGTCAGAGCTCTCCGTTCTCAGAGTGCAGGTTTACTCGTAGTTCCTAGAGTATCCAAATGTAGATTTGGAGGGCGGGCGTTCTGCTATCAGGCACCATTACTATGGAACCAACTTCCAATCTGGGTTAAGGAGGCTGACACCACCTCCACCTTTAAAACTAAACTTAAAACCTTTCTGTTTAGTAAAGCCTATAGTTAGTGTTTAGTAAACCTGTAGCTGGTGTTGGTAAATCCCTAGGTAGTGTAAACTTTAGTGTGTCAGAGTCGCTCCTGTAGTTTCTTGTGCTGGCCCCCCCTTCTCCTCCCTTTTCTCTCTTTTGTCCATGTTGCAGCATCCTTTGCCGGACACCGGAACCTGCAGCGTGGGAGTGAGGGGGGCAGGGTAACAGGGTAACAGGGGGAGAAGGTTTGTCCGTCAAGACTCCTCTCCTTGGCCCTGCCCCTTTTCAACCCTTCCCCGACCCTGCACCCCAACCTGGGACTTGATGATTGGGCCGGAGCTTCGGGAGCTGCGTGCTGCCCTGCAGTCCACACCCCTGGTCATCCCGTTGCTGCTTCCACCTGCCTGCTGTGCTGTTGCCGTCCCTGACCCACCAGTCTGGCCCTCGGCAGGAGGGTCCCCTCTTATGAGCCTGGTCCTGCTCAAGGTTTCTTCCCTCCTAAAGGGGAGTTTTTCCTTGCCACTGTTTGGCTTAAGGTTTTTCTCCCACTAGGGGAGTTTTTACCTGCCATTGTTTATGTAATAACTGCTTGGGGGTCATGTTCTGGGTATGGGTCTCTGTAAAGCGTCTAGAGACAACTCTGTTGTATTAGACGCTATATAAATAAAATTGAATTGAATTGAATTGACAATATAAATGCTGCCAACTCTTGACATATTGGAGAATTTTGATGACTGAATTTTAAACACAGAGGTGAAACATTCGGCTTAATGTGACTGAATAAGTCGTCACTCTTGTGAATCAAAACTCCACTTGTTCGTATAAATTTGCTTTTCTTTTACTAGTTTTGTTGATGAGAATAAAACATCATGATGGACGGCTTTGAGCTCTTATTTTCTGGATGGATCAACTGAGGAGATGGCGAGATAATAGAAAGAGGGCATTCACTCCACCCACATCATTTACACTATGCCATATACTTTACATTCAGTTTCTAAAATAACGCTGTAATTAAAGGGTGAAAGTTTAGAGAATGCAAGGATTTGGGTATTGGGTCTTTTGCCGAGGGTAATGATAGTTATTGGAAAGGTTCCTGGATTAAATCCAAGCTGGGGTCTTTCTGTGTGGCGTCTGTTTCTGCAGATACTTCTCGAACAGTTCCAGAACAAGGGCGTCAGGTTTGTTGGGAATTTTAGTTTGCCTACAAGTGTGATTATGTAGCTGGAGTAAGCCCCGGCCTCCACAGTGGCGATATCCACTCAGCTCATTCAGCTCATAGATTTGATAATAAAGGTGGATGTTAGTAGTAGTAGTAGGTTCTGAACCAACAACTTCACAGACAGCTACTAAAAAATTACTTTAAAGGTAACATCCATTCTATCTATACCCACTTTCTCCTATCTAGGGTCATGATGGTCTGCTGGAGCCTATTCCAGCTCTCACCAGGCGAAAGGAAGGGGCACACCCTCGAAATGTCACCGGTTCATTGCAGGGCCACATACAGACAGACAATCACACACTTATCGGTAATTGAGAACCACTGATTCATTTGTTTGTGTGGTGGAGTTGTACAGAACAAACTCACAGTCCCTGTTGGTATTCAAACGGAAGCTTCTAGCTGTGAGGCAACAGTACTTACCACCAATCTGAAAACATCTCATTCAGGTTTTTGACACTGGTACTGATATTGATACTGTGACATCACTGAACCCATCTTCCTCCTATATCTCTACACAATTTCACATCATACTGTATTTGCCATATTTGGAGATTTTAAAAGCCCTTGGGAAGTATAATCCAGAATCACGGCATACATTTTCATTGCTATGCTGATGATACGCAGCTCTATTTGTCTATGAAGCCGGATGAAACAGAACCGTTAGCTAAACTTCAGGCATGTCTTAGGGACATCAAGGACTGGATGTCCGGAAAATTTTTGTTGCTAAATTCCAATAAAACAGAGGTTATTATTTTTGGTCCAAAGCATTTTAGGAAGGGATTAGATGGTGTTGCGATGGCTTCCAGTACAACTGTGAGAAGCCTTGGTGTTGTTATCGACCAGAATTTGTCAGCATATTAATCAGGTTTGTAAAACAACGTTTTTCCATCTCGTTTGTATCTTCTAGACTATATTACTCTAATGTGTATTATTAGCAGGATGTCCAAGTAATTTGCTGAATAGGCTCCAGCTGATCCAAAATGTAGCAGCGCGAGTGCTGACAGGAATCAGCAAGAGAGACCACGTTTCTCCAGTGTTAGCCTCCCTCCATTGGAGAAAACTTAGAATCCAATAAAAAATTGTATTTCTTGCGTATAAAGCCCAAAACGGTTTGGCTCCACAATATTTGCCAGACCTAATAGTACCTTATGTTCCTCACAGAGATCTCTGTTCTCGGAGTACAGGTTTACTCGTAGTTCGTAGAGTATCCAAATGTACCCCCCCCCTCCTTTTCTCCTTTGTGCATGTTTGCAGGCCGGAGCTTCAGGAGCTGCATGCTGACCTGTAGCCCCCCCCTCTGATCATCCCACTGCTGCTTCCACCTGTCTGTATGGATGTCTGGTAGATGCCTGCCGACATCCTGACCTGCCCCCCCCCCCCCCCCTTCCCTCCCTGGCCTCCGGCAGGAGGGTCCCCCCTTATGATCCAGGTCCTGGTCCAGGTTTCTTTCCTCCTAAAGGGGAGTTTTTCCATGCCACTGTTTGGCTTAAGGTTTTCTCACACTAGGGGAGTTTTTACCTGCAATCGTTTATGTTTATGTATCTGGGTCTGTGGAAGGTGCCTAGAGACAACTTCTGTTTTAATAACTGCATAAACTGCATATTTGCTTGAAGAATTTTGAGGTTCTCGCATTTCCTCTATGAAATTAAGCGGTGCAGACACTCATCTGAAAGGAGAATCCCATATTTATTTGTACCAAGGGACTGCAGTTGCAAATTAGCTTAAGGTTAACTCTGGTGCAACGCATCAAATGTTTACATTCATGTTTTTAATTGCACATGGTCCCTCTCAAATAAAATTTAAGTGAGTAAGTAAGTATTATGAATAAGTACGTTACTATCTAAATCAATAATTACACAATGATGTATATTCTGCCGACATGGACAACAGAAGCAGAGCAGACACAAGGCAAAAAGGGAGACGCGGTCTGCCTCTTACAGTGAATCGCTTTGGTTTCGGACAGTTGTCGCTGCAGACTTTGCAGCGTTAATCTTTGACTGGTTCTCTGCACAGCTTTAACTAAGGTGACAATAACACAATTACTCAAACAAGTTTGCTGCACTTAGCAGTTTACTGTCATCTACTACTTCTTGTATTAAAACGAGACCCCCTTAAACAGAAAAGGTTTTGAGCAAGCCAAACAAAAGGACTTAGGTCTGATTTACTTTTCACTGTGAGCTGCACAACAAACAAACTAAAAACAACATTTGAATTTTGGCTTGGGTTTCCTTGTAACAGGAAGCCTCCATTTGTGCAAATAATATGCGCAGTGATAATATGTGCAAATATTGCCATCCGGACGGGGCATGGATATGAAAATGAGGGAGAGGCTTAAATGAATCCTGTAGGTAAATTCAGCACCACACATTTACTTTTCACGCGCCAGCCTGCAGCTCCGAAGTTTGCACTGTCGACGAAGAAACTCTCAGAAGAAGCTTCAGCTGCTGCTGATAAGCTTCAAATAAAAGCACACACAAAAAAAGAAGAATCAGTGTCAGATATGGTTTCCAGGCAACAAAAGGTGCACGAGATGACATCTAAAAATAGTCCAAGCTGCTGTACGAAAAAGCAAAAATATCACACTCTAAAACTGTACGTGGATGTGTTATTTTCAGTTTCTGCTAGTGATTGGAGGGGCTAAAAATACAACATTTTGTCTCATCATCTTGACAATGTGCGCTCGACACAAGTTGTAAAGCGTGCACATATTCTATCACAGCACCAGTCATCTGGCTGCACGATAAGGACGTCCATCACGCCATCGTGTTGCTCAGCTGTCTGCTCGTTCTCTCCACCTGCCAGTCAGCGCAGGCCTGCGGGTATGTAGCCCCCGCTAGGGACACATACCTAATGGTAAATAATGACTTGGCAAACCAACAGGCTGATATCATGTACTTGTTCCAAAACACATGCAAGCAATCGGGATGTATTTTGTCTGTTTTTTGTTTTGTTTTTTTTAGAGAGGGTGTTACATCATGGACTCTAGCAGCTAGTATTTTATTAGACTGGCTTGTATACCATGGTTCAGTCTCCATTAGAAAACAAAAGCATAGGTTTCAGTAGAAAACACATTTGAATGAGCTGATTCATGTTTGAAAAAAGAATATATATATATATATATATATATATATATATATATATATATATATATATATATATATATATATATATATATATATATATATATATATATATTCTTTTTTCAAATTATAACATAACATAATATAATGTCTTTACAAAATATATATACATACATATATATATGTATATATATATGTTATAAAGACATGGACTGAACTGGAATGCTGGATTATATATTGATATTAGGACTTTGAGTAAAGTGGAATACTACTACTGACATTTTATGATAATGACACAAATAAAGCCATAGCAGTTAATCGTGATACTTAAAGTGGTCATATTATGCTTTTCTATGTTTCCTGTCTTATCTACAGTGACTACCTTTACATGCAGTCAAAATTCGGGTTATTGCTAATATTCCGGTTACTGAAACATTTGGAATATTCCGTTTACATACGTGAGCAAACAGGGTTATCCCTGTATACATGGTAATTAAACATTTGGGATATCTGGATCAAACCAGCGACACATGGAGAACATCATGATGCAATTCCCGTCATTTCCGCTTCTTCCTGTATCCAAATTCAAAACAAATGTTGCTTCGCGCAACTTTTCGCTCACCTTCTTGTAAATCTCGCTATCCCGGTACTTTCTACCGTCTACAAATGCCAAAATGTTCATATCCTTCATTACATTTATAAAGTGATTAGTCTCCTCCTCACTCCAAAGGTGTGGTGTGGTCTTGCGTTTCTCCATGTTTATAAGAACTTCCTGGACTCAAAAGACCTGGATTCCTTGTGAACAGAGCATGTGCAGAAAACAAATTCATGTTCCGTTTGATGGGGATATCCCGTTAGGCGATACATGACCGAATATTCGGGTTATAAAAGGAGTAACCCAGGGGTCATATTCGGGTTTTTAAAAACCAGAATATGAGCAAATTCTGGTTATTCAAAGGGGTTATTGGTGTTTACATGGCCGTGCACAACCGGGTTATTGTCAATATTCGGGTTTTAAAAGGGTTATTGACTGCATGTAAACGCAGTCAGTGTTATTATGATGTATCATCATCTCAGACAGGTACACGTACATTCCTATGCACAAAATAGTCGCTTCTGAGGGTGCTATTTCTAGTATCAACTTTTATTCTAGCTCAGACATTCATGAAAGGGTTTGAGGCGTTGAAGGGATTGACAGGAAACTTCTACTATGTAGCGTGCTAGCATGTCAGATTAGCAGCAGAAGTTGTGAGTATTCAACCAATCAAAATGAAAATACAGTTAGATCTTCTTGCCTCTTGCTCGTTCTTGCAGGCTATGCTAAGTGCCACGGTACTCTAGAGATACCAGTGTTTGAAATTAGATGACTGAAAATGATTATAATAAGTCCACTGTAATGGATAGTTTGTGTATTACTGTACAATACAAATGATTTAAAAATAGTGTATCTAAAATCAGATGCTCCTGAGATAGAAATGAATGGAGACATGTTACCCTGCTGTGTCATATGCACTTTGCTATTAAACTCCACGCAGTGCTCTCTCTGAATATTAGATTACTTGCCAAGCAATCTCTCTGAGACCTTCATGAACAAAATGGTTTTCTCGCCAAGAAGAGTTGTTGGGAAGACTGAGACCTTTGTAACTGATTTAGATTGCCTGGGGATCTGCAGTCTGGCTCTGCTGAACAGAGAGCAGAGGGAAGCAGATGTGACAGCTGAGGATCAGATTGGTTGAAACTGTGTAAGCATTTGAGAAAACAGCTCAGGAACATTGCTGCTGGAGCTGCGGCCCCACATCATGAACCAGAAGGCAACCAAGCTGGGCCCGATTTCCCTGAGGCTTTGAAATAAAAAGAGTTGCAAAAGAGTTCACTCTCTTAAGACGAGCTTGTCTTAGATGAATGTGTTCAAAATGACATAAGAAACATTAGAAATATGTTTAAACACGGTTAAAAAAGCTTGTTTCGTTTCTGCAGGATAGCGTGTAACAGTAAAGAATGACTAGTTCTGTATTTATGGTAGATTTCATGGAGAAATACAAAGTTTGACAAAGAGCATACTTCTCTCACTTTTTTGTCTTCTTTTGAGAAGAGCGAGATTAGTTTCTTTGGAAACTAATCTCCCTCATTCAACCTTAAAATATCCCAACAAACTATTAAATGCATTACCTTGTCATTTCCTTCCCCCGTGGGTGAGTCATAAAGGTCTTTGTGAGCCACATTCACCCGCCACATGACATGGATCGTGACATCTTTTTATGATCACTTAAAGAGGCAGTTTCTATGAAATAGTAATGAAGCTGAATATTGCAACTAACTTCTGCAACCAAGCACAAACCCCTTCCCACCTCCATTTCAAAGCCCTGTGTCTCAAAGGAGGCGTTTCATGGTGGACTCCACTGACGGAGACATGCTTAAGTAATACAAACACAAAGTTCCTATTTTCATTATTCTGAAACATACAAGTATGCAGTATACGAACTTTAAGCTCGGGTATTTCACTGCTTCTTGAGAATGAACAATTAACAAATATTTTCTGAGTGAAACATGCAGACAAGATCCTTGGAATCACTTCCTAATGCCTCATAAAATGTTAATGTTGAATGCTCACAGCAACCATGAAACACATAGTGATAAAAACACAATACTTGCCAACAACATTCAGTGTTTATGCGACCGGTTCCTTCTTATGGGCTTTTCTGTTTGCTGATCATTGCTGTGTTGTGCATTGTATGAACTGAGTTTAATTCAGACGGAAATATGGAGCTAGACCCTCTTGTTTGTTAGTTTCATGGGTCTCAGCGAGGCAATTTTTGCCCACATGAGACATTTCACAATTTTGTGAGAAAATATAAACTCATTTTAAACTTGATGCCACCAATACATCTCAAAAAAGTTGGTACACAAGCAACGCAAGGCCGTAAATGTAAGTGATAGTAAAAAGAAGCATCTGGAAGAACACCTTGCAGTATAATTTCCATTTTTATTTATTATAAGTGATTTTTGTCCATCGCTCCTGAAGTTTCTTGTGCTGGCCCCCCTTTTTTCTCTTTTGTGCATGTTTGCAGGCCGGAGCTTCAAGAGCTGCGTGCTGGCCTGCGGTCCCGGTACCCCCCCCACCCCCGGTCATCCGGGTGCTGCTTCTACCTGCCTGGGCCTGAGAAATTAAAGTAATGAGAACACCGAACTTTATGATTTGACCGCTTAACGTTAGCTACCCAAAAATCCAACATTACCTGATACAAAATAGGAACCGCAAATCCATGTTTCGGTGTCTGGAATCCAGTTGTTTCTGCGAATTGCAGCGATCCAATTTTCTCTCTTAAGCTTATTTTTCGGCAGTCTGTAAAACGATAACTCCGATTTCTTGCTAAATCTATGAGTACAGTCAATCCCACAACAGCTCTTTCCCATTTTAGATGTTTTTCAGTGCTCAAACTGAAAGTTTATGCTGCCACTCAGTGGGCGAAACCCGCTGTGAAGTCGCATCTGTGACATCATGTGCATTCCCTCTATAAGGGTCCATAGTGTAAAGGTGCAAAAACTTTCACTGTCATCATCTAAAGCACATATTATTGACAAAAGATTTGTTTGAAGCAATGGCGGAAATCATTATTGGATACCCATGATCCACGAGAGACACGTAAAGAACATACATGATTCTATAGTGGAAATCAACCTTCAGGGAATGACGACCTGAGAGCATAGTTCCACTATGAGCGTGTCATCCACAAATACAGGCTCTATCATGCAAAACTCAGCTGCATGTGAACATGATCCAGAAATGTTAGTGTCTTCTCTGTGCTCAGTCTCTGAAATTCTTGGACGCCATGTCCTCTGGACTAAAAAGGAGAGGGACCATCTGGGTAGTTAGCAGTGCTCAGTTCAGAACCCTGCTTCTCTGCTGGTGTGGGTGTGCATTAGTGTCTAAGGAAGTGACAGCTTGTGCAACTGGAAAGGAAACATATATTTTGAGGTATATACAGGTCCCATCCATAAATAATAACTCCTCAGGGAAAGCGATGCATCTCTCAGCAAGACTCATGCTAAACAGCATAATGAAACCACAGGGAAGTAAACTGGTCTGCCTGCAATCCAGACCTTTCACTGTCAAAGATCTTGCGGCATGACATGAGACAAAAATACAAAAAAGACCCAGGTCTCTTGAGCAGATTGAAACCTTTGCAGATGAGCATGGCTAACTTTCCTCTACCGAACATCCAGAAACTGGTCTTTTGAGTTCCCAGATGTTTATTGACTGTTGTTAAAAGAAGGAGGGTCCTATACGGTGATAAACATTGCCCTGTCACAACTTTATTGAGATGTTGCTGCATTACAGCTGTTCTTGTAAAGGCGCTTTTTTTCACTAGTACCTACTCAGCCCGACTCGCCTTGGTTTTGCGCTTTTCCACTAGGGGTCTAACATGCCGAGTAGATACTTTTTCTGTAACTACTCTGCTGAGGTTCTAAGCAGCTGAGTTGGGCTGTATCTGACGTCATCACACTACAGGCCACCGATTGGTCGGGGGGTTGGAGTCAGACGATAAAAATACGTCACAGCAGCTTCGCTCCAACCTCCTACTTCTGATCTGGGTACTGAAAAGAAACGAAGGCAAGGTGAGTCGAGTCGGGCTGAGTAGGTACTAGTGGAAAAGCGCCATAAGAGAATCCAGACAGGCTGATTGATTAGTTTGATTGAGAGTCAAATGAACCCATATGCCTGACTGCAGGACATTATCCCTGATATTTGAGTTAATGACCAATATTTCTCCACTCACCTCATCTGATCCGGAGCCAAAGATGAGCAGGTCAAATGGGATGGCCGCCACCATGTCTATGAGGAACCATCCTTTGAAGTAGTGGATGGCAATCTTGGCCGGGTGGCTGACCACCTCCTCATTGTTGTTGACGTAAGTGGTCCTGAAGTTTATGAGGATGTCCACAATAAACATGATGTCCACTATCAGATCCACCACATTTAGTGGAGAGCAGGAGTAACCACACTCCCGCCTCCTCTGCTCCTCAATGTCATTAAGCAGGAAGGCAGCAGAGTAGGGTGTGAAAATGGCTGTGTAGATTACCAGCAGCAGGATAAGCCAGTCCCACACTGCTTTGAAGGGGCTGTAATGAAGGATGGTCCACTTATCCATTCGTGGCGTCTGGAGTTTGTACTCAGGAAGAACATCTGCACCCAGGGAAAGAACCTGAAGAAAAAAAAACACATTATGAATCAACTTAATCTGATTGTGCCTAATGAATGTTTAAGAGTCCTTTCCTCAGTGTCAGTACTATTTTCACACACTGACAATAGTTTGGCAATGGTGATTTTAGACCTAAGCTGCGTCCGAAATTCCATCCTGCCACCCTAATGAGTATGAAAAAACAGTATGTGAGATTTTTTAGTGCGTCAGAAACATTAGTACATACACAATAGTATGCGCTATCCATACTCATTCCGGAGAAATGTATTAGTATGGATTGATGGACACTAGCTAAGCAGAAACTTCCCACAATGCAATGCAGCGGTGTTTGGTTGCTAAGTGCTGCAGATACTTAGCAACCAACAAAAATGGAGGATATCGTTACCGGTACCAAGCAAAGCTGCAGAAGCAGCAGCACCACCATCACGCTACAATTCAAATGTGAGTAATTGAGGTGTTTTCGCTCTGGTTTCCATAAGATATTAACCAGACGAGTTCATCATTTATCACATTATTGTGTGGGTAGATGTATTTGCAAAGTTTACGAATGAGAGAAAGGAGAAATGTCATCTTGTTTGGGCCAGGATGATCGGGAAACAGCGTAGCGGTGCACTGCTACTGCTTCTGTGACAGGAGCTGTTACCATGGTAACAACTCCCCCTCTCGACAGCAGGAAGTGCCGTGTGCGCTCTGAGTAGTACGTCCGAATTAATGCATACTACTGGTATTTACTCAAAAATTTACTCAAAAGTGTGCCAAACTTAAGTATACTTTTTGAGTATAAACTGTTCAGTATGGCATTTCGGACGCACTGCTAGACTTTGTTTTAGGAATGCTCGAACACCCTTAAATTAAATCTCAGCGCTGTTAAATTAGAAATACATCTCCTTATTGCTTGGCATGATTAAGTCTTTCCTACTACATCACAAAACTTGAGAAAATGTGGCTTCCTTTAGTCTGGGATTTGACTTCTGCTTCATGCTCAGGTGCACAGCCTGACGTGACAATATTTGTACAGTTGGGCCACACTATTCTGCTATACTGTAAACAGTAAGGTCATTTTGACACTTAATAATTCAGTGAACTTGATGGTGAACCCAGTTTGACTGGTGTTGCAACATTCAACAAGTCTGAGATTGAGGGCCAGCCTCTTAAATAAACCTTTTTCTCACGATCTCTAAGATGTAGCTTTGTGTGCATACTCGGGAGTATGCGTATGCGCACACACCCACACACGCACATTGCAATCATTTTTGTAAATCTGATGGTGTATTTGTATGTATTCAGCTATTTATTTACATTTTTTTTTCTTCATGTGCTGCTTTTGTAAAGTTTGATTACCTTGTTTACTTATTTGTATTTATCTCTGGTGAGAATCCTTAATAAGCCCACCTTGGGTTTCTTTTTTCTCACCTGCACTGCAGTAATTATTGTATTGTCACCATTTTTTTTTTGTATTCCTTTAATATGTGCGAATAAATAAAACTAAAACTAAAACAAAAAAATAAAACTGAGTTTGCTTTCACACTTGCACTTTGCTAAAATAAGCAACTTTCTGAATAATGTATTCCTTTCCTCGCATGTGGTGGTACTGCATTAAGAATTACTGGAGGAGTCAAGACAAACAATGAGGAAGAGACCTCGCTCATCTGTTCGTTAATGCAGTGCAACGTCTGTGCTAGTTAGCTTGCAAACTTAGCTGTTCTTGTGCATGCTTACCAGCAGTTGTGATATATTTTCGTCTGATCATATGTCTATCAGAGTTTTTTGCTCATCCTTACTCCACATCTGACCGTCTTTCCCAGCGATTGAGCTGCATGCGCATTCGTTTAGAGTTTCACCACATGTAGCCCACCTTCGGTATTTGTTTTTTATTTATTTATTTATTTATTTTTGTCTGCATATATATTAATGGTTAATACCATGTATATATCATATATATCATATACTGTATATATATATATATATATATATATATATATATATATATATATATATATATTTAAAATTTTAATTTAATTTTTTTAAATTTTTTTATTAATTTTTTATTTTAAATGTGAAGGGAAGGGGGGGGGTGACATCCGCTGCTAGTCTAAAACGCGAAAAACACAGGGAAACGCACAACGAGCACACAAGCCTTCGAAATCTGTAAGAAAATAAACAAACAGACACGAGAACAGGCAGAGACACAAACAGCTACCATTTCAGGTCCCTGAGACTGAATTAAAACTAGAATACTGCGATTATCTGTCCCCCAAAACTGTGGAGTGAGTATGTAGGTGAGTGAGCAGGTGTGCATGTCTGTGTAACTGTGTGTGTGTAAAGTCAAAACGCTTCTGTATTTGGTTGACTTTAGATACTCCCTGCCAGGACAGCTGAGGGTTGGAATATCCATGTTCCGTTTACCTAAGACAGGATGAAGTGTGTGCATTTCCTGCAAGAACAGACCCAGTCATACCAAAAGTGATCCAAGTAAGAAACTTTTGTGCCTGGCCAGAAAAAGAGGATACATTTAGTGTGTCATTTTCCGCTGTGCTACACACAATTTGTGACGGACCATCAGCCCTGGTGTAACAATTCTACTCTCATTGGTACTTATTTACTGTGCATTTACCCATAGCTAGTTTTGCTCATGTCACAGGGTTGAGCTGATGTGTTGTTTTCATTCTTAAAGCAGACAGCAGCACATATCTTTGTTTTCAGGTTGAGTGACCAGAGGATGGCTGGTGAAATTGGTTTCACAGATGTGCGTCTATGTTGGAAATAACAGAGCAGTTGAACTTGCTGCTGGCGAGAAAAAAAAATGTCACTTTAATGGGTTTTGCTGTTTTTCTTCTTCTTTCCTTCCTTGTAACACACACCCATGAGGGTTACATTTTGGCAAAATGACGTCTCATTTTTATTGTTCTCTTTAGCAACTCAGCTGGCCAGTGTGTAGCAATGTGTAAGCAATCACAAAACCTTATCACCAGGTGATCTTACCCGTGATATTTGTAACCAACACCATGTGGTATCATGACTCTGTGATTGGCATCAACAATACACACAATAGCAGTCACACACCTAAATCCATATACCCTCCGACACATTAATCGGCAGCAAAGGTCAGTGCTCAAACTCATTCTTTTTCCGGTGCCCTATGGCCCCACATCTGGTCACAGATGTCAGGCCATTAGTTATTAAACCAGCAGTTATTTTTGAGACTCATTTTGTTGTTTGGTTATTAATTCCTGATCTTCAGGCGGTACTGCGTGATATTAATTTTATTATTATATATATTATTAAAAGCTGTCTTCCAGTGGCGTCAATTCAGTCCAAGCTAAGGTATGGCAAGGTTACAAGTCACAGAACTTAACTAGAGTATCAACCAACACGTCCAGCAAATACTCATCACAGAAGTCTATGTAGCTTATCTGTGTGGTCAAGAAAATTGGAACTTTTTCAAATGCAGTCTCGCTCACTGCAAAAACTCAAAATCTTACCAGGAATATTTGTCTTATTTCTAGTTAAAATGTCTCATTTTTAGTCAAAAATTCTCATTACACTTAAAACAAGAGTCATCACCAGAAAAATAACTTGTTATTTGACCATTTTCACCTGTTTCAAGTAAATTTACACTTGAAATAAGTAGAAAAATCTGCCAGTGGGACAAGATTTATCTTCTCATTACAAGCAAAACAATCATGTTCCACTGGTAGATTTTTCCACTTATTTTAAGTGAAAATCTACTTGAAACAGGTGAAAATGGTTGTTTATGAGTCTTGTCTTAAATGTAATGAGATTTTTTTTGACTAAAAATTAGATATTTTAACTAGAAATAAGACAAATATTCTTGTTAAGATTTTCAGTTTTTGCAGTGTATAATAACTAGTGAAATCGATCATGTTGTTCTGATTTGCATTTGTAGTTATTCTATATGTATTAAGTAATAGAATAATCAATACAAATAGACACAGAGTAATTCCATAAATGTATTAAAAAAACAAACATTTACATTTTCCCTTGAAGCCAAGGTGTGGCGGCTGCCATACCCAATTGCTGTCCCTGCTGTCTTCAGACCCTTGTTAAAAATCTTTGATACAGAAACAAGTTTATTTAAAGCCCAACAGTCTTATAAGATGCTTCTTTCATTGCTTGTGGATTGCCCCCATGTGTTACAAATTCTCCTCACATCTACTCTTAGCTTCTTTAAACAGGTAAGTAAATTATAGTTGCATATAAAGATTACAAATTCCAGCAATGTTCATGCAATACTATAAAACTACTTATTACATTACTTTCTATGTCAATATATTAAATTTAAGGCATTTAGAGATCTGCAGTTCTTCTGGGCTAATACCAAAGTAGAGAGATGAGTCCTGGGTTTGTCACATTGAGCTTCTCTAACATGACGTATCCCATGTACGTTTGATTCGAGGTATCCTTAAGGCATTCGGCCACTACAGCTACCAACTTGTGGAATCTTTGCTTATTAAGCTTAATTTTGCTTATTGCTTTTGCTCCTTAAGCACATGATTTTAAGACTCTTCCATCTAACTTTTGAATGTAGTGTGAAATGTAGATCATATTTTTTCTTAATTATTTTTATTTTAATGTATTCTATTCCTGTGTTCAGCACTTTGGTCAGTGTCTCGGTTTGACTTGGCTTGGCCCAAATCACCTCAACTGTCTCAACGTGACTCTACTCTTCCCTCGCGTGATGATTGAGCTCTTCACCCTATCACTTAGGATGAGTCCAGCCACCCTTTGAAAGGAGCTAAATGTGGCTTTATGTATTTGACACCTCATTATTTTAGCTGCTTCCCACAGCAAAAGACCATAGGTGAAGGTTGGAATTTGAAGGTATGTCTACAAATTTGCCTTTATGCTCCGCCTTCTCTTCACCACAGTGGATGCTCCCCAGCCTCCTTCTAACCTCTAGTCTGTCAACAGCGCTGTCAACAAGACCCCAAAATATTTAAACTAGTCCAAAAAAGGGTTTGGCTTAAGGCTTTTCTCCCGCTGGAAAGCGCCTAGAGACAACTTCTGTTGTAATAGATACTATATAAATACAATTAAATTGAATTGAATTAAAGGCAGCATCTCAGTCCTAACACAGAGGAGACTATTCAGCTTTTTCCAGAATGGAGGTGCAGATTATCATCCCAGCTGCTTCACACTTGGATGCAAACTGTCCCAGTTTGTCTGGAGGCATCTACTCGATGAAGCTGTAAAAACTGTAGTCTCCATCCTCTGGTTGTACCTTGAAATTCTGTCTAGTTATTATGAATACACCGTTTATAATTTTCAGACACAAAAAATCATTAAGAGCCACCCTGGGAGAGCCCAACCCTGATCGGAAATTAGTCTGACCTGCAAATTTAAAGCCCACACCCACTCCAATTACAGAGAGACAAAATGACCCACGGAAAAGCAGTGAATACCCCATTTGCCCAAAACCCACCCTCATCACCAGGATGAAAACTACTACTACTACTACTACTATTACTACTACTACTACTACTACTACTACTACTACTACTACTACTACTACTACTAGTATTACTGTAATTTAGCAGAATGCTTTTATCCCAAAAGACTTAAATCTGAGAGAATAACACAAGCAAGAAAACTGCAATGTTCTTCCGGAATCCAAGGTTTAAGTAATGGACAGACTCCCCTCTCCAGCATCCTGGCATAGACTTTCCCAGAGATAGAAGTGCAATCATCATGTTTTTAAAAAGGGAACCAATAAGCTAGAGGGACAGCCAGAGGCACATCCAAGGACCTTCATACAATATTACACAAGTGTATCAGCCAAGACAACCAAATTATATCCAGTTGTCTTAATGCTGGAGCTATCCTGTCCATCTGGTTGTTGGGTTTGGCTTTCTCCAACACTGAGTTACTGATATTTGCAAGTAACTTAAATTGACCTGTCCTTGTCCGCGGTGCCATCCACCAACAAAAAACGCTTTATACTGGCTTTATACTGTACAAGACTTGGAAGACTTCATTGTGGGATTAACAGTGATTTAGGATTGATCCTGATAGTCTTTAGTTTTAATATTTACAATTGTTGTAAATTCAGATGCTGGGTCACAGAGTTTCTTAATCTTGCAGTTTGTGACTGGGCCAACACATTAAATAGGACATACATTGGACATTGTATTGTCCTTTGGTTTAAATGTATATGTCAGTTAGATCCATGTCCCATATACTGTATTTCAGACAATTTTGCTGTTTAATTATCTGTTACATTGCCCGGTTCTAAGGTTAAACCATACACCCTATACATGCCAATGGGCCCATTGTACACACATGATGGGATTAATAGCATCTTGTATTTCTGAAGCATTAAATGACTGTGCTCAGCATACAGGATTTTTATGGTACTATCTATCATGATGATTTTGTAGGTCTTTTTTATTCTACTTGTAAACTTTAAACTTTAAACTTTATTTATTTATATAGCACCAAATCATACAATATGAATGCAACACATGGTGCTTTACACACAGAATAAAATAACAATCAGAAAACACAATTTAAAACATCCCATACGACCCCTACCCCCACCACCCACGCGTACATACACACTCACTCACACACACACACACACACACACACACACACACACACACACACACACACACACACACACACACACACACACACACACACACACACACACACACACACACACACACACACACAGTAAGTGGACTGGTGACATGGCTTAGCACTAACGATCCAGGTGAGGAAAACACTACCTATGGGTGGCCGTCCACACTGAGAGGCTCCACCGACCACAACCACAAGGAGCATCGCCACAGAGACCCCCCCCCCAACCCGGACAGACCGGGGCAGACCCCACACAGAAGGTGGAGTCCCACCCCCAGCTACCCAGGCCTGAGGGGTCCCCATGACGACACCCCCATGGGCAGAGCAGGCACACCTCCCAGTGTGGACGACCCCCCTGAGGAAACACTGGAGCTAAAAACTAAAAGATTAAAAGAAAGTAAAAAATGCCTAAAAGTGTAAAATTTTAGAGAAATCTATACAAAACTTAAGATGAATAATAAATAACATAAAATAGAATAAAAGTCATTAAAAATGGATTAAAGGTTTAAAGATAATAAAAGAGCTAAATAAATAAACACAATAGATGAAAAGACTAGGTAAATGAGATCAGATAAAAGCCAAACTAAAAAGGTGTGTCTTGAGCCTCCTTTTAAAAATATCAATGTTCTCTGCGGCCCTGAGGTTCTCTGGCAGGCTGTTCCATAAATAAGGGCCATAATGGCTGAATGCAGCCTCACTTGTACTGATGTATTGGCCTTGCCGGGTCTTCTCAGAGCTAAATGGTCTAAACCAGTGACAGAGTTGTGGCTGAATGATTCATGCTCTCGATGCGCTTGATGAAAGAAAATGGAAAAGCAAAAATCTACAAGGTTTTCAAAAACAGCCTATCTGAGTACCAACGAGCTTTGAAAGCTTCAAAAACCTGTATTTATCTAACCTTGTGTCAGACAAATGACCTCAAACCCAGTTTATTTTTAACACTCTTAATTCTCTTATAAATCCTTGTGATTCAAATTGTATTGTTCCTTAACCTGTTACAGTTGTTTAAGAAGATTTCTGTGAGCAGGTCTATTCCTTTTCCTTTTACTGCAGATTCTGCTGTTTTTCCTTTATTTTCAGCAGATTGAGAATTAAATTCTGGTGCCTGTTTCCACTTTGTCTGAAAGTCTTTATGAAAAGTCTGAAATTGTCCTTCACAGCAACCATATAGCTGTCCCTTGGACAACATCCTACAGTACGTCCTCTTTTTAAGGTTGTTTCTAATTGCATTGGACCAAGTATTGTATTGTGGATGTGATCAATTCCTCACTGTCTGGTAATGTTCCAGTCACAACATGTGGTGGTACAGCCCCTCATTAAAGGGACATTTGTATTCAGCTGTCATTTCTAACTTCAGTCCTGTTTCCAAACTTCCTTTTCCATTTAAGCTCTTGGAAAAGGTACTTTTTCATCAAGGTCTGTTCCAATCTGCATCCTTTGAAGTTCCAATCTGGTTTTAAATTACCCAGCACAGAAAAGGTCATTTCAAGAGTTTTAAATGACCAGCATTTGACTACTGATTGAGTTAATGTGAGTATCCTGTTGCTGTTGAACTTGTGCCCTACCTTTGACATGGTAGATCACAACATTCTTCATGAACATGTCTTGTGATGTTGATTGGCATGTCCGATTGGAGCTTTTTTGTCAATTCTAATCCTCCTTTACTCTTTTGCCACTCAATGATGAGGTTCCTCAAGGCTCTTTTCATTATATATCCTGCCTTTGGGTTCCATTTTTTCCTTTCTTTGAACAAAACATAAGATTGGCTTTCACTGTTTTGCAGATGATCTTCATTTTAAGATTGGGCCTAGATTGGCCTAGACTGTCACAGAAATATACAGTAATAGATGGAGCTTACTGTCACCCATCTGCAAGGAACCATGGTGTAAATTTTAAGTATCCATTCAAATTTGACAAAAAGTGATCAAGTCCATCTCTTTTAAGGTGAAGGCCTCCTTGTATTTAGAGGACTTTGGAAGAGTTATTGGTGCTTTAATTATATTTCGTTGAGATTATTGTGATTCTTTGTCAATTTGTCTAGATCAGTCATCACTTTGTATTTAAAGTTGGCATTGTTTCGTTTCATCTGTGCACATTTTAAAGCACTTTGACCAACCAATGTTGTTTTAAATGTACTCTATAAATACATTTTGACCTGACTCCATGGGTCTTATGGAATTGAGGGGTGAATGTAATGCCATGTAGAGATCTTCCCCTCCTGGAATATGAACAATGGAACAAATATCATGAAAGGAGAGAGCTGTTCAAAGCCAAGATTTCCATTTTTGTGTTTCACAGAATTTGAAGAATGCAGCCGTGTGCTTTGTTAAACTTTTTTTTTTTTTACTTAAATGAGCCTTGCACCAGCATCATGGACCATTTCAGATGAGTCTCAATGACTTTGAGCTAATTACACTGTAAATGGAGGTTGAGGATACATTCACTCATTTAAATGTTCAACACTAAAATGGCTGGCAGTTTTCAGGCTACAACTATTTCACAACACGGGAATCCTAATGAGAAATGCAGTGAGAATAACAAAGTACAGAAGTGCAAGCACAGAGAGACAGTTGCTATGTGTGAGTGATCCAGAGGATAGAATAGAAAGGATGACTCCCCGTAGGCATTCTTCACTTTTCCATGTTCTCTTATCTCAGTCCTGGTCACCTTTATAATCTATGTGATTGAGATGGAAGGACTTGGGAACAGAAAGATAATATAAGGCACATAAAAGGCTGCAGGTCAATAAGTGAATTACTAGAAAGTCCTTACTTCATAGGGATGGGACGGGTCAAACTATTACCCTCTAGTCCGGAATAACCTTTGAAATCGATCAGAAACCAAAGGGCAGACAAAGGAAATGCATCTATTATTAATCAAACTGCCAAGTCATAAGAAATGGCTGTTTTAAATGCTTGTTGTCATTACAATTCCAGCCAAATGTGTTGGTTGTTTTTAAACAGCTGTACTTACATTTTTGTTTTCTTACTTATATTTCTAAAAAAAAAAAAAAAAAAAAAAAAAAAAAAAAAAATATATATATATATATATATATATATATATATTTCTATTTGAAATGGCAGACATAAAGTTAGGTCAATGAAAAGCTAGGGTGTAGAAACTTAAATAAATGAATAAATAGATAAATAGACCAAGACGAAGGATGGGAAATCATGTCCTATTTAGGGCATTAATAGCTGAGGGGACAAAACTACATTTATACCTTTTAGTTTTGCACAAAGGCATTTTAAACCTACTGCCAGAAGGGAGATACTGGAATTGGCCGTGTAGTGGATGAGATGTATCATCTGAGATGGACTCAGCTAGTCTCTGTAGCTGCCCATTAAAGAGGCATATTGAGTTGTGGCTCTCCAATTAGCTTACTGGCCCACCTCACAATCTGATTAAGCAAGTTTTTATATTTTAGGGGTAAGTTGCCAAACCAGGGGCCTCATCTATAAAGCTTGCTTGCGCAGAAAAAGCGCCGGAAAGTTGCGGAAGCCACCTTCTACGCAAATCCTCGGATCTAAAAAGAAAAAACGAACCGAAAAATCTGCTTATCTTTACGGCAACCCTGACCCTCCCGTAAGAATTTACTTAAGACACGGGGAACTGGCGACGCAGGGTTTGAGGTGGTGAAATGAAGCCAGATTCATGTCATACTCTTAATAATGTCATCACATATCACAACATATATCAGACTTATAATAAAATAGTGCTGATAACGGAGCAGGCGGCGGGGGGGGGGGGGGGGGGGGCGGGGATGACTGCCGCTCCGAGCACACTATTCCACGCCGAAGAGGAAAAAAGAAAGTGTTCTGATTAAAATAAGGAAAGTTGGACTATATAACAATTGCGTTCCTAAGGATAAAGTTTAAAAAAAAATAAAAATTAAAGAAATAGTCCCTTCTCCCCGTGTGTGTCTGCCTGTCATGCACGGGTACGTGCGCCCATGTTGTTTACTTTTAAGCCGGAATTATGGTTCTGCGTCACACCAACGCAGACCCTACGCCGTAGGGTCCGGCGTAGGTTGCGCGTCGCCGCGTACCCTACGCCGTAGGCTCTGCGTTGGTATAATGCGGAACCATAAAACAGCCTAGAGCAGCTCTGAGGGGAGACGGGAGGGAGGAGGGGGAGCGGGGGCTGCCGGGCCGAGTGTCTTGATGATTTGCTGAGCCTACCGTTAGTTTTTAAACTGTAAAAAGTGGGGGGGACAAATACATCATTTTGAAAAGTGGGGGGGGGCATGTCCCCCCTGTCCCCAGTGGTAATTGCGTCGTTCGATCGTGGCACTAACGGGCAGCAACGGCGTGCTGCCACTCACTCGCTTTATTTTATACTATTTATAGGCCTATACTTTTTCTACTTTTACTGTGACCACCAAATAATCTCGTTTCACTGTCCTCTCTCCACATCATCCACAACATCTAGATCTCAGATCTCAGCGAAATTCAGTGGCACGGTGGCTCGACACGTTCATTCATTCTGACGCATTCATCCCTAACAGGCTGCAGGAAGCCACTGCGCATGCTCAGTAGGCTCATCCATATGGATTTATGGGCGTGTTGAGGGCGGGATATGGGGCGGATTCAGCTGCGCAGGCTTCCAGGTGGACTGTGATTTATAAAGAGAACATTGCGTGGAAGTGTGCGTGCATGCGGTTTTATAGATCCGGATTTTTTTTTGCGCCCGCCATTTTCGGCTTTTGGGCGTACGTGCACTTTTAGTATGAATCCTACGCACTCCATTTTAAATGAGGCCCCAGGACACTAAAGTAAAAAAAAAAGATTATAGATTCAATAAAACATCTATAGAACATGGTGAGCAGATTTTTATCAATGTGAAAAGATGACAGCTTCCTTAAGCAGTGTAGACGTTGGTTTGCCCTTTTACAGACGGCCTCACAGTTTTCCACAAAAGACAGTTTGCTGTCTATAATGGTCCCGAGATATTTATACTACATGTGTAGTTACAAGACTGATGGAAATGTGACAGCCTATATGCACCAACGGCCAGTCCGACCACCACCAGAACATTCACACAACATTCACACACCAGCGATGCCCTCAGTGGAGTGTCTTGCCCAATGACACAACAACAGATGACTGGGGGTGAGTGGGGTTTGAACTGCCAATCCTTTGATCCTTGGACAACCCGCTCTACCACCTGAGCCACTGCCGCCCCTAAATCTATTTACCTCTCAACTATTCTAGTCTAAATAAGGGTGCTTTCAGACCTGTGGCACATTTGTTTTGTTCCGATTCATTCCGATACAGTTGTTTTGTTTTTCGTTTGTGGCGTTTGTGTTCACAAGGCAACCGTCTGTAGTGGTTCAAAGCTGTTAACAAATGCCATGAGCGAACAAACTGTTCTCTCATCGGTCAGAAATGAACGCGGAAGGAGTTTCTTCTTCCGTACCCCGGAAAAACAACTATGAAGCATCGTAAGCACAGTATTGAGGGAGTTGTGTTGGTTGCTGTGTCGATTATGTTCTCACTGCAAACAAACCGCTCCAGGTCTGGAATAGAAGCGAGCCTAGACCACCTCTCCTAGACGATCTCGGCTCGCTTGTTTTGTGCCGCATCCAAGCGCGATTGCTGTGTTCACATATACCAAACAAATCTATTTTTAGGGGGAAACGCTCCCTGTTTCGGAACAACTGCTCCAAACAGGACAGGTGTGAAAGCACCCTAAGAATGCATTAGACTGACAACAATCCTTGTCTCACCCAAACACATTTCCCCCCACATTACAGAAACATTCAAGGACTTTTGCATCAAGGACTCAGTGACCCAGGAGAACTTCATGATGCAGGGTACCTGTGGCTAAGTAAGTTGAATGGTCCTTGGGCACGATGATGAACCCCACTTTGCCTCCAAAACACATGATACCATATATAAAATGCACTTAAGAAGAACTTAACATAAGAAGTGCAGTATGATGTAAAAAAATGTTGTATGTAATATATGAGGGGGTTTCACTTCTCCAAGAGCCCTCAGCATGAATGGTCATCTAATCCTCAACCCCTCTTAAAACCTGGTGGGAGTCAGTCGGTTGGCAGACTGTGACTGCGAGATTAGTATAATGTAGCCATCTGTCTTTAAATAAAAGATTAAATTTCAATTATTTATCTTACGTACTTTATCTATGTGCACATGAACTCTCTTCTTGGATAATTGAGAGCTTCTTCTGTGTTTGGCTTGGCTTGGCTTCAAACAACATGCAAATGACCAGTCGCTAGCTCCCTTCTCTGGTTCTTTTTGGTCTCGTCTGTCACGGCTAAGTTATTATTTATGGCCTTATAATGTATTTTCCTTGCATCTGTCACTCATTGCTTGGCCTCAGTTATTCAATATGATTGACATAATTTCAAATTCGGTTTTGGAAAAACCCAAGAACAGTGAAACATAAAGCGCAGTGGGCATCTGAGACTCATGCGGTCATAATGCAAGCAGACAACTTGTGAGACGCAGGTCCGCCTGCATTCTTTGTTAACTAACTTCCGCGGTAAATATGTGCGTGACAGCTGTTGGAAAGACAAGCCAAGGTGTCTCGGTGTCTCAGCTCAGAGCCTTGATTGTAACTTAAGATTATGACGGGAGTTCAAAGTTGGTTTAGAAACACCTACTGTCTTCTGTGTTGTGAATAAAATGTAAGTTTGATTCTGTTTTCATTTACATCTTACAGTGTCCCAATTATTTTGGAATTAGGGTCTAAATTCCGTGTTTTAAGTGCCATATGCTTAGTGGTGAATGTGATGAAGGGTATGCAGATGAAGCTAAAGTGTCTACAGAAACAGACATATTGATATCAACAAAGGTGAAGGAGGTCCATTAAATTTCAAGTGGCATGACCACTGGTACACCAGTACTGGTAATGCACTAGAATTCAAGTTAAGACACACCGAAAGGGTTTTTTTTATTTTTAAGTCCATTATCAGTGAGTAACCTGCTTGTTGCTCAGCAACTTTGACTTAATGCACTGAAAGGTCTGTTCTATCTTTGCCTCTGGCTACTGTCTTCAAGCCTTCAGCTAATGTTTTTTTCTTCGTGCAGACGGAGGTCAAATTCTGTGACCTCTATCTGTTACATTGTTAATGGGCAAAGTGCAGAACAGCGGCCAAATCAGTGGTTTGGGGCAGCGCAGACGTACTGCTGGGAATCCTGCCTGTCTGCTCTGAGCTCCGTCTCGGCCCTGGAAGGGATAGTGGCGATGAACGCAATCCCTGACTGTAATCCTAGAGTTCTGGATACCGTCTGGCCATTAAGAGGTAAGAGGATCTCTGATTATCAGCCACAAGTGATAGACAACTGTCGTGTTGTTTTTACACATTGGACTCCTTGGGTTTATCATTCTGAGCCTCACAGAGGTCAGATAGGGGTATGGATCCGATCTTCTACAGTAACTTGACAGATTTCTCAATGTGTGCTTGCCTTAATTGATTGTAAATGATGTTATGATGAACATTAAGACTGAATTCCAATATTTATGTGTTGCACTCAACATCCAATAAATGAACAATAAAGCCTAAGCGACCATTAAGAAGTTTCAGGATTTTCTCTGCCTTGATTGTTTTCTGTTTTGTGTTATAGGTGATAGTTGACCAAGAGTTGTTACAAAGAATGTGTAGAAGGTTTGTTGCTGGATCTGAGTAGTGCACCACTCATTGAACTTACTGGCCACGCAACAGTACGAAGAAAGGATCATACTTGAAACCCAAGTTAGTGGGTCTCGCAACAATGCACCCACTAACTTGCTAGTGAACAACATTTTTCCTCCAGTCACTTTCACTTCCCCATGGGGCTGAAAGGTGTGTATGTGTATGGGTGTAGTGCTGTATGCTGTGCATGCTGCCATACCCTCTAATCATGGTGTGTATGTGTGTGTGTGTGTGTGTGTGGGGCACTTCATGTGTAATTTATTGCTACAGTATATGTTACATGTCCTTGAATTATGTTTGATGGTTGATGTTTGATATGTTATATATCCTTGAATAATGTTTGATGGTTTTTTATCTGTGATGTATGTATTTGTACCAAGGGACTGCAAATGCAAATTAGCCTAAGGCTAAAGGCTGAATTATGGTTCTGCGTTAAACCTACACCGTAGGGTACGCGGCTACGTGGGAGGCTCTCCGTAGCCTACGCCGTAGCCTGACGTGCACCTCCCAAAAAATGTAACTACGCTTACTACGGTTTGCTTGGTAGCAACGCATTTCCGGTTCCGGTTCGTGAAGCAGTAATGAACTTTCAGCGCTCTTTTCTTCGTGTGTGTGTGATTTTGTTTTTGGGGTTGTTTTGGTTTTTTGCACAATAGTTGTCCTTATCTCTTTGATTCACTGTGACCGGAAAAACTGGAAGCTAAACAAAGTATCAACTAGCGCTCTGGGGGGGTACTGCACCGCGGTGAAATGGAGTGACGGAGAAGTCTGAAGGGTTCATGACTGCGTTGGTTTAACGCAGAACCTTAATTCAGCCTTAACTCTGGTGCAATGCATCAAATGTTTACATTTATGTTTTTAATTGCACATGGTCCCTTTCAAATAAAATTTAAGAAAGAAAGAAAAGAGAAGAAAGGGTCTCAAGTATGAAGGCTCGGGCAGCGCCAGCCCTACACATGATACAAACCTAATGGCTGGCACTCCATAAAAGCCTTGCAGCACAAATAAAACCAGCCGATCAATGGGACCAAGGTCTCACCATCTGCAGTAAGGAGCAATTCCATCCATCAGTCCATAAACATAAATAACTACCAGTCCATAAAAGAAAGCCACAGTGGTAGATGGAGGCATCCCAGGTGAATTTGAAGGCTTTCAGCTTTTACTTAATTTAATTTATATATTTATTTTTTTCATTTTATTTGACATATTTATCATATATTAAAGTGTTGAGGATGAAACATTACACCTTTTTTCCACTAATACAGTTCTGAGTGAAGTGCCTGTGACACATGATGGTCAAACACCCCGAGCATAATCTTTTACAGCTTCTCTTCGCCCTGTAGTGGATCAGTGGATGTTTTTTTGCCTGTAACTTTAAATAAAAAAAAGCCACTTCTGCTCGTCCTTCTTGAAGGAGAAAGCTTGCATTGAAAACTTTAGCAGGAAACATGGATAATAGTTACAAAAACCACAACTGTTCAAGTTGGAACCAGAGTTAGACTCGGATGAACAATGGTCATTTGTCAAACTGTTGAAGTTACAGAGCTGTGACATTTAAAGGCCGGGCCCTTAATATTCTACAACCAATATTTGCAAATATACATCTTCAGATTTCAAGAAACTCCACATAATTGATCACGCTGGCCTTAATCTAATGAATGCCAGCTTTGATTAAATCTGTTGAGTTTTTCTTTCTTTTTCTCTTTTTCTTTGTGTTTCGACATGCCCCTCAAGATCGGGTGGCTGCTTTCAATGCAAAAAGGCTTTTTCTCTCTTTCCATTGGAATATATACAATTACTCTAAAACTGATTCTTATTTTTGCAATTTATGACTATTGATTATATTATTGATGTATGCATTACAGTTACTTTTGTGTAAAATACAGTATGTGGAATTAAATCAGACATCAATTTGATATTTGTATTTATCATCTAAGTTCATGTCCTTGAAAATGCATAGGAGGTGGAAACACACTCTCCTCTTTCTTATCTGCTTTAAAATTGATTAATCCTTTGCTGACCTCCAGAAGTATCCAGAAAGCAACAACTGTTGTGCTTTAACAAGTTTAAGAAAAAGAAATTCACCTTTTCTTCCGCTTCTTGGCATCTAGCGTTGCCACGGTAACACTTTTGACTGAGAAAAGTATTGCCCTTTCAGCCACGATGGATCCACATGTTTTGATGTATGCTATGTGTGGGTGTACGTTCCGGTTCAGGCTACATTAACAAACAGGTTCTTTTTTCACCATGGTAAAAAGCCCCATCCGAATGAATGGAGCAGTGTGGCATGGATTTTGACATAAAATTTCCTTAAATCACAGCTTCATGAAATTTGAATATGTTGAAGTCCACAGCGTGCCGAGTCAAGGAACATTTGTACGATGTCTCTACGATAACCTGTTGCCTAGCAACAACCGTCCAAAGTCAAATTCTTTTAAATTGACAGTTACTGTAATAATTGGCATAATGAGGTTGTACAGTCCTTTAGAGCAGAGTATCGAGTGTTTGAATGATGCCTCTATGATTTTTTTTGCTTGCTAGCCGCTAGCGTTGCCACGGTAACACTTTTGACTGAGAAAAGTAATGCCCATCAAGGCACGATGGAGACGCATCTAACGATGTATGCCATGCATGGGTGCATGTTGAGGTTCGGGCCGTATTAACGGACGAAAAAGCCTGCAGAAGAAGAAGAAGAAGCTGAAGATTAAGAAAAGGGAAACCTTTTCTGGATACTAATAAATCGCCTGCATTTTTCAGGTTTTATCGGACGTGTTTCTTTTTTGGGGGATTTTTTTCTTCCATATAAAAGTGGGGTCATGCTATACACCCGCTGCTTCGTAGCCGGTTCTTTTGCGACTTTAGCTTTTCTGGCAAAATGCTAGCAACATTGCCCTTTGGGCCGTTTTGGACAATTGCAATATGGTCATGCCACTACTTGGCATGCCCATAACAAGGTTGATTCAGTTGACTCAGCAGGCATACATCTATAGACGGATCATTGAAATGGCATTTTAAAATAGGTCCATGTGCTACATCTTACATTTCACTTGTTTTATCTGAACATGCTGCCTAAATGTTGCCAGGTCAGTAGCCGAGCTCATCTACATGTACCTTGCAAATGTGTTTTCCTCTGCAGTTAAGCAGTTTAAATGTATATATCAGATTTGTTGCCTTTAAAATATGTTTTAAGAAATTCATTTTGACAGATAACAGAATCTATTACAGCCGATAAGTGGAGATTTTTGTGGTCTCACCTGCGTAACCTTGTCTGTAACGTTGTGTGTACGGTCTTTGACTTTTGGTGCGATGATGGTCTTCTCGGAGGATGGGGAAGAGGGGCACTTCTTTTCATTGCTGGCTTCAGAGAAGTTGAGTGTGATGAGGGGGATCTTATTTATCGTGCTGTACTTGTTGAGGTTGGAGTCGGAGGTGGATCCCAGCAGGCTCGATTTGATCTGGCTGAGCGGCCCTGAAAGAAAAGGCGATAGAGCGGAGAAGCTGTTGATAAAAGGTGAATCGTCTTGTCCCGTGGTTGGCCAGTTGTTGGTCTTGTAGGGGTTGTGAACCGCGGATGTCAGAAAACACCCTGGCCTTCATTTGTGATAGTTTGGAAATGGCTCGTGACGATGGGGTTGCATGTACTTTGGGAGTGAGTTTCACCACAACACAACAGTGATCATACATACATCAAACATATACCCAAATAAAGTCCACAGCCTCTGATTAAACACTCATGTTTAAGGTTTCTCATAAAAAGAGAAACTGTTGGTAAAAGAAAGACATTATTTAATGCATGATAAATTATTCCACCTCTCACAGTCTGTAAAACCACCTTTAAAAACTCAACTTGCAACTCAACTCGCAACTTCATAGCGGGTTACGCCCACTGAGTGGCAGAAAGACTGAGCGTCAGAAAGACTGAGTGGCAGCGTAAACTTAGATTTAGCAAGAAATCAGAGTTACTGTTTTACAGACTGCCGAAAAATAAGCTTAAGAGTGACAAATGGATCGCTGCAATTCGCAGGTAATCAGGGTAATCAAGTAATGTTGGATTTTCGGGTAGCTAACGTTAAACGGTCAAATCATAAAGTTCGGTTTCCTCATCACTTTAATTTCGCCAACAAATCCTGCCTTGAAGTAGGACCAAGCGTCAAGAATTTTGTATTTCCCCGGCGAAACTGGATTCGTGGCCAAAAATGTATGTCGATGGACCACTGGTTCTTGGGGTAACTGTACGGGTCACTGTTAAGTCCAACTGCCTTTTAAGCCAATAATCGGCTGTCTTTTCCACTAGTTGCAGACATTTTTGCTGATGTTTTGCCGCTCAGTGCGAGTAAGGGGGCTGGTCCAGTGGGGAAGTGACGTCAATGCAGACCCTCTATACCCCCTCAAATACCCCCTCATGGTACTATTTAATGTTCTCCACTAGTTTTAATAATGAAAACTGACTTTCTGGTATTAACTCCGTGGCCTCTTGAGAAAACATTCAACACTACAACAATATGCAACAGAACCACACACACACACGCACACACACACACGCACGCACACGCACACGCACACACACACACACACACACACACACACACGTGGCCCGATGAGAGTGATCAAAAGTGAAAGAGAAGTGCTGATTCAGTTGCGTGAGCCAGCAGAGGAGGATCGCACTGTTTCTCCTCCGTTTTCACCAAGAACAACAGTGATTGAGAGTCAAGGACAGAGAAGCAGACAGCTGAGGATGAAAGATTGCATGCGCAGCGTCAATACATGCCACAGTCAGGATACATCAGAGCAGTCATAGAGAACAACTTAAATGAAAAAAAAAAGCTGTAGCCATACCCCCAGCCATCCAGGAACGCGATACTAGCAAACCAGAGAAGAGAAGAAATAGGAGGTAGAGGGGGAGAGTGGGAATGTGGAGAGTTGGTTGGATTGTAAAGTCATGGGTATAAACAAAGTCAACAGCATTATACTGTAGTTGACTCACTACAGCAGCTCTGCGAATACATCTCTGTAAACTTGAAAAGGACATTCTGTTAGGGCAATTTATGCAACCAAACTCATCAATTTCACTTAAATAAAACAACAAAACCTTGAAAACTGAAAGCAATGTATAAAGCATGTTTTTGGATGGAGACGTCCTGTGGAATGCATGCAGAATGAGCATGGCTGGTGCACAAGACGGACGAAACGAGGGACATATATACTGAATGGAAACAGTCAGGTTTCTATTCGTTGAGACGTGGCATCATTGAGTCAAGGGTTGTAAACAAGAAAGCAGAGGTTACAGGCAGTGAGAGGTATCGCCATGTAAAGTGTCATTCAATAGAAAAAGTGTGAGATAGAAATGTAATGCCTAGCTTCATGCAAGCATGTGCACGAGTATGTGCGGCCGTTTCACGTAGCCTTGCCCTAGGTGAACAGTTTGAGTCAAGCAGGCTGCTGAGACTGTCACTGTGTGTTGCACCAGCCCTTGAGGATTTTGGCAGAAGAACTTACAAACATACTCAATCATCCACCAAGGCCAACATTCTACATGAACCTTATGGTGGAAAATTCATGCAGCAAGCAGTATACATGTAGTATCTATATGGGCGTGCCAAGATCCATGAGCTCAAGACGCAGCAGGTTGATTACCTTTTATATTGCGACCATTGTCTGCGATGGCAGCAACATGGCAGAGGAGAGAGAGAGAAAAGGGGAGTGGAGGTGAGTAAGGGAGAACTCTCTCCGTGATGATGAATCGGTGCTGTCTTTAAGCCCTCCTCCTCTACCCATGAACAATTCGTTTCAGTGAAGTTGACATATAACCGTGTCAGCTGCTCGTAGCTATTTGAATGAGAATCATGGTTAAAGGACAGCGAAGACTGAGTGGCCTGAAGGAAACAAGGCTAGCGAGAGGGACTTGCACCTTCATCTTCTATAAATGAGGGCAGGAAATGCTTAGTGAAAAGATGTTGAATCACAATAACTACTACTACTATTACTGTCATTTAGCAGACACTTTTATCCAAAGTGACTTACATCTGAGAGAACAAACTCAACATTTAATAACGCTAGAGAAATGGCCCACAGCTTCCCTGTTTTGGGACGACAGAGATTTTGGTCAATAATGTTCCAACTAAATGTTTTTAATGTGATACAATCTGACCTTCATCTAAGTCACAGCATTAGACGGCATCTTTAGTGCATACTCCAGTGAGACATTTCCAGGACACAGTTTGCAAACCCTTGCTGGTTGAAGCTCCTGTGGTGATGGGAAGTGGTCCAGGCGGATGCAGAGAAGAAGATGCCTGTATCTCTTCCTAGCCTTGTGCAGATCAGAAACTCTCTTGAGAGATCTCGTTGCAGACCTGAGGGTCTCATGTCCCACTAACTTCTTACTTTGCTGCTTCTTGCCTTCTTGCTTTTCTATCTTGGTAAAGGAGCTTCATTGTTGTTGGCAACCAGAGACCTCATGCCTGCACCCTACCGTACAAGATTTTCACCTAGTTTGCTTTGTACTATGCGTAGGACCCAACAGTGAGGTTAGCATATTGCATTTGGTGTGGGAAGAATAAAATACTTCTTTTTGTCCTCTTTTCATTCCTCTTTTTTAAAAATACGCTTGTCAAATTAAGATTAAATCATATTTCAGTCTGAATTAAGACCACTATTTACTGTAATAATACATTCGAAAACCTCATGCTTAGTCTAAAAATCCCGAGCTGGAAATCAGAGAAGCCAGTTTTGTTAGTGGTAGTGTACCGGCCCCCTGCTGGTGCTTATCTAGAGTTTCTGTCTGAATTTTCATATTTCCTATCTGGTTTATTGATCCGTACAGATAAATTCATAATAGTGGGTGACTTTAACACTTGTATGGATGTTGTAAGCGATAATCTTCAATCTTCAACCGGACTGTTTTAATAATACCCTCGATCTCGTTATCACCTACGGTGTTGAACCTGATGATCTGTTGGTGTTGCCTGTAAACTCTCTCTTATCCGACCACTATTTAATAATGTTTGAATTTAACATTGTTGACGTTGAAGCGCAAAATAGGAGGTATTATTTTAGCAGATGTTTGTCCGATGAAACGACAGTGAAAAATAGTGAAGCAGTTGAAGTTAGTGAGCTGGGTTATACCTCTGCAGATGTTGATTTCCATGTTAGTAAGACTGCTAATTTGCTGCACTTAGCTTTAGATGCAGTTGCTCCTTTTAAGGAGGGTCTCTAACCATAGGAGCTTAACTCCCTGGTATAATTCAGATATCCGCATGTTGAAACAAAACATGCGTAAAATGGAAAGGAAGTGGTACTCTTGTGAGTCTGTAGATACCTATCGTGAATGGAAAGATAGTCTAATAGTATATAAAAAGCCATTTGCAAAGCTAGATTAGCTTATTATTCATCGTTGATAGAGGATAACAAAAGTAACCCACCTTTTCTATTCAGCACTGTAGCCAGGCTGACAAAGGGTCACAACTCCTTCCTGCTGCTCTCAGTTGTGAAGACTTTATGAGCTTCTTTAACAGTAAAATCAACAAAATTAGAGAAGAAATCAACCAGGCCCACCCGGTAGCGGCTGTGGGCGTTTCTTCAGCTTTTGCGACTTCCTTAGACTCTGACTTGAGTCTAGACAGTTTTGCTCCTGTAGACCTCCCTGAACTGACCTCAGTCATCAATAGAGCTAAATCAACCACGTGTACGTTAGACCCCATTCCGACGCAACTAATCAAAAATGTTCTTTCTCTTATTGACACAAGAATACTGGACCAGATCAACGTATCCCTAAACTTGGGATATGTACCACAGGTTTCCGAAGTTGCAGTAATTAAATCTTTATTTAAAAAACCTCCTCTTGACCCAGACATCTGAGCTAATTATAGACCAATTTCCAACCTTCTATTTAGGATGCAAGGCTCACACTTTTAGACACTGTCACAAAGCACTGGACTACACACCCACACACCAGGATTTTATTAATGGACTTCTCCTCTGCTTTTAACACTGTAAACACCAGCACCCTGCTGCACCGCCAGTCAGATCTTCAGGTGCATCCAACACTGCTTTTATGGATTTATAACTTTTTACAGGACAGACCACAACAAGTGCTTGTGAATGGTTTTAAATCGAGCAAACTGGTTTTAAACACAGGGCTTCCTCAAGGTTGTGTTTTATCCCCCATCCTCTTCTCTGCATATACCAACAACATCTCTTGCAGCAGTGAAGGAATGACACTTTTTAAATATGCAGACGACATGGCATTGGTGGCCCACATGACTGGTTCTGATGCCCTGACTCAGTACCAGCAGGCCGTCAGCGACCTGGTCCAAACCTTCAGTGAGAACTCACTCGAGCTGAACATTGCCAAAACAAAGGAGCTGTGCTGTGGAGGAAGAAGCAAGGCAGCAATAACGCCATCTCTTTTCCAGCCGCTCAGCATCCAGTGGCAGCTGGTAGAGCAGGTCCAGTCCTTCAAATACTTGGGGACTGAGATCGACACATGCCTGTCCTTCACACAGCATACAGACTATTTACAAGAAGGCACAACAGCACCTCCACCTGCTGATGAATCTAAGGACATTTAATATCAGCAAAGACATTTTAACTCTGGTTTACCATTCACTCATTGAATCCATTCTTACATTCAACATCTCATCCTGGTACAACTTGCTCACCACCAAACACAAAACCAGACTCTCCGGAATAATAAACCAGGCCAGCAAAATATACAGATCACAACACCCCCCCCTGTCTGATCTCTACAACCGCTCTGTGATCAGGAAGGCCACTCTGATCACAGAAGACCTCTCTCATCCAACACTCATTTCAACTACTGCCGTCAGGCAGAAGGTATAAATTCCACTGGCCCGGAAAAACATTTACAAAAATCATTCATTCCATCTGCCACAATAATTCTGAACACTATTAAAGGAGCATGAGGCTCCTTTTAAGAAATGAGACTCTCTAGCGCCACCCTTCGCCACGACGGCCGTCGGGGGTACTGCAGCCAACAGTGAAGCCGGCACGGGAGAACGGGGAGAACGCACATGCAGCGTCATGTGACGTCACATACGCAGGACAGCGCGGGAAAATTCCGGTCACCATTGCAGCGCATTTTGCAGCACACAGCCTGTTCAAGGCAAAGGAGAGATACACTAGAGGGCTCATTCTTTTGGTTTGGAACGCTTCATCTGACATTATTACTAGAAAACTTAAAACGTATACGAATTTTTTTCATAAATCCTGCCTCAATCCTGCCTCATGCTCCTTTAAATAGATCATTGCACTTTTAACAGGCACTAGTCATGTCTGTTCTAACTTATTTACAGTTTTTTTTTCTTTTTAATGTATTTATTCGTTTTCTATTGTAATGTGTCTTGATGGGAATGTGTGAATGTGTTTGTGAGCCCTGTCAAAGAGGAATTTCTGTCACCATTGGGACAGACAATAAAGTATTCTAATCTAATCTAATCTAATCTATATCTACAATTCTGGAAAAGGTAAAGGCAACCCAGTTATGTGACCATTTGTATAAAAATGATCTGTTTGAATTGTTTCAGTCAGGGTTCAGAATGCATTATATCACAGAGACAGCACTGGTTTGAGTCAGAAATGACCTTCTTATGGCCTCAGATAAGGGATTAGTGTCCATACTGGTTCTACTGGACCTCAGTGCTGCTTTTGACACTGTAGATCAGCATCTTACTGCACAGGTTAGAGCATGTTGTTAGGATCAAAGGGGCAGCTCTACGTTGGTTTAAATCATATCTATCTGACAGATTCCAGTTTGTTGTACATGAGGTTCCTTCAGAACAGTCGAGGGTCTGTTATGGTGTTCCGCAGGGTTCAGTGCTAGGGCCAATCTTGTTCAGTTTATACATGCAGCCATTGGGAAGTATAATCCAGAATCACGGCATACACTTTCATTGCTATGCTGATGATACGCAGCTCTATTTGTCTATGAAGCCGGATGAGACAGAACCGTTAGCTAAACTTCAGGCATGTCTTAGGGACATCAAGGACTGGATGTCTGGAAATGTTTTGCTTCTAAACTCCGATAAAACAGAGGTAATTCTTTTTGGTCCAAAGCATTTTAGGAAGGGATGAAATGGTGTTGCGATGACTTCCAGTACAAGCCTTGGTGTTATTTTTGATCAGGATTTGTCATTTAAACCGTATATTAATCAGGTTTGTAAAACAGCGTCTTTCCATCTCCGTAATATTGCAAAGATTAGGAAAATCCTCTCGCAGAGTGATGCAGAAAAACTAATTCACACGTTTGTGTCTTCTAGGCTAGATTACTGTAATGTATTATAAGCAGGATGTCCAAGTAATTCTCAGAACATCCTCCAGCCAGGTCCTGCTCAAGGTTTCTTCCATCCTAAAGGGGAGTTTTTCTTGCCACTGTTTGGCTTAAGATTTTTCTCCCACTAGCAGAGTTTTTTACCTGCCATTGTTTATGTTATGTTTATGTAATAACTGCTCGGGGGTCATGTTCAACTTCTGTTGTAATAGACGCTATATAAATAAAATTGAATTGAATTGAAATTGAAATAAAGTCGGTTTTGATCAGTGTTATAAAATCAATAGTGAGGAATAGCAGGAAGATTACATTTCATTTGATGTTTCCACAGACAATGTGGTAAATATTTAAATGTGAGAGCAGTGTGTTGCCAGCAAGAAGTCTCCATGGAATCAGAACAGTTGTGGGCATAAATATGAAATGAGAAATCGTGCAACTGTTGTTCCACACATTTACAAAAACCTAAGGGTTATAGTCTCTTCTACTCTCAAATCTAAATGTGACTCAAGCTTTACTCAGTGTAAGCACTGTCAGTCCTTCTGGGCTACTGCTTCTGGGCTGGAAATAAAGTGTTAAATAACACAGATGTTGGCATAAAATATTCCGGAAATGCTTTTCTCGATTAAGCTGACTGTAAATCTATAAAAGTTTGCAATGGAATAGAATATCTCTACCTTCGCTGGCATGCCTGTCCCTGAACACACTCTTGGACTTGGACCCGAAGCCTTCCATGTCATGCACAGAGGACGCTCTGCGAATACTGCACATACTCTCTTTGGAGGCGGTTGGAGTGAGACCCGGGATTGAAGGAGTTGTGATGAGTGTATCCTCTTGGCTCTGCTGTTGAGTCTGTGCAGTGGCCTGCTCTGGGTATATCTGACCCCAGGGGCCTTTGGGCGACGAGTGGTCCAGAGGCCCAGACACAGGGGTTGAGCAGTGGCTGGGGCCAATTAGGGCACGAGTGTCATTGGCGTAGGAGGGACTGCAGCTCTCACGGGTAGCAGGAAGTTGGTAGTCCCGCGTAGCCACAGAACCGTCGCTGTGGCGTGGAGAGTCCACCGTGACAGCGTCAGGGTCCTCCTGGGGCAGGGACTGCTTGCTGATACCCAGGAGACGTAAGGCTGAGAAACGGAAGCGAAAGAATCTTCCTTTTCCTGATGGAGGAGAGAGAGAGAGAGTGTTGACAAAAAAGAGAGCGAGACCTCCTCTATGACCAGAGGTGTCTTCAGTATTCACATTCATTACTCAGGTAGAAGTATAGATACTAGAGTTTAAAAATACTCATGTAGAAGTTGAAGTATCAACTCAAGTTTTTTACTCAAGTAAAAGTATAAAAGTACTGGTTTCAAAACTACTTAAAGTATAAAAGTAAAAGTAATGTAAGGGGGAAAAAAGCCATTAAGGACAAAAGCCATTGAAAAGGAATGCATCTTAGTATAATGCAAATATATTAAAGAACCATATATGTGTACTATTGAGCATTAACATGTGTTTCCGAGAGCAGGAGATATGATGACTAGTTGCCTATAAGTATTGTAATGGTGCAAAAGGTCAAACTTCAGAGGCATGTTATCATTTATCCTAACCTTTATTGGAATGTACATCCAAGTTTAGTTGCAGGAATCTGAGGGAACGGATGTAAGAACAAAACTGGACAAGAACATCTGAAACAACCACAACCAAATTCACTCTATCCGGATGGAGCAATTTAACTGGATAGTTTTTTTTTAAAGGCCAAAATGAAATAGAGTAACAAGGCTGTTTTTAAAATGTAAGGAGTAAAAAGTACAGATAATTGCGTGAAAATGTAAGGAGTAAAAGTAAAAAGTCGTCTGAAAAATAATGACTCCAGTGAAGTATAGATAACCAAAATTTCTACTTAAGTAAGGTAACGAAGTATTTGTACTTCGTTACTTGACACCTCTGTCTACGACCCCTGTTCCAAAAAGATTAGGACGCTGTGGAAAATACAAATAAAACAGAATGATGAGGAGGATGACGATGATGATGATGATGATGATGATGATGATGATGATGATGATGTTGCAATGATGTACACAAACATAGAAAACATATGACATCTTTAACGCTGTGTCTTACTAACACCACATCAGGAAGTATAAAGTGGCTAAGCTATCGCTTACAAACATAAAGTCTGAGACAGCGGATTGATTACATGATTCACTCTGTGGGCTATTTGACCACATAGCCACAGAGGTTACAGGGCTTTCTAATGAGAAAACAAGATACGCCCCCCTCTCTGACCTTGTACCGTGCTTTAATCGCGCGTTTGTAACAGAACCTCCAGCGAGTCTTCAGCTTCCCCACTGATATTTCGTACATGTTAACCAATAGCAGGGAGCTATCTTAAAAATCTCAGTGAGATAAAACAAGTGCCTGTTGTGCCTCAGGTCCTGGTTCAATCTTCAATTCACCTAAATTATTCATGTGGGACGCAATTGCTGAAATACTATAATGGCACTGGTGAGTTGAGGAGGTCTATAGCGGAGAATGTGCAGGGTTTTAATGAGTGATTGAGAGTCCTGGTGCAGAAGAAGGCAAATCTTACAAAAACTAATAGTAAAGAAATGTAAACAAATCCACACAGATAAGCATATAGATGCATGTTACAGTAGACAAGCGTGTCACGCTTGCAGGAGTTCACATATGCACCAAAACTCATGGCTTCCATGGTGTGAATCGTTGAGCTGCCTGGACATATGCTGTACATATTAGAAAGCTGTTTCAGGCCTCAAACACAAATATGTGTGCCAAGATGCACAGTAAAGACCATAAAAAACAAGCTCACACCAAACCACAATAAGTTATTGCACAACCAACTACAAGAACGACGGACAACAATGGTGGCTATGAGATACTTATAATTAATAAAAAATGGAAGAGGAGAAGAGAAAAAGGGTGAGGGGCACCGCCCAGCAGATCATGTTGGTGCCCCCTGAAGCAGCTACTATAAAAAAACTATTATAGTCTTGTTCTAGAGCTGCAGCTATGACTACTGACTTTAACACAATAGAGTTTACACTAACTAGAGGTTTACTAACACTAACTAGAGGTTTACTGAACACTGACTATAGGCTTTACTAAACAGAAACGTTTTAAGTTTGGTTTTAAAGGTTTAGAGGTGGTGTCAGCCTCCTTAACCCAGATTGAAATTTGGTTCCATAGTAATGGTTCCTGATAGCAGAACGCTGGCCCTCCAAATCTACATTTGGATACTCTAGGAATTACGAGTAAACCTGCACTCTGAGAACGGAGAACTCTGTTAGGAACTATTGGTCCTCGAGAAGCAACAGAGAAGTGTGTAAGACTGCTGCTCTGCATCCTGGCCTGGGCCCTGGATTGCCAGGGGGAGTATCTAATAATATTGGCCAGATTTCTAGAAATAAGAGCTGCACCATCCCAGGTGGGATGAATGCTGTCTCTTCTAATCAGATCGGGCTTTCCCCAAAACGTCTTCCAATTGTCAATAAAGGCCACGTCGTTTTCTGAACACCACCGAGACAACCAGCGGCGAAGTGATGACATGCGGCTAAACATATCATCGCTGGTCAGATTGGGGAGGGGACCAGAGAAACCTACGGAGTCCGACATGGTTTTGGTGTAGTTACACACCAACACAATATTAACTTTAGTGACTTCCGACTGGCGTAGACGGTCATTAGCGCCGACATGTATGATAACTTTACCAAATTTACAATTACTCTTTGCCAGCAGCTTCAAATTTGCTTCAATGTCGCCCGCTCTGGCCCCCGGGATGCACCTAACTATGGTCGCTGGAGTCGGCCTCACATGCCTCCCTATGGAGTTGCCAATCACCAGGGTCGGTTTCTCAGGGGGTGTGTCGCTGAGTGGGGGAAAACGGTTAGAGACTAGCGGTGGGACGATACGGGTAAGTCCCGATTCGATACTTTGGCGATATGTGGCCCAGGATATCGATAATATCACGATATTTTCGATATTCAATATATCGGTAAGAGCGATATATCACAATATATGGGACTGAAAAAGAAAAAATACCTATAAAAAGGAAAACATCTGTAGTTATGCATTTATTCAATGCCAAAACTTCATACAAGAAAGTGCATTTGTATATTTCCTCACTGTCTCCTAGGCTTGTAAATGTAAACACTGTACAGCTGGACAAATTAAAGTGCATGAACACTAATAACATGTTTTATATAAACCAGGACAGTGCACTGCTTTGTTTCTAATACTGAAAAGTCAGTAAGCAACTTAATTTTGCATAGTAGCTCACAGCCTCCTAGGGCTGGGTATCTATTAAAATGTCAAGAATTGATCCGATTCTTAAGATTCAGAATCGATTATCACCATTTGATTCGATTTGATCCGATATTGATGTGGATTAGTGTTATTAGAAAAATGTTTGCGCTGTTGCCTGAATTATATGACTGTAAAATAACTAGTGAAATAATTATTTCACAAATAATTATTGTGAAATAACTAAGAAATAAATAACTCAAATAGGCTTTTCAATATCCCTTCTTTTCCAATATCCTTTTAGCCTGTCTAATTTATTCTGTCACCACACACACATATTGCCATGAAGCATCAGGCATTTTTCACTTATTTCATGACAAACTTTATCCGATAACAGAAGAAACCAAACAAGCTATAATAAATATAAATAATATGAACTTCATTGAACTAATATAACATTTTGAAATTTAAGCTGAAGTATCCAAAGCACTGAACACTGGTTGTGCACGGGTGGGCGTGTGTCCGAGTGTGTCCGTGTCCGTGTGTAACGTGTCTGGTGATTCAATGATCTGCAGGTTTTCCCAGCACACGGTTGACTGGACACGGAAGGATACGAGCGAGGATCACTTACAGAGTGACAAGCATAAACGTTACAACACAAAAAGACTGACTATCATTTACTTTAACGGCGTCTGTAATAGGTGGAATAATTCTGTATTACAGTACGACGCGCTCTCCTCACGTGGAGCGCGAGTGGGGTCCGTTTCTTAACGCAGCTGGTTGTCTGTGCGAGCGGAGATTAACGCATATGGCAGCTTAAACACCGGCTCAAACAGCAAGTAATTTCCAGCATTAACAGTGCTGCACAGCCCGCTGTCTGTATGGAGTAAACCGGTCGTTCTGTATTTTCTGAGCTGGTTTCTCAGGCGGCCGCTTCGACATGTTTGTTTTGTTCACGAGGGCAGCGGGGGCGGGCGGGGCAGAGCTTGAACAATAGTGTGGTGAGAACCGCGTAAACCATTATGTGTGTTGTAAACAAAATATCGATATTAGCCGTCAGTATATCGATTATTTATTGAAACAGAGAGCACAACAATATATTGAAATATCGATTTTTTTCCCCACCCCTATTAGAGACGTGAAGCGAGTGGTGGTGTTCCGTGCGCCTTTTAGGACTACGCTTCCTCCGAACCGTCACCCAGCCGTCCTGACTGGCCGGCTGCTCGGGAGCTGCAGGGGAGCAGCTAACAGCAGCTACTCTAGGTCGGTCCAACGCTACTTTATCATGGCTAGCTGATTTAACAATATCTGCAACGAGTAGTTGCAGATATTGTTCCAGTTTCCAGTTTCACTTCAATACTTGAGCAGTTACTCATGGTTTCTTCTTCAGCTAACTGAAGGTTCTGCATTGCATTTTTAACATGAATCACATCGGCAGTTGCTTCTTCTGCGTTTTCTTATTCAAAGTAACTTAAAAACACATTTCCAAAGTCCTTTAATTGCACTGCAAACTACTGACTTTTGTTGTAATTGAACCATGTTCACCTACTTTTCTCACAGTACAGTGAGTCCTCTGTATTCAAATATGACATGATAAATTAGAATTGTGTAAGTGTTAACAGGTGAAACATGTTGTGGTTTTCTAATATTTATCATTTATTTGAAGATCAGATCACATTTTATGGCAAATTCTCAAAGGTTTCTCTCAGCACAGTTGAACTGAGATCAACTTCTGGATGGAAGGTAAAATATCTCCAAGAACCAATAAAAAGACATCCAGGTGTTCTGAGTCAAGCCTTTAAGCATCCCCGTGACCTGGATTAGTTCATGCCAAATTAATGCAGAAAAGCAGTTAACTCCAAGAAGATAAGATGCTTTTTCTTGTCTCTGTATTAGCACACTGCTGTTTTAATCAGCTAATCATGCAAATGTAAACACCCAAAAAATGACACACAACAAAATAATGACTGCATGTACCCTCACGAGCTCAGAGCAGTAGTTTAAATTATGGTGCCTAAAGGATAAGCATATTTCCAACACCAGTCACCCATTAATTAGAACATCATTTAGTCAGACAAGTGTGTTTAGATATATTATATTCCAATATGGAAATGGGTGGATCTAACAACACTGTGGTGCCCTTTTCATGCTGCAGCTGGCTTGTCTGTGTGTGTGTGTGTGTGTGTGTGTGTGTGTGTGTGTGTGTGTGTGTGTGTGTGTGTGTGTGTGTGTGTGTGTGTGTGTGTGTGTGTGTGCGTGTGTGTGTGTGTGTGTGTGTGTGTGTGTGTCTCTTGCCTCTTCAATCCTCTGTCTTTCCCTTCGAAAACTCACCAGCAGCTTTCCGTAACCAGTGGACGCACAGTGGCCCTTGTTGCTATGATACCAGATAGTAATATTTGCATTGAATATTAATTGGGCCCTCAGATCCCCAGTTGGGGAGTGAAACGTCCTTCTGTAACACGAGTGTGACTCAGATGTCAGGGGACAAGCACAAAGAGGAAAAATAAGCCTTGATCTTGTGGCAAAACCGGGACAAAAACAACTTGTTCTGCCATTTTCGCTGATGTGAAGCAAAATAAAAGCAGTTGCACAGTTAATGTGCCTCGGAAATGATTTGCATGCTGCATTATTTTACCTCCAGGATTTTTTACCTGCACCTTACCTCCCAGTCATCCTATTAGTCACTAGCTGGAGAAGTTATAGCAGGTAATTCTGTTGTACCCTGCACTCATGTATTAGAAAGAGAATGAGGATATGATTAAATGGAGTCGGAGTTAATGACAGCTTTAAACCAGCACTTAAGTGAAAAAAATTGTATTTTTTAATAGATTTCTGTGTGCTGTCATTTTTTTCTCCTAAAGCCTTGCTACTTGGGGGAAATAATACAATAAAAGCCGGAACTCCGAAAGTCTTGTTGTTTTTTATTGTTACCTCTTTCATGTCACTTTCTCTCCTGTAACTTTGTCTCATGACACATCAACAGAATGACTTTCTCCAACCATGTTTTCATCTTCCCTTCTTTATTTACTACATTCACAAACTCTCAAACCCACACATCCTGCTCAGATAATAATCCGTGTTGATCTGATAGAACACTGTTGTATTAGATCATACTCAGGTAGAGTGAGCTGATTACTGATGCCTTCAGCTAAAACTAGTTTATTATACAGTAATCCCTCACTGTAACGCGGTTCACCTTTCACGTCTCGCTGCTTCACGGATTTGCATTGTGCATCGTGTTCTGCATTCTGATTGGCTAATCAGTCCGTTGTTCCGAAACAGGGAGCATTTCCCCCTAAAGATCAGTTCGTTTGGTATATGTGAACACAGCAATCGCGCTCGGTGCGGGACAAAACAAGCGAGCCGAGATCTCCTAGGAGAGGTGGTCTCGGCTCGCTTCCATTCCAGACCTGGAGCGGTTAATTTGCAGTGAGAACAGAAACACACAGAAACAAACTAGCCACACTCGCTTACGATGCTCCATAGTTGTTGTTTTTCCCGGGGTACGGAAGAAGAACTCCTTCCGCATTAATTTCTGACCAATGAGAGAACAGTTGGTTCGCGCATGCCATTTGTAAACAGCTTTGAACCACTACAGACGGTTGCCTTGTGAACACAAACGAAAAATGAAACAACTGTATCGATTTAGCCCCTGAATCGGAACAAAACCAAAGGGCCACAGGTCTGAAAGCACCCTTACTGTACTTATTTTATTTTTTTTCATAATCTTTTTTCATTTTCACCCGTTCAAATCCAATTACTCGGGTCGCGGTGGGGCGGGGCTGATCTCCGCAATTTGAAGCCTTGTATAATAATTGTTTAAAAAAAAAAGGTTGCTACCTTGCGGATTTCACCTATCACGGGTTTTTTTTGGAACGTAACCCGCGAAAAACCAGGGATTACTGCATAAACTTTGAATGAGATGAGAAGGGTTAGAGCTTGAAGGTTTAGTTCAAAAGTCTATTCTATTCACCTGACACTGAAATCCAGTGAAATCCTCTGTTATCATGTGGGATTTTCTGTTGGCTTATTGGTCTTATTGGTTCAGTTTAAGTTTGAATGTTTCCTGTTTTATTTTGAAATTGCTTTACCTGGCGTGTCACTTCATTTGATCTCTTCCTCTTGTCCACAGCTGTGTCTCATAATCTCAAAAGTCATATTTTACTCCCTCTTTATCAGGGAAATTTTTTGTCACACCCACTTTAACACCTTAGGAGGTTGTGACAGGTGCATAAAAAAGGGAAGCTAAACTTTGTGTGGAAGTGCAAGCCGGCGTCACGGAAAACAGCGCTCTTAGCAACGACGTTCCTGTCACCCATCACTCCACAACGCCAGCTTGCTGTGTGTAATTATATGCTGAGGCAGTACCTCTGTGCAGTCTGTGTGAACTTCCAGACAGGAGTAGCAGCACTTTTAACCACTTACACAATTGCACTCTCCACTACATTCATATAGAAGATAAGATTATGCTCATGCATTTAGCATCACATTTCTTTTTTATGTATCAATCATTAAACTGGTTCCCCCTCAGCTCAAGAAGACAATACCACTGGCTCCAACTCATATTCAAATGTATCCACTTTAGTTATCCATCTTACTTAAAACAATATTTGATTCCATATACATCCTCATATTCTCTCAGAAACACTCAGCAACCCTTCTTTTTCGTTCCTATGACATTTAAAGAAATTGGCAGACGTGCTTTTAAGTTCAAAGCTCCATCAGATTGGAACAAGCTTCCCATCAATATAAGAGAACTCAATTCATTACATCTCTTTAAAAAAAATCACTATTTTCCAATCTCAATAAACCATGTAATGCCTTTAGTGGTATTGCCTTCTCATTTGTGTCATTTTTTAAATGTAATTTAATTTTTTCAAATTTTTTTTTATACATAATGTATCTATTTTTTCATATATCGTATAATAATGATGATGTCAATGACTATTATTAATATTGTTGTTCTTGTTGTTGTTACTGTGTTATATGCAGTATTTACTTGTGCTCTTGGGGTGTGGTAGGTCTTGGGGACTGGTGTGGGGCGGGTTTGTGTGGGAAAGCCTTATGTATTATGTATGTTGTATGTGACTGTTTTATACTGTGTTGTACGTTTTATGTTGGACCTCCTTGAAAACAAGATGATTCATCTCAAGGGGCTATCCGTTAATAAATATAAGTAATCACCTTCGTATATACGTGCTCAACCACATCAGATAAAGATCCAAGACAGATGCAAATATACAGCAAGAAATGCAGCAACTGATGCATCCCGCGCTGATGTAGAACGTGGATCATCATGTTGCAGGCGCCACATCTGAGGCATGTTGCTTCTGCACTCCGAAGAACAGAACAGATGGGCAAATGCGCTCGTGGGCCTCGTGGTTAACTTAGCAGCCCTTTTACACACCACTACCTAAACTGCACATTTTGAATTAATCTGTAGTTCAAATTAGAGTGATTGAAGACACAGACTTAACTCATCTGCAGTTGAGCTGTCGATATCAATCCTGCACTTCATTACAATCTAAATTAAGTCCAATCTTTTATATATAAAATGTGTTTTATTATTTTATTAAAGTGTTTTGAAAGAACCTGATGTGGCTTAGAGGCGGCATTCGACACGTGCCTGAATCAGGAAATGAGTTTGTAAGTCCCTCAGATGCTGATCCAGACAACCCCCCAAGAAAACCAGATGTGAAGCAGTTGTTGAGGTTTACTGAAAAGGCAGACAAACAAACACTGCAGGCAAGGTGGCAGAGTTTTTCTTTGGCAGTTACCGCTCACATATGTACAGAAGAGTATTAGGACGAGGCAGGAGAAAAATAAAAATAATGTTTTAGAGGAGGAAGATTATTTTTCATTATGCATTTTGAGAGAAAAGTCGAAATATCGAGAAAAAAGTTGAAATGTCGAGATTAATGTTGAAGTACAATTTAGAGAAAAAAGTCAAAATGTCGAGATTAACGTTGAAGTACAATTTCGAGAAAAAAGTTGAAATGTTGAGTAAAATGTCGAAATGTTGAGAAAAAAGTTGAAATGTCGAGAAAAAAGTGGTTATGGTCAAGGGCTCAAAACCATGTCCAATGACACCACCCACAAGTCCCTATGTCAAACCATTCAAAAGTTATTTCAGAAAATAGGAACTATCACATATCGACCAATCAGAAGAAGAGGCGGGGCTAAATCAGGCCAATGAAGGTCAAGTACTCAAAACCGAGTCAGATGACACCACCCATGGCCCTCTATGCCAAACCATTCAACGGTTATGGCAGAAAACAGGATCTATCACATATCGACCAATCAGAAGAAGGGGTGGGGCTAATTCATGCCAATGAAGGTCAAGTCCTCAAAACTGATTCAGTTGACACCACCCACGACTCTCTATGTCAAACCATTCAAAAGTTATGGCAGAAAATAGGATCTATTAAATATTGACCAATCAGAAGAAGAGGCGGGGCTAAATCAGGCCAATGAAGGTCAAGTACTCAAAACGATGACCCCACCTACATGTCTTTCTCACAACCCGTTCAAAAGTTATGGCAGAGAATAGGGACTATCAAATATTGACCAATCAGAATAAGGGGCGGGGCTAATTTGCACCAATCATGTTCAAGGACTCAAAACCGAGTCCGATGACACCAACCACGACTCCTTATGTCAAACCATTCAAAGGTTATGGCAGAAAGTAGGAACTATCAAATATGGACCAATCAGATGAAGGGGGGGGGTGGCGCAGGATCCAGACGCACATTTTGATGTATAACACACCTGGGTGCACGTTACGGTTCGGGCCGCATTAACGGCCGAGGAAATGGCATAAATTGCGCCAAAATTGCACAATTAATTCAAAATGGCTGACTACCTGTTCGGTTTCGGCCACGGCACCAAGAGACTTTTCTTTAAGTTGATACATGATACAGGTGTGTACCGATTTTCGTGAATGTACGTCAAACTGTATGAGGGCCTTTTTGCCCCCCTAAACGTGACCCAAAAGTCACCTAATTTTGCACGCAAGCCAGGCCATCAAAATGTGCGTCTCGATCCTGCGATGATGCACATTACTTTTCTCTGTCAAAAGCGTTACCGTGTCGACGCTAGACCCCAAAAAGCGTGCCCCCCTTCATCTGATTGGTCCATATTTGATAGTTCCCCAAAAGTCACCAAATTTTGCACGCAAGCCAGGCCTGGCGATAAATTTGATATATCATGGTTTGCATTAATGGGCGTGGCCTAATGGCTCAACAGCGCGCCCTAGAAAACTTTTCTCTGCCATAACTTTTGAACGGGTTGTGATAAAGATGTGGGTGGTGTCATCGGACTCGGTATTGAGTACTTGACCTCCATTGGCATGAATTAGCCCCGCCCCTTCTTCTGATTGGTCAATATTTGACGGTCCCTATTTTCTGGCATAACTTTTGAATGGTTCGAAATAGAGAGTCATGGGTGGTGTCATCTGACTCGGTTTTGAGTACTTGACCTTCATTGGTGCACATTAACCCTCCCCCTTCTTCTGATTGGTCGACATGTGATACTTCTGATTTTATGCAATAACTTTTGAATGGTTTGACATAAAGACTCGTGGGTGGTGTCATCAGACTCGGTTTTGAGTCCTTGAACATAATTGCTGCAAATTAGCCCCGCCCCTTCATCTTATTGGTCAATATCCGATAGTTCCTACTTTCGGCCATAACTTTTGAATGGTTTGATATAGAGAGTTGTGGGTGGTGTCATCTGCTAAATGTCCAGGCCTGAAGAATCTACATGCAAGTCATACAAGTAGGGATGTCCCGATCAGGTTTTTTTGCCCCCGAGTCCGAGTCCGAGTCCTTTGATTTTGAGGACTTGCCGATACCGAGTCCCGATCCGATACTTTTATAAAACAATAAAAAAGAGAAAAGAAAATTATGCAGGATGACCCTTTTATTATATTTTAACATGTGTACTGTAAACTGAGCACATAGGAGGTAGGCAGCTTGAACATTCTTAAGTCAGTATAAAAAAATTTTCTTTTCTTTTTTTTTTTTTTTTTTAGCATAGGGCTGCTTCAGCTTCAAAACAAACAGGCGTGCTCTGCGCGCATGCGGTGTATGGCTGCCGCTCCGAGCCCACTACTCCACGTGTGCGTTGATTTATGGTCCCGCGTCACACCAACGCAGAGCCTTCCGCGACGCGGAACCATAATGTCGGCGCCGCAGCTCCGCTTCAGTCCTGGGGCCTCATCTATAAAGCCTGCTTGCGCAGAAAAAGCGCCTGAAAGTTGCGGAAGCCACCATCTACGCAAAGCCTCTGTGTTTCTGGCGTAGGGTGCGCGTCGCCGCGAACCCTACGCTGTAGACTCTGCGTCGGTGCGACGCGGAACCATAAATCAACGCACACGTGGATGTCGGCGCCAGTGAGTATTTTCACCGGACATTTTGACCGGAGAGATTATAAAATACCGGACTTCAGCATATTTTACCGGACAAAGTCCGGCAATTACCGGACAACGGAAACCCTGATATATATATATCCGATTCCTGATCGGCTCATAACGTCCGAGTCCGGATCGAGTCTGCAATCACGTGACCGGCCCCGATTTCCGATCACGTGATCGGATCGGGACAACTCTACATACAAGCTTCCATTGCAGCCTGAACGTGCACAAGGGTGGCGGAACGTTCATCGCTGCTTGCAGCTTAAATTTATCTATTGTTATTCTTAGCTATTTTTCTTCCTTTGTATTTTGCATTCCACGTTTTATATCAGTTTCTTCATTTACTATGTTCTAAGAAAACAAAAAAGTGCACTATGACCTGTACTCTATGCGCACTGATGTATACTGTAAATTTGTAACTGTATTTTAATGTGCTCTCATAAAACACACTCGAAAGACACTAATATATATATATATATATATATATATATATATATATATATATATATATATATATATATATATATATATATATATATATATATATACATATATATATATATATGTATATAGACTTTGAAGACTTTAGCCTCTCTGTTACTTTTTCAATCTTTTTATTCCAGCATCCACAGAGCTGCATTGACCCAGTGACTAATACACACCAGCAACATGCTCAATACTCACAACCAGAAAACGGTAAATGTTAGTGCATACGCCACATATGCTCTGAATGCGCCCCACGAGACAGTGCAGCTTGTTAGGGCTCCTGTTCAAGTACAGTCATAAAGGTGACCCCTGGTCCTCCATACCATCACTTTATATGTCACAGACAGTAAATGGCAAAAGATATAGACTTCAAGAGGGAGGAGGCATCCAGATTGTGTTGAAGTGCACCTCCGGGGAACGCATTGTTATTACACCATCAAGCGCTGTTCAAGTATACTTCATCAGGCCGCGCAAGCAGGCTAGGAGCTATAATTGGGTCAGGCCTTTGAGATAATACCAAAGAAACGCATCAGTGTCTGCTAAAGGCTGGTGTCAACATGCCAAAGGAGCTGTCAAGGAAAGAGCTCCTGCAGCTGCACTCGTGAATCTAACTGCAAGTCTAAACAAATGAAGACTGCAGGTTGCTAAAAATTTTATACTGGGCTGCAGAGGCAAGATGAAAATAAAAGTAAGGTACAGTATCAATGATAGCATCAATAATGTAACTAATTCACATAGCTACAGTGGGCAATACACAGCATATTTCAATGTTCCATTTTCCAGTTACAGTAATCCCTTTCACGTCTCGCTGCTTCACGGATTTGCATTGTGCATCGTGTTCTGCATTCTGATTGGCTAAACAGTCTCCCTGCTTCTTCACTTCCTGTGTCAATAACGTTGGTCGCTTAGCAACAATACTGAGAACGGCCAATGAGCTTCAGCAGCAGCTCAGGAACGGGAGCCTTTGATGAATCGTTCATTACAGTTCTCAAATATAATCGATGTTGGCATGTCGGTTTATAAGAATCTTTTTGCCCAGAAGAAAAAAGAGCGACAACAACTACCTATAACTACGTTCTTCTCTGGAAAAAACACACCTGCACCGCAGGCTTTAGGAGAAAAAGACGCTACAGAGCGAGTCAGGATGCAGCAGCAGTCAGAAGAGCAGTGAAATACGCTGCAGTTACAATTTGTCCTACTGTATTTTAGTATTTTTTTTCATAATCCTTTTTCATTTTCTCCCGTCCAAATCCAATTACTCGGGTCACAGTGGGGCGGGACTGATCTCTGCAATTTGAAGCCTTGTATAATAATTGTAAAAAAAAAAGGTTGCTACTTCGCGGATTTCACCTATCATGGGTTCTTTTTGGAACGAAACCCCCGTGAAAAACCAGGGATTACTGTATCTCAGTTCATTTTTAAACATGTTGTTTTCAGTCTGGGATAACAGCCGTAAAATAAACCACGTCGCAATGGTCAGTGTTATCATCGGCCAAGATCGATCTAGGGTGGGCATCATGGTCCCAATCGGCCGGAAGTGAAGAGCTGAAGAGCCTGGGGACATCCAGTACTGACCAAGAGTTGGCGATTCGTTTTTAGATAAAAATAATAATATTAAAAAATACTTTGCGCTTCTTCTTCTTTAAAACAGAAAAAGAATCAATTTCAATTTCAACCGTTAAGACATTCCAAAATTGTTGATAAAGGGCTGAGAATGTGCAAGAAAAAAAGTACGGTATTATTTCATGTGAAGCACTTTCTGCACACATTACAGACATGTGCACAGGTCTAGAACTGGCCTGTGCTGTTGCACACCTTGAGATGTGTTTGCAGGAATGAGACAAGATAACAGTGGAAATGCTTCACTGCTTGATACCCTCACTGCCAAATACCTTTTAGGTGTCGGGAGAAGGAAGGACAGCATTACAGTCATAAATGCTTTAGTGTCACAACTTTTTTTGGCATGTGCTTCATGCCTGAAACCAGTGTTGTGCAAGTTCCTACTTCTCATGAACTAGTTCCAAGTTCAGTTCACATAGTTTAAAAATGAACAGGTCACGTTCATAGTTCACCATTTTCACTTTGAACTATTTCAAATTCAGTTCATTTCAATATTTTTAGGTGAGAAGTTTGAATGAAACGCCCCCCTATCCTAAAACTGTTCACTGTATACAATCATGTATACTCAGAGGCTGCAAATCTCCAACATTGTACTCCATTATCAGTTTGTCTACCTGTTGCTGAGAAATCAACCCCCTGAAGGTGCAGCAGTGGGACTGGGGTGGTTTGGGGCTGTTGGGTCTTCTTGCTCTTTCCTGATAACTTTTTTTGATTGTCAAGGACTTGCAGATATTTTCTCACACTGGACGATGCTTTAACTCCACATGAAGTTTCAGATTTGAAGTTGACGAGGCAGACGCTCGGACTTGTTTTCTCAGTGCAGGGGCACATCATTTGCACAGAAAGGTTAGATTTTTACCATCGGACTCCCAGGGAAACAATGTATAAAATTCCTGCAGATAATGATAAGCGGATCATCATCTGACGGCTCGCTGACACTGCGTCTGCAACGTCTCTCTCTTCACCTGTCATTCGTAAAGACTGCACCGGGCTCGGGCCGCCGTTGCCATGGAGCTGGTGCCCGCTGTTATGCTAGTGTGTGTACTGCATTGTGGGTAATGTAGTGTGAAGTCGTCGTCTCATCAAGTATTTTAAATGTGCCGCCCGCTGCTGAAATGTATTCTGTAATAATTGGACCTACAGTAAACAGTGAAGCTGAAACTCACATAATCTGATCAGTTCAAATTCCAGTCCGTGATCTGCAGAATGAACAAATTCACGTTCAAGTTCTTTATTTGCAAATATGTTGCGTTCAGTTAGGGCTAGGTGATATATCGAGATTTTAATATATATCGATATATTTTCAAACGCGATATGGTATGAGACAATATAGTTTATATCGATTAAAAAAAAAATATATATATATATATATATTTTTTTTTTTATGATTTTGATATAGCTTATTTTGTGACAAATTGACTCTAATTTTTTATTTGAGATTTGCACAAATGTTTTGTTATTTGCACAACTGTCAACCTCAGTGGAAAAGTCTGCCTGTTACTGTCTACATTGTATTAATTGCACAGTGTATTTTAATTTAATTGTTATGCAGGAAAGGGATATTTGTTTTATTTTATTCAAGAAGCATTTTTATTCTATATATGCAGGCAGTTTATTTTTATTTCATTTGTTTTATACATTTTGATATTGTGCAGAGCTCTGTTAATAAAGGAACCTGTGTGACATTTGGCACGAGGCTTTGTATTAAAACTGACTGTTTTTTTAAGGGTTTGCCTCAGAAAAAATTAAGCTAATAGAGATGCTATGCTATAATGCTTTGGGGGAAACCCCAATTATGGCACAGAAAAAATATCGATATATATCGAGTATCGCCATTCAGCTAGAAAATATCGAGATATGACTTTTGGTCCATATCGCCCAGCCCTACGTTCAGTTCAACGTTCTCACAGAAATTTTCAATGAACGCGTTCATTTGAACTCGTTCATGAACAACACTGCCTGAAACGCAAAAAAAGGATGTATATTGACAAATGAGATGAAGTTCCACACACAAAAGATAAACTCTGTATTTGGTGACTGACATCCTGCGTGCAGATGGTATTGAGTTAATACAATGTTGCAAGCTCTCACCAAATGTGACATTTACTATCTGGAATCAATCTCCTCCGGCGGCCTCCTGTTTTACTCACGTTGGTCGGCTTTGGAGGGCGACGTGTGGTTGAGCCTCTCCAGGGAGTCGCTGCTGCCTTCGTCCAGGACATAATCAAAGTTCAGAATGAACATCATGACCACGCCCTCCTCGTTCTTCACTGGGATGATATGGGTGGTGCACAGGAAGTTTGAACCTGACCAACAGATTAAATCAAAGTTACCAAATGCAAATCTTGACAAATAGGAACACGAGCCGCATGAATGTGCCACAGCCTGAATGGTGAATCTGATTTGCAATATAATGTCACAATTTACTGGAAAACTAAATAAACAGAAATAACTCATTCAAGCCCGAAAGTACAATCTGACCCTGAAGGTTTCCTATTAACGCTCTTTAACATTCAATATCCCATCCCTGATAAAGCTTTGTGCACAAAGACCCAGCAGAGAGATGAAGGTGAAAAAGTCAAGAGGTCCGCTGAGACAAAAGTCTTTGGAGCTTAATGATTTCATACGTTCTGACATGCCCTGAGTCTGCCTTTTAAAGCCCAGGACGGTGCAAATACTCTAGCCGTGTGCTTCAAGTTCAAATTAAGGAATTATCGCACTGCTTGCATGTTACATCCCCATGGACAGCAAGATGTCAAAATGTCACATGAATAATAACGAACGCTCCCTGGAAATGTATGATGGATGGTGTTGCTTCTGCAAAAAAGTTTTTCTTAAAAAAAGGCAGAAAGTGACACATTTGTTTCCTTAAATAGATATACAGGACTGTCTCAGAAAATTAGAATATTGTGATTTTCTGTAATGCAAGTACAAAAACAAAAATGTCATACATTCTGGATTCATTACAAATCAACTGAAATATTGCAAACCTTTTATTATTTTAATATTGCTGATCATGGTTTACAGCTTAAGAAAACTCAAATATCCTATCTCAAAAAATTAGAATATTCTGGGAATCTTAATCTTAAACTGTAAACCATAATCAGCAATATTAAAATAATAAAAGGCTTGCAATATTTCAGTTGATTTGTAATGAATCCAGAATGTATGACATTTTTGTTTTTTTAATTGCATTACAGAAAATAAAGAACTTTATCACAATATTCAAAATTTCTGAGACAGTCCTGTAGATTTAGTTATAAATCTTTATTTTGGCTTGTACACACTTTTTACAAAATAAGATGAAAAGGTAATAAAAAAAAACATTTCCTTTGCCGAAAATGTGTAGGCTGAAGCCGTAGCCTATAGTGCCTACCCTTTTTTTCTTATGATCAGCTTAAATATAAGACATCAGCATTACTCCGTTGAAACAAACAATACATAAAAAGACAAAAATAAGTAAGACAAAACACAAAATTGACGTTTCACATTCTAGATAATCATCTTGACTCTGTTTTTGATGACAAGGCAACACTAAAACGGCTGTATTTGATTAATTGCACAGGAGTTATTGGCCAGGGTTACTTTTATAGAAAATGGTAAGTCCAGTTAAAACAAAAAAATATATCTTAATAAACATGGACATCTCTGGAAGACGCTCCCGCTCACTTCCAGCTCTAAGTCCTGCTGTCACCACAGAGCTATTTATAGCGCACCCAGTAGGCTCCCAGCCCACAGCATTGCTTTTCTTGGGGGAGCGCAGACGAACTGCTGCACGAACACACTCAACTGCTTCCCTCCAAATACAGTCGTCAACTGCAAACGCTGCCGTGTACTGTATGCAGGAAAAGGCCCAAACGCAGGTAAAGTCGCATTAAAGAACCACGCAATTATAACATTCAGTCATTTTCTCACATTGAGTACGTTTACAGGCAGTCAATGACCCTTTTCTAACCGGAATATTAGCAATAACCCGGTTGTGCACGGCCATGTAAACACCAATAACCCCTTTGAATAACCGGAATTTGCTCATATTCCGGTTTTTAAAAACCCAAATATGACCCCTGGGTTACTCCTGTTCTAACCCGAATATTTGGTCATGTAAACGCCTAACGGGATTTCCCCATCAAAAGGAACAGGAATTTGTTTTCTGCGCATGTTCTGTCCTCAAGGAATCTTGGTCTTTTGCCTGTGTTGAAAAAAATCGATTTTCCGATTCAAAATCTTATTTCAAATTATTATTTCACTAGTTATTTTACAGTCATATAATTCAGGCAACAGCTCAAAAAACATTTTTAACAACACTAACCCACATCAATATCGGATCGGATCGAAACAAATCCTGATAATCGATTCTGAATCTTAAGAATCGGAATAAAATCGAATCTTGACATTTGAATCGATACCCAGCCCTACTTTTGAGTCCAGGAAGTAGAAACAAAAGACCACGCCACACTTTTGGAGTGAGGAGGAGACTAATCACTTCATAAATGTAATGAAAGATATGAACATTTTGGCATTTGTAGACGGTAGAAAGTACCAGGATAGCGAGATTTACAAAAAGGTGAGCGATAAATGTTGCGCGAAGCAGCATTTGTACGAACGCCAGACCAGATGAAGCACCGCTGGAAGACGCTGAAAAAGGCGACTTCTACTGGGCTGGGGCCTCATTTATAAAAGAGTGCGTAGGATCCACACTAAAAGTGCACGTAAAGCCAAAAGCCAAAAATGGCGGGCGCCAAAAAAAATCCGGATTTATAAAACCGCGTGCACGCGCACTTGCACGCAATGTTCGCTTTATAAATCACAGTCCAGCTGGAAGATTGTGCAGGTGAATTCGCCTCATATCCCGCCCTCTACACGCCCACTTTTTACCATATATGGGCAATGCAAAGTAGTATTTGCATATAAATGAGCCTGCTGAGCATGCGCAGCGGCTTCCCCCAGCCTGTTTGTGCTGCGCGTCAGGATGAATGAGACGTGTCGAGCCACTGAATTTCACGGAGACTGAGAGGGAGATGTTGTGGATGAGGTGGAAGCCAGGAAAACCACATTATTTGGTGGTCACAGTAAAAGTAGAAAAAGTATATAAATAGTATAAAATAAAGCGAGTGAGTGGCAGCACGCCGTTGCTGCGCTAAACGCTGTGAGTGCCCCGGCGCAACAGGGGGGACATGTCCCCCCGTCGTTTCGAAATCATGTTTTTTCCCCCCCCACTTTTTACAGTTTAAAAACTAGCGGTAGGCTCAGCCTGTAATTACAAATCATAAAGACATTGTGCGAAGGCGATGCTAGAACGGCCCGGCAGCCCCGCTCCCCTTCCTCCCCTCCCGTCTCCCCTCAGTGCTGCTCAAGGCTGATTTATGGTTCCGCGTTACACCAACGCAGAGCCTACGGCGTAGGTGCGCGTCTCCGCGTACCTTACGGCGTAGGCTCTGCGGCGCTTTAACGCAGAACCATAATTTAGGCTTACACCCGCACCTAAAGGTTTCACGCGCGCGTAAAACCCATTATATATATATAAAAAAATCAGTGTCCCTTTAGGGGCTCCATAGAGCGTTTAGGGGCTCTACGGAGCCCCTCATTTGTTCAGTCCTCAGTCACTCTACGGTTGGAAGCGATGGGTGACGAGGAGGTTCCCGGCGTGTCCTGCACCGCGGCTGCAGCAGCACCAGAGTCCTGACTGACGCTTCACACACAGAGGGACACGATCAGCGCTATTATATTATAAGTCCGATATATGTTGTGATATGTGATGACATTATTAAGAGTATGACATGAATTTGGCTTCATTTCACCACTTCACCGTCTGCGTCGCCAGTTTCCCATATCTTAAGACTACGGGATGGTCAGGGTTGCCGTAGAGATACGCAGATTTTTCTGTTAGTTTTAAATCCCAACCTTTGCGTAGAAGGTGGCTTGCGCATCTTTCAAGCCCTGTTTTGTGCGCAAGCAAGCTTTATAAATGAGGCCCCTGTTCATTATCCGCCGTGCTGGTGTTATTGTTGTTGTTTTGGATTTGGATACAGGAAGAAGAAGCGGAAATGACGGGAATTGCGGGAAATGACGTTCTCTGTGCGTCGCTGGTTTGATCCAGATATCCCAAGTGATTACAATTACCATGTATACAGGGATAACCCTGTTTGCTCACGCATGCAAACAGATTATTTCAGTATCCGGAATATTGACCTGAATTTTGACTGCATGTAAACATAGTCAGTGTGACATTCCGGTTGTGGAGAATCACAAACTAAGACTGTCACCGAGCCGGCGTGTGATTTAAGGTCCGGGGAGCCGGGATTCTGCTGGGCCAAGCAGTTTGCTGCTCCCGATAGTACATCAGTGCCACCATAAGTGGATCCTGCCATTATTTCCAGGCGAAGGTGGGAGGAGGGACAGGTGATATCACAGCTCTTCTCCCTTTAATGACAGTACCGGAAAGAAGCCTGAGGCCGATGTGGAGGTGTTTCTTTGCCATCTTTGTTTTCAGGAACAGTCTGGAGATTATTGGTGGACAACTGCAAATTTAGAAAGAACAAACAACGCCTCGGAGGTTTTTGGGAGTGATACTTAGACGATCTCTTGTCCTCGCCAAGCAGTGACAGTTAAAACGCTGCCGCAGTGATTTACAAGTCGTTTTGTAGAGTTGAGTCCCTCATCTCGGCACATTTTGCTTTTCTAAAAATAAAAATGGCTCCGTTTAATCTTCCAAACACAAAGGGCTGCTTTGATGGTGCTGAGCATCCTATTATTCGAGCCACTTTGTTTGCAAATCAAATTTATCATGTCTATCTCCATGGAAACAAGCACGAGCTCCAGAAAAAAAGTGAAATTATTACTTTTATTTGTCACTGACTTCCAAACGCAGGTTGGAATGAGTGTTTGTTCATCTGTCAGCTCATAACCTCCAACAAATGAGTTATTTCTTCCTCTAAACACGCGTGACAGCTGTGAAGACAGGCATGCAGCGGCGTGTTTACAATGAAAGATCCTCGTGTTTGTTTGTCTGGTGCACCAAAAGAAAACGAGGGAACAGAATCAAAGTTAATACAAGCTTTTATTCTATCATGCACAATGTTTTCCAGCACACTTTTCTCAAACCACATAGGTAGGAGAGAAATGCACACTGTTGTCATCAATCCAGTCATATTTATACTGAAAAAGGGAGGTGTTTTGTACGTTATAGGAGCCGATGTCCTGTTTGGAGCAGTTGTTCTGAAACAGGGAGCGTTTCCCCCTAAAGATCAGTTCGTTTGGTATATGTGAACACAGCAATCACGCTCGGATGTGGGACAAAACAAGCGAGCCGAGATCTCCTAGCAGAGGTGGTCTCGGCTCGCTTCCATTCCAGACCTGGAGCGGTTCGTTTGCAGTGAGAATATAATCCACACAGCAACCGACACAACTCACTCATAAGCTGCTTTCACATAAAAAAGAGACGCAGTTTGCGCCGCGCCCACCGCCGGGTAGGGCGCAGAGTCGGCGCTGAGCCTCCACCTCCTTCTCTCCTACTGGACACAACTTTCTCTCTTCTCCCTTCTCTCCTATTGGACTTCCCGAGATGTCGTCACAGCGCGGCACGGAGAAATAAAAAAAAATTTCAATTCTGGTAGGCAGGCGCGGCGCAAACCCTGCGGCAGGTGCCCTCTCGAGCGCCGCCGAGCTCGGCAGCAGAGCGGTCCGCTCTTGCGCTGCGGCAGCACATACACAATGAATGGGATCGCCGGCAGCGGTCGCCGCTTTGCACCCTCTATGTGAAAGGTTGCTATAACCATTGTTGTTTTTCCCGGGGTACGGAAGAGGAAACTCCTTCCGCGTTCATTTCTGACCAATGAGAGAACAGTCGGTTCGTGCATGGCATTTGTTAACAGCTTTGAACCACTACAGACGGTTGCCTTGTGAACACAAATGTCACAAACAAAAAACGAAACAAATGTATTGATTTAGCCCCTGAATCTGAACAAAACAAACAGGCCACAGGTCTGAAAGAACCCTTAAACATGTCACACTTTCAGCCATATATTTTCTGTTGTCTATCTCTAATCCGACATGCTGACCCAGCAAGGATCTAGGACAACCAAAACCCAGAAAAACAGGAGGAGACCCATCAATATTAAACATCTGTTCCTCTTCACCGTCCTCACCTAAAGAAGAACTCAGCTAATCAGTCTGCTCATTAAAACAGGAGTTGGTTCTGTGCTTAGAGCAACCATCAGTGTACAATCTTATAGAAAAAAACTGCTGAAAGTGCAGCATACATGGAGATAGACTCGTACCAGAGGCTTTCTTCATGATTCACTGTTGAATTTTAAGGTCTAAGGGCACACGCTCGATATGCTGTTCCACACAGATGCAGATGAGATTCTTTCAAAGCTGCGTTGGCGCTCACAAACCAAGCACATTATTCACACATTTCCAAAAACATCGTTTTGAGAAAGCATGGTACTTAAGGACATCATTCACAAATGCCGACACAGTGTTGCATCAGTTTAGTGCACTTGTTGTACAGCTTGTTGTGTGATAAGGAGGCGTGCGGCTGAAGCCTAAGTGAGTCGTTGAAAGAGCCACCTCCGAGTCTCATAAAGAACGAGTGAGCGGCCGAGATCACGGAGCTGGTCTGTGGAAAGACTAGGCCTGTGTTGAAAAAAATCGATTTCCCGATTCTAAATCGATTCTCATATTAATTCCTAAAAATCGATTCGTATGTCCATTTTTTTTATCATTACATTACAACTTTTGGTATTTTTTTTGTTTATGCCCAAAAAAGGAATGTTTTGTTGGACACGAGAATAACTGGTACCATGTTTTTGCCTTTAAAGTTGTTTTTATATATATATCTTTTTTTATATATTATATATATTTTGTTTTATATATTTATTGTTAATATTGCACTGTTTTTTGTAGTACTGAAAGCTTGCACCCTTCCTTTCGTTGCACTTGTTGCAATGACAATAAAGAGAATCTTGAATCTCTTGAATCTTGAAATATGTTTAAAGGTATGAAAACCTTAAAGTTTTCAGTTATAACTGTATAAATTGTCTATATTGCATTACTTTATATACTGTCTTGGGGTTACATTTGCATAAAATGCTAAAAACCAAACTTTCAAAAATGAAAAACCGAAATACACAGAAAATGGAAAAAATAAAAACGGAATGTGGGAAAAATAAAAAGCGATTTCATACGGCCTCTGTTTGCTGCCCTGGATCTGTTTGATAATTCTGACCCAAAATGTTTCTGAAAGCAGTTATATCACCATTCTGGGAGGTGATTGGTCCTTACAGCATCATTAGCTGTCAATGCTTGCTGTTGAATCTCAATATTATACTAGCATAACTACACAGCATATAATTCATGCAGCAGCTCAAAAAACTGTTTTAATAACAGTAACCCGAATCGGATCGAATCAAATCGTGATAATCGATTCTGAATCTTAAAGGGATTGTGACATGAAAAACAAATTTTTCTTGATTTTTTGTGTTTTGTTGGGTGTCTTGACATCAATTACACCCAAAAAACAACAAACTTTTAACATTCAGTGTATTGTGTGCTTTCTGGGATTTTCTGCATAACTATGCAAAAACGGCGCATGTGGTTTGGTGGCGGGTCGTTACGTAACGATCCGCTAAATCACCGCCCCCTCCACCCAGCTCCCTGCCTCCGCTCCTCTCCAGCGCACCATAAAGGCTGATTTATGGTTCCGCGTTAAATCGACGCAGAGCCTACGGCGTAGGGTTACGCGGCGACGCGCACCATACGCTGAACCCTACGGCGTAGGCTCTGCGTCGATTTAACGCGGAACCATAAATGAGGCTTAACACGCCTCTTTTGTTCTAATCACCGGAGGAAAACTGCTAAGAAGACCCGCAGCCACTGACTGGACTTAAGATAAGGGGACAGTGCTGCTTGCATGCCTTTATTTTTATGATTGTTTGCTGTGGTTCGCCCTCCTGCTTTTCCGTGCATGCTTCACCTGTCGCTCCCGACGCCGCTGTGAGCGTATGGCTGGAGGAGGAGGAGGTTTGGAGGAGGAGCGGAGCAATGATTGACAGGAAAGGGGGAAAGGAAGCATTTTTCACGGCGCAAAAAAACACTGTAATAAAAAGCCAGGAAAAGATTACTAGAGTGAAGTTTTTCTTGTTACACTCTTTTAGACACATTTGAGGGATGTTGCCCAAGACTTTTAATAGTGTTAAAAGCATGTTAAAAATGATGTCACAATACCTTTAAGAATCAGATCCATTCTTGACATTTGAATCCATCCCCAGCCCTAGGAAAGACCATATCACTTTCTATGTGAAGTTACAATTGTATAATAGAGACTTAGTGAGGCTCTTTAAAAAAATGAATAGCTGAGAAAATGTTCTGAAAATTACAAAGTTGTGGTATAAAAGTCTTATGTCTTTACAGCCCCGTTAACAGCAGCCGGCTTGACTCTGAATTAGGTCAGTGACATCACAGTAACCGGATAATGGGTTTTTTTCTTAAAGATTTTTAACTTTGACTGATCCAATCCCCCAACAATATCTTTGTAACAGACTTCCCTTTTCTAAATACTCTCCCTCTACCAGATGATAGAAACTATGTGCCAGTAGTGTCGGGCCAACTTAGCACTCTCTGGGAACTTACTAATGCTTCTAAACAAAAATAAAAAAATCTTTTCAGGATATTTTCTGCTGTAACAGCCCTGGAGCTTCAACGTATAGCATACTGTCAAGATTTACTTCATGTTATTTTTGACTAACCTAGTTGTTGCAACAACGTCTTATACAACATATTTGGATTTACTTTTTATCTTCTCATTTTAACTTCTCTATAGATGGTAACCCCGCCTTCGTAGAGTAATATCAGAGTGTGTGTGTGCTCTTTAATGCATGCATATACCCTAAAAATAAACCCCTTGGAATCAATCTGCATTTATTATCTGTAAGAGCAAAGTATTATTTTCTACAACCCATAATGACTGGACTTGTCTGTTTTATAGATGCACCGATACTGAGGGGAAACGCAGGCTTCATATTGTGGAGTAATGCATATAAATGATGAGCTTTGTGCTTCTCTGATGTCAGCACAGCAGCTACGACAGAAACGGTATGTTTAAACAACGATGCCAGAAAAGGCTGATTAAGAGTCCAGGATTATCATTCACAAAAGGGAAGCCGTCCTGCTGCCCTGTAACTGGAAGTTGGAGCATAGTGGAGGGGAGAGGAAACTACGGAACCATACGTGCCAGCCTGTTTCCAGAAGTGTTAAAAGATAATGGAACAACACTTGAGATAAATTCTGATGGCTAAACTACACATAAACAACAACTAACTAAACATTAAACACAAACTTCAGATCATAACCAGAAATCATGATCATAATTATATTATATATATTTAATTTTAAATGTACTAAGACCTAAATATCTAAAAGTATTCATATTCTCTTCATGTCATATTACACGGAAGAGTATTAGGGCCAGGCAGGAGAAAAAAAAATAAAAAAAATATTTTCATTTCATTCACAAGTGCATAATGAAAAAAAAATCTTCCTCCTCTAAAATATTAGTTTTATTTTTCACCTGCGTTAACAAAGCGCTCCTGAAATAAATTAACTTTTATTTCGAGAAAATGCTCCAAGAGGGGTCACTGCAATTTTTTTTTTTTTTTGCACTTTAATTGAATATTGAAAGGCCTAAGTTATTTATTTCTTTTATACTCTTCCGTATAATATGACATGAAGAGAATATGAATACTTTAAGATATTTAGGTCTCAGTACATTTAAAATTAAATATATATAATATAATTATGATCATGATTTCTGGTTATGATCTGAAGTTTGTGTTTAATGTTTAGTTAGTTGTTGTTTATGTGTAGTTTAGCCATCAGAATTTATCTCAAGTGTTGTTCCATTATCTTTTAACACTTGTGTAAATAAATTCTGGGAACAGGCTGGCACGTATGGAATAACAGCTACTTTGAGCCTGATTTTGCTGTTTAGTTATTATTTCCTGATTAAGTCAGGTAGTGCCAGTTTTGATTGATTCATTTTGATTATTCATTTTGATAAGTCATCTTCTTTATTATTTATTAATAACTATCGTAAGACAATTATTAATACCTCTCTAATAACTGAACCAGCACCCCCTTTTGTTTTGCACAACACATGTTTTTGTAGCTTTAAGGAGCAGCCATGGATCAGCGGGGGGGCAGGTTGTCCCGGCGTAAGGTCGGCAGGTCGGCAGATCGGCTCCCGGCGCTGACAGGTGTCACAGTGTCCCTGGGCGCTGAACTCCGCCCATCTGTTGCAGGGCTTCAAAGTGCTGCTGTATACTGAGTGAATTCATGATATAAACACTGTGTCAGTTGTGTAAATGTATGTAAATCCATTCATTAGCAAATCATTTTATTTTTATTTTTATTTAACCTTTATCTAACCAGGTCGGTCCCGTTGAGATACAATGACCTCTTTTTCAAGGGAAGCCTGGCCAAGACAGCAGCCATAGAAACATTAAAAGTGCAACAATTAAAAACACCACTGTGTTGCCCTGTAACTGTGTTGCCCTGTGTCCATGTTATATATGGTAAAGGGGTCAATAATAAGTTAAGAAACAACGTATTTACAGTATAAATAAATATTTTATTGTTTTGAGATGATTTAAGAACCGCGATGTTTTGGCGCGACTTTACTTCCGGTTTGGTTCCGGCCAGATCTTCTTCTCACCATTTCAGTTGTGTACAAGCAATGCTGTAAGTTAAGTTTGATATATCAGATAATTATTTTTGTATCTTGCCGACCATTTTCTTGCTAATGGTGTTTTTTGGTGTATTGTTTTGATGTTAGCTTAAAAACGATCTGTTAGCTAGCCATTAGCATTGGTTCATCTTCTAATTTAATTCTGTATTGTTCTGTTGCAGTTTTTACCACACATTTAAACGTTCAAGCTTCAATATAATTGATGAAACGCCACTCCACGCCTCTGTCATCATTAGGGCCCGAGCACCTTCAGTGCGAAGGCCCTATTGTATCTGTAGGAATTTTTCTTTCTTTTTTCTTTTTTCTTTCTTTCTTCTGACAAGGAGGGCCTTTTTGCCCCCCTAAACGTGCCCAAAAAGTCACCAAATTTTGCATGCAAGTCAGGCCTGGCGAAAAATTTGATATTTAATGGTTTACATTAATGGGCGTGGCAAAATGGCTCAACAGCGCCCCCTTGAAAACTTTGTGGCTCAAGCCCCACGATACGGTTTGACGTACATGCACGGAAATCGCTACACACCTGTATCAGTACACAACTTAAAGAAAAGTCTCTTGGCGACATGGCCGAAACCAAACAGGAAGTCAGCCATTTTGAATTAATCGTGTCACTTTGGCGCAATTTATGCCATTCCTTCGGCAGTTAATACGGCCCGAACCGTAACGTGCACCCAGGTGTGTTATACATCAAAACGTGCGTCTCCATCCTGCGACAACACGCATTACTTTTCTCTTTCAAAAGTGTTACCGTGGCGACGCTAGACGCCTAAAAGCGCGCCCACCCTTCATCTGGTTGGTTCAGACAGAAAAAACTTTGCGCCTCAAGCCCCATAATACGGTTTGACGTACATGAACGAAAATCGGTACACTTCTTTATCATGTCTTTACTTAAAGAAAAGTCTCTTGGCGCCATGGCCGAAACGAACAGGAAGTCGGCCATTTTGAACATTCTGAATTAATCGCGTAATTTTGGAGCAATATGAGCCATTCCTTCGAGAATTAATACGGCCCGAACCGTAACGTGCACCCAGGTGTGTTATACATCAAAATGTGCGTCTCCATCCTGCGACTACACGCATTACTTTTCTCTTTCAAAAGTGTTACCGTGGCGACACTAGACGCCAAAAAGCGCACCCCCCCTTCATCTGATTGGTCCATATTTGATAGTTCCCCAAAAGTCACCAAATTTTGCATGCAAGCCAGGCCTGGCGATAAATTTGATATTTCATGGTTTGTATTAATGGGCGTGGCCTAACGGCTCAACAGCGCCCCCCGGAAAACTTTGTGCCTCAAGCCCCACAATACGGTTTGACGTACATGCACGAAAATCGGTACACACCTGTATCATGTCGCAACTTAAAGAAAAGTCTCTTGGCGCCATGGCCGAAACCGAACAGGAAGTCGGCCATTTTGAATTAATTGTGTAATTTTGATGCAATTTATGCCATTCTTTCGGCAATTAATACGGCCCGAACTGTAACGTGCACCCAGGTGTGTTATACATCAAAATGTGCGTCTTCATCTTGCGACTACGTGCATTACTTTTCTCTTTCAAAAGTGTTACCGTGGCAACGCTAGACGCCAAAAAGCGTGCCCCCCTTCATCTGATTGGTCCATATTTGATAGTTCTCCAAAAGTCAACAAATTTTGCATGCAAGCCAGGCTTGGGGATAAATTTGATATTTCATGGTTTGCATTAATGGGCGTGGCCTAACGGCTCAACAGCGCCCCCTAGAATACTTTTCTCTGCCATAACTTTTGAATGGTTTGACATAAAGAGTCGTGGGTGGTGTCATGGGACTCGGTATTGAGTCCTTAACCATAATTGGTGCACATTAGCCCCGCCCCTTCTTCGGATTGGTTGTCCCGATTTTCTGCTATAACTTTTGAATGGTTTGACATAGAGAGTCGTGGGTGGTATCATCAGATTCTGTATTGGGTCCTTGAGCTTCTTTAGCCTGAATTAGCCCCGCCCCTTCTTCTGATTGGTTGTCCCTTTTTTCTGCTATATCTTTTGAATGGTTTGACATAGAGAGTCGTGGGTGGTGTCATTTCTGATATGCTTATGGGGGGCGGTGGCCGTGAGTGCGAGGGCCCGTTCATCGCTGCTTGCAGCTTTAATTTCTTATTGAAACTGGACAAAGGTTTAGCTGAACGTTTAGCTTGGGTCATCTACACCCGAGTGAGAACGTTTACAACCACCAACTCACTCAATAAAATAAATAAATAAATAAAATACTCAACACTCAACAAGATAAATAAAAATGTGTGCTATGTTAAAACACAAGATTAAGAATTTACATTAAAACAAGTGTGAAAAGTAGCTGTTGCAAGATCCTTCATACTGCTTGTGATGAGATCCTTCAGATTTAGTGAAAATCATAGGTTGTGCAATCGAAGAGAAAAAATAATCATAGAGTATTATTATCTGAATCTTATATCTCCATTCACACAGAAACAACAACTTCTATATCGGTTCTGGTCGTAAGAATCCTTCCATGAATGAACGCACTGGATTGTTATCCTGTTGCTATTTCTGCCCTCGGTCTTCTCTCCAGCCCCCCTGGACCTCCTCTTTATCTGTTCATGTCTTTCTTTCTAAGAAATAAGATATCTGCCCAGGCCCTCTGCAGGAAGACCAGCTGACGTCTTCTAAGTGGACACATCAAACAGATCCCCGACACTGCAGCTGCCAATGCTAATTTCTTTTTGCCTGTCTGCATCTCCTGCCTCGAAGCCAAACACACTCCCACGCATGCACATACATGCATGGAAATACTCGCGCAAACACAACTACGTTTACTTCTCTCAGCAGCAAGCTGGCACGGAGACGGACTACCATCCACACAGGCATGTGCACACAACACTAATCAGGTTCACTCAGCTCTGCACACTCAACACTGACTCACACACACAAACAGTCAGGGACTACGTTTACATGCAGTCAAAATTCGGGTTAAGGTCAATATTCCGGTTACTGAAACATTGGGAATAATCTGTTTCCATGCGTGAACAAACACGGTTATCCTTGTATACATGGTAATTGTAATCATTTGGGATATCTGGATCAAACCAGCGACGCACGGAGAACGTCATGGCGCAATTCTCGTCATTTCCGCATCTTCTTCCTGTATCCAAATCCAAAACAACAACAATAACAGCAGCACGGCAGATAATGAACAGTTTTGTACCGTTTTGTTTCTTGGCCCTGTAGTTCGCCTTTTTTAGCGCCATCCAGCGGTACTTGATCTGGTCTGGCGTTCTTAAAAATCCTGCTTCGCTCACCCTTTTGTAAATCTCACTATCCCGATACTTTCTACCATCTACAAATACCAAAATGTTCATATCCTTCATTACATTTATGAAGTGATTAGTCTCCTCCTGGTCTTGCGTTTCGCGTTTCGTACATATTTATTGTTTGATAGTTTCACCCCACGCGCATGTGTGAATTAAATGACGTGACTACTGGGATTAAAGTTCACAGGGCCAAAATGTAATGATGAAAAAAAAATTGATCTTTAGACGTACAGTAGGAATCGATTTTTAGGAATTAATATGAGAATCGATTTTGAATTGGAAAATCAATTTTTTCAACACAGGCCTACTCAAAAGACCAAGATTCCTGGTGAAAAGAACATGCGCAGAAAACAAATTCCTGTTCCTTTTGATGGGGATATCCCGTTAGACTATACATGACCAAATATTCGGTTTACAAAAGGAGTAACCCTGGGTCATTTTCGGGTTTTTAAAAACCGGAATATGAGCAAATTCCGGTTATTCAAAGGGGTTATTGGTGTTTACATGGCCGTGTGCAACCGGGGTATTGCTAATATTCCGGTTATAAAGGGGTTATTGACTGCATGTAAACATAGTCAGTCACACACAGCCTGCCAGCAGCAATATCACCAGAATGTTCTCCGTCCAGGTAAATCTAATAAGCAGGCGATGGAGCTGGTTTACATGCTGCGGTGTAATGAGAAAGCACCTTTGATAGGTATTAAAACAACTTTACTCAGAGCATCTTTGACCTGAATGTTTACAAGGACATGCAGAGCTAAACACAGTTAAGCATTCTAATGGGATGCACTGGATGCCAACTGTGCATCTTTTTTTTTTTTTTATTGTTTTCACAAAATAACGAAGAAGTATCAAGTCACGGCCGCCGATAGGGGGGGACAAACGGGTCTGTTGTCCCGGGCCCAGGGTAGGGGGGGGGCCCAGAACTGAAAAAAATAAATAAATAAATAAATAAAAAAAATTTAATTCTCATTAAATCATGGAATCATTTTTCAAAATGTTTCAAAATATGCCTATTTGTGGATAAAAATATGTAGTATTTGAGTTACATAAAAGCTTGTTATTTGTTTTCTTCCTAATTGTCCTTGTGGTGAAGAACCCCCAACACAAAAAGGGTTTGGCCGCTGATCAAAATTTGATGTTATCATTTAATTCAACCATTAGAATGGTCAAAATATCCGGTCAGCACAAGTCCGGTGCTCAGAAAAGAAGAGAAAAGAGAAGAAGAGAAGAAGAAAATAGAGGCCTCAGAGATTCTCTACACAAATATTTTAAAAAGGGGGTGACGGTGAAGCTGGAATTAATAAAGTCAGCGTAGAGCAAGGTAAGAAACAGCCCAGCCAACGTTTACCAACCTTGTAACTTAACCTAACTGGCTAGCTCTAATGTTAACGTCCATTAGCTTGTATAAAAACCTAAAGAGCAGAGGGAGAAGGAGAGGAAGAGGGAGAAGGAGAGATCCGTGCGCAGGGGGGCCCATCTTAGATTATTTTGTCCCGGGCCCCGGCAGGACTGTCAGCTGCCCTGTATCAAGTAACACAGTTACATACATTGAACAAACACGTCAACCCCCCACCCTCCAAATCGTTCCAAATCTTGGTTGGGGATCAGGATAATGCCTTAAGGCTGAATTATGGTTCTGCGTTAAATCAACACAGAGCCTACGCCGTAGGGTACGCGGCTACGCAGGAGTCTCTCCGTAGTCTACGCCGTAGCCTGACGTGCATCTCCCAAAAAATTTAACTACGCGTCGAGAGGGCTGTGATTGGTTCGCTTGGTAGCAACACATTTCCGGTTCCGGTTCGTGAAGCAGTAGTGAACTTTCAGCGCTCTTTTCTTCGTGTGTGTGTGATTTATTTTGGGGGGGTTTTGTTTGGGTTTTTTGCACAATAGTTGTCCTTATCTTTTTGATTCACTGTGACCGGAAAAACCGGAAGCTAAACAAAGTATCAACTAGCGCTCTGGGGGGATATTGCTCCGCAGCAAAATGGAGTAACGGAGAAGTCCGAAGGATTCACGACGGAGTCACGGCAACGGCGTAGGCTCTGCGTTGGTTTAACGCAGAACCTTAAATCAGGCTTTAGTCCATTTTATTACCTTGTGTAAAAAAGAAAAGGATTTTTTTCTTCAATATTATTTACTGCAAAGTGCCACTGTTCAAACGCCCCCAGATTCTTCCATCACACTTGACAAATCTGTTGTTAATACATACTGTAGTAAATGAAAGGGTCCCAGATTTTATGAAAATGATGTTGTTGGTGTTTTATGGTGTAGGTAATTCTCTCTAAAGGGAGAGTTATGGATAGCTCAAACAACCACCTGCTTATACTTGGTCTTCTGGTGTTTTTCCATGAGACAGCTATTACTCTTTTTGCCTTTAACACACTCAAGTCTACAAATATTCATTGATTCTTTTTAAGCTTCAAATTATCTAGATGTAAACCTAATATAAAGAGCTGTGGAATTAAGGGAACTTGAATCTGTAAAATATTTTGAATACATTGTTTCACTTCTTGGTACATTGCCAAGTACTGTACAATGGAAAAAAGTACCTTTTTCCTTCTCACACTTAACACAAACATCAGCTATATCGCTGTTATAACTGTGCATCTTTAGAAATATATATTTTTTTTAGGGGGGGGTGGGGGGGGGGGGCAGCATGATTCTGCATTCTCCAGCACAATAAAACATAGAGGCATGGATAAACCGGAACAGCAACATGGTTTGTTCTTCTCTGGCCTCTTGTTGACATGTTTTATGTTCAGTAGGTGAAGAAATTCTAACTTTTGCAAGGTGAAAAGTGAGTTGATAAACACAACTGTCGATCATCCAGATAAACAAGATTCTGGAGCCAAACAGGAGGAAATCCTATATATAACAGCCTGATAAGCCTGCTCCGTTGCTCGTACATCCTTGTACTTGCCTGCCATGTCAAGGTCAAGCCTTAAGCCTGGGAGGAAATGTGAGACTTATTGATTTAAACATTTTCCACCCGGCTTCATTTCCTCAGCGAAGCAGCGCGGCCCGCCTGGATTAACAGGGCTACCTGGTAATCTGTTGCTACACAGATGGCTCGGCAGGAGGACGGCGCAGTGTGGTACCAAGTGCATATGCAGAATGAGCCAAATCACAGTATGCTGAGGGGGTCTTGGATGTTTTCAGACCAAAGCTGCATTCGCTGTCAACCCCAGTCAGCAGGTGACGACTCTGGCACTGCGGCGATCTGTTGTCACTCTCACAATTCAAACAATAATAATTAAAACATATGTTGATGAAGACATGATCAGGAGTAGATGATCTGCATGAGGCTGGAGAGTGAGAGAAAGTGTTTCCAGGTGTCAAACAAATGTGTCTGAACTGAATCTCTTCTTAAGTTCAAAGATTGTTTCTGAACATTGTGCAGGTCTGATCCCGAGCTTCTGAAAGCGCTTGCTTATGGCACTTTTCCACTAGAACCTACTCGGCTCTACTCATCTCAGCTCGGCTTGACTCAACTCGGCCAAGTTTCTTTTCCATAACAATTCAGCACCTGGAGCAGAAGTAGGAGGTTGGAGCGAAGCTGCTGTGACGTATTTGATTGTGTATCTAAACGAAGAAGACAACACTAAAGATGTAGAACCTGGAGGAGATGATATATGTGCTGCTGGGTCTGTGGCTTGTGTTCTATACCAAGTTAAAAAATGAAAGTGAGAGAAGCTTCAAGCGGCAACGCTTTTTTTTTTGTTTGTTTGTCTTGGCGCTGCTGAAAAGTCCGTTGGGAGCCGCGAGCAGCTATGAAGTGACAGAGCTCCTGGTAGATCTGGTTGTTCCTTATCGCCCGTCTAGATCCCTTTTTAATTCTCTCCTCAGCCACCAGGTTTATGAACATCTGCACCTCAGAGTTGGATCACCAAACAGACTTTTGCTGCCGTTGCTGGTCCAATAAAATGAACAAGAAGCCGCCGTCAGAGTCGCTCTTTTGCTGATTTCCGCCTCCTGACTCAGACGTCTGACTCCAACCCCCCGACCAATCGGTGGCCTGTAGTGTGATGACGTCAGATACAGCCGACTCAGCCCAACTCAGCCGCTTAGAACCTCTGCAGAGTAGAAAGTATCTACTCGGCACGTTAGAGCCCTAGTGGAAAAGCGCAAAACCGAGGTGAGTCGAGTCGGGCTGAGGGTTTTGTTGAGAAGAAAGTCAAAATTTTGTGAATAAAGTTGAAATGTTGAGAAAAAAGGCGAAATTTCGACTTTATTCATGAAATTTCGACTTTTTTCTCGAAATTTCAGAAATTGTGAAATCGACATTTCGAGTGCAAGTGCACAATAAAAAAAATCTTCCCCTCTAAAATATATTTTCTATTGCATGGCCCTAATACTCTTCTGTATATATCTGAAAGGTCACCCTCTCTATTTCTATATCAATTATATATAAAAAAATATATATAGAAAAAAGCATTATACAGTAGATTAGATTATATATTAAAATGCACATATATGCTTTAGGTTTTTACCAAACTTGGTATTAACCATTAATATGTGCAGATAAAAAAAAAATAAATAAAAAAAAAGAAAGGTCACCCTGACGGCTCATCACAAAGCTCTGCAAAAACACCTTTCGGGATGTTCTTCAGTGCCGTAACAGAAGGAGACACGTGTGCAGATTTCAACTGAGCTGGTTACCAGAAGTGATAAACGATGCGGTGTGCTGCACAGCAAATCCCAGGGGCTGCATCATCAGCAGCGAGGCAAGCAAGTAGAAAAAGTTCATCTTTTTGGACTCAATTTTCAACCCCAGTTTGTGTTCAGGAATACTTCCTTGCCTTCCCTTGACATTTTCATTGAGTGGGTGTTCGGAGCGTGTTCAAACTCTCCCCCTGCAGTGGATGTGTGGCGACGCTAACTTCTCCTCGGCTGTTTTGAGCTTTTACTGCAGCTGCTCTGGAATGTGAAAGCTGTGTTGAATAGTTTCATAACATCAAGAAATCTGTGGTTATGAACATACCGTCAAGTTATTGTATGTGAAACGATGATATAGCATTCAGAGTTGGTGCATTAAACAACTTTTGGTGACTCTCTTTCTATTAACAGAGAGAGATTCATTCCGAACACTGCAGGAAGTTTAAAAGCTCCAAAAATAAAAACCAAACAAAAACTGTTGATCCAGTTCAGTCCTTCTGTAGGAATCAGTGTGACAACTCAACACAATCAGATGCTTCGCTACTCAACACCACTATTTACCGGTAAAACCATTTACCAGACAGATACGCAGCATGTCACTGTAGCTTATAACATTTTGTATAATCAAGGGGAGTTAAACTAACGAACCAACACAAATCGTTGCCACAGACAGGAGAATGAGAGGAGTTCAAGTTTCAGGACGCTGGAAGTTTCATTCGTAGGCCTGTGTTTAGAAAATAGATTTTCCGACTCCAAATCGATTCTCATATTAATTCCTAAAAATCGATTTGTATGTCTAAAGATTTTTTTTTCATCATTACATTACAGCTTTTGGTATTTTTTTGTTTATGCCCAAAAAATGAATGTTTTGTTGGACACAAGAATAACTAGTGCCATGTTTTTGCCTTTAAATATGTTTAAAGGTGTGAAAACATTAAGGTTTTCAGTTATAATTGCATAAATTGTCTATATTTCATTACTTTATATGCTGTCTTGGGGTTACATTTGCATGAAATGCTAAAAAAAAACAAATTCTCAAAAATTTAAAACCGAAATAGACCGAAAATGGGAAAAATTAAAACGGAATGTAAGAAAAAATAAAACCAATTTCATACGGCCTCTGTTTGTTGCCCTGGATCTGTTTGGTAATTCTACCACACAATGTTTCTGAAAGCAGTTTTATCAGCATTCTGGGAGCTGATTGGTCCTTACAGCATCATTAGCTGCAATACTTGCTGTTGAATCTCAATATAATACTAGTATTAATATGTTGCATAACTACAGTCATATCATTCATGCAACAATTCAAAAAACAGTTTTAATAACACTAACCCAAATCAATATTGCAATTGAATCGAATCAAATCTTGATAATCGATTCTGAATCTTAAGAATCGGAATCGAATTGATTCTTGACATTTGAATCGATCCCCAGCCCTATTCATTCGATTATAATTCCACTATCAATAATTGAGACGGTGCAGCTCAGCGTAGGGTTCTTGTTTAGGGTAACAGATGTGAAGTGCTTACAACCAACGGTGACTGCGATTAAAAGCATATCAGCGAGTCTACCGGGTTCTCTCTTCCACATCCCCCAAACACAGGGAAGCTGGACATCAGCTGTCGCATGAATAAGCAGCAGTGATTGTGGTTTATGGGAATCCTCATTCGGGGCCACCTTGGCTAAGAATGATGCAATTAAAATCTAATATCATTTTGGTAAAAACCTAAGATAAGATAAAATAAGATAAGATAAGATAATCCTTTATTTTCTCCCTCAGTGGGGAAACGTATTTTGTTGTCAGCAGTACACTTAGCACACACATGCAGGGGAGGGGTAAAAAGACTAAAAAGTAAAAAATAAAAAGTTTATAAAAAATACAAAAAATATATATAAAATATGTATAATTACAGAAATATGAGCAGTATATATATTTTTTTTTTCTTCATTTTTTTATATATTTTTATCTTTTTATACATATTTCTTTTTATAATTTTATAATCAAAATGATTTTAATGTAATTATTTTTTTGTCAAACTGTCAGTGATGTTAGCTAAAAGCTGCACTCCCTCTGGGGGCCGGGGAAGGGGCTCATAGTGACATTTCCCTCCTTATTTCCTACTCCCTCTCTCTATGAAAATCTCAGCAGGGAGTTATGCCATTCAGCTTGGCTAATTGTCATTTAGTCAAGCCACTGGAACCCCTCTGACCCTCTGTCAGTGTGGCTCCATCACTCACTGCCGTCATAATAACAGTATCTACTCTTCAACTTCAGCTGACTCTCGTGTTAAAGAGCTGATTCGGAGAGAACTGTACCTTAACTCATCATGCCACATTGTTAAACTGCAGGGAATAAATTCAATGAGGATCTTTCTTTCACATATATATTTACATGTCTTGTTTTAGACTAGTTTAATAAGCATGACTTTTTCCTGCAACGGTAATGTTAGAATTTTATGAAATTGTTTAAGAGTATGAAGGGTTTTTCTATAAGATTCTACAATGGTGGTTTTTCTCTAGTTGCAGGGTCAGCCCCTGTTTTATGGCTAGGCTGTTTTCTCTAGTTGCAGGGTTAACTCCTGTTTTATGACTAGGCTGTTAAAATAGTTCAGATATTTACTCTTCATTAAGTGAAGACAATGAAGATAAACATGTTTTAACACTGATGGGTCTTTTCCGTCATCTGGGTTGACATCTTAAGTAGGAAGCAATAAACAGGGACGCTGAAGGTCTGATATGTTTGGCAGCTGGGGTTCACGTACAAAGAACACCTCCCTTTTTAGTATAAATATGACTGGATCGATGACCACCGTGTGGATTTCTCTCCTACCTTTGTGGTTTGAGAGAAGTGTACCTCCGGCTGGAGAACATTGTGCATGACATAATAAAAGCTTGTATTAACCCTGATTCTGTTCACTGGTTTTCTTATGGTGCACCAGACAAACAAACACGCAGGATCTTTCAGTAATTTGATGCAAAAGGCAGTATCCATAAAAAGAGTGTTTAAGAACAAAGATGGGCAGAGGATCTCCACTTTGTCAGCAAATGTACGAAAAACAATGATTGATACTGCTTAAAAAACAATGTTCCTCAGAGAAAGGATTGTAAAGTGCATATGGATAATAATGAGAGTATTACTGAGGGATTTCAGTTCATACATTGCCTCAACAGGACACCTGTGATATGCAGCCCTTCAGACAGCACTGACTAGATAATATTCATCAACAGCTGATATGACCACATGACGACCAAAGATCATTGTCAAGCACTGCGATTCAGAGTTACGGTCACAAATGTCACTTAAAACATACAAGAAAAGAAGCCTCATGGTTACCTCTTATCAGAGGGGCGCTGACATTTCTGGGCTCAGAAGCACCTAGACTGGGCCGTGACGCAGTGACAACACGTCCAGGCGAATCGCTACTCCGGATGTTTTTTAAGAAACGGGTGATGTGTGCTTTGAAAGATGAAAAGGACGGACCAGGCTGTTATCAGTGACAGGTAGAAACGCCGGGCTCTGTTGTGTCAGCGCCCTTTGCAAACGTCATTTCTGTGATGGTGGCTTGAATAAAGAAAACATTTTCATTTTGAAACATTTTTCAAGACAATGTAAAACCATATTCCGCACATTTTTCAAAGGCACGACTGAAAAAAGACTTGACTGAGCTGACTGCAGTCCTGACCCGCCAACCCACCAGTCTAAGATGATAAGCTTGTGTAGTTAACTGAGCATATTTGAACGTTGGACAACACATCCAGCCTAACGTGTTTTCACACATATGGATGTTGGACTTCGTTGAGCGCTTGACTCGCTGTGAGGAAACAGGGCCTGTCCATTTGCCTCTAAGGGCTTTGCTGAACTGTGCACCATGAAGGCGTTGCTGCAGGTGTAGGAGAGTGCCCATCTCTGCCTGGGATTTAATGGTGTGTGGTTCCAAAACACTGTTTTTGAGCGTCAGACTTCACTTGATTCTCAGGGTCAAAGACAAACCGCTGCTACCTATCATCTTATCAAATGTCTGACTGAGAATTCAAATAAAATCGTTGTTTTCCAGCTAACATGAATGAATACAACCAGAGCAGGGAGTCATCTAATGAATGAATGCATGTGTTTCAGTAATGATGATTTAATGTGAGTGACAGTAAAGCAGCAATGATGGCGTGAAAAAACCTCTAAGCCTGTGGTGAGGACTGTGAAGAAGTGGACTGTGAAGAAGTGGACAGAGGAGTCAAAGCTGAAGCTTCAGGCCTGCTTTGACTGCACGGACTGGAGTGTTTTTGAAGCTGCAACCACAGACTGCTACCACAGACCTGCATGAACTTATGGACACTGTGACATCCTACATCCTTTTTTGTGAGGACATGTGTGTGCAGACTAAGATCTTCTGCACATACAATAACAACAAGCCCTGGTTCCCATCGAACCTCAGGAAGCTGCGCCGACCCAAGGAGGAGACCTACAGAAGCGGTGATCAAGCCATGTTCAAGCAGGCCAGGGACACGCTGACGAAGGAGATCAGGAAAGCAAAGAGAAGCTATGGAGAAAGACTGGAGAGTCGCCTCTCTGCCAACCCTGACCCCTCTTCTGTGTGGAGAGGTCTGCAGGAAATCACCGGGTTCAGAAGAACAGCTCCATACCCTGCCGGCAGCCTCAGGCTCGCGAACCAGCTGAACAGTTTTTACTGCAGGTTCGACGAACAGGCCAGCAACACACCACCATCACCCTCCACACCTCCCCCCAGCTGGCCGCATATTCACACCTCACCACAGCCAACCCCCCCACCTCTGTCTACCCCCACTCTCCCTCCCCTCCCCCTACCTGACACCCTGCCTGCACTCAGGATCTGTGAAGAGGAGGTGTGTCGGCTGTTCAGGAGGCAGAAGGTCAGGAAGGCTCCAGGCCCAGACGACGTGTCCCCCTCCTGGCTGAGAGCCTGCGCCGAGCAGCTGGCTCCCACCTTTACACGAATCTTCAACCGGTCCCTGGAGCTGTGTGAGGTGCCCTCATGCCTCAAATGCTCCACGATCAGCCCGGTCCCCAAGAAACCCACCATCACAGGACTCAATGACTACAGGCCTGTCGCCCTGACATCTGTGGTCATGAAATCCTTTGAACGGCTGGTGCTGAGCCACCTGAAGGACACCACAGGCTCCCTGCTCAACCCCCTGAAGTTTGCCTACTGGGCAAACAGGTCGGTGGACGACGCAGTCAACATCGGACTGCACTACATCCTGCATCACCTCGACACCCCAGGGATGTATATGAGGATCCTGTTGGTGGACTTCAGCTCGGCGTTCAACACCATCGCTCCTGAAATCCTCCACCAGAAGCTCACCCCGCTCACAGTGCCTGCCTCCACCTATCAGTGGATCACCAGCTTCCTGAGTGACAGGAGGCAGCAGGTGAGGCTGGGGAGCATCACATCTAGCACCCGGACGATCAGCACTGGCGCTCCCCAGGGGTGCGTCCTCTCGCCACTGCTGACCACCACCATCATCGGCCTGATCCGGGAGGGTGAAGAGTCCATCTAGTGACAGGAGGTGGAACAGTTGGTCCACTGGTGCAGTGAGAACCACCTGGAGCTGAACCCGCTCAAGACTGTGGAGATGACAGTGGACTTCAGAAAAAAAAACGGGCAGGTAGCATCTCTGCAGACTCCTCACAACCAGGACACAGACTATTTGAACTCCTCCCCTCTGGACGGCGCTACAGAGCACTGTACGCCAAAACATCCAGACACAGAGACAGTTTCTTCCGCCAGGCAGTTGCTCTGATGAACTCTCATCACTCATAGTCTCAGAGTAATCAATCACCGTGCAATAATAATAATAACAATTAAAGCTGCAAGCAGTGATGAACGGGCCCTCGCGCGTGAAATTCTCACCAATAAAGGTCAAGGACTCAAAACTAAGTCCGATGACACCACCCATGACTCTTTATGTCAAACCATTCAAAAGTTATGGCAGAAAATAGGAACTATCACATATCGACCAATCAGAAGAAGGGGTGGGGCTAATTCAGGCCAATGAAGGTCAAGTACTCAAAACCGAGTCCGATGACACCACCCACGACTCTTTATCACAACCCGTTCAAAAGTTATGGCAGAGAATAGGAACTATCAAATATGGACCAATCAGATGAAGGGGGGGCCCGCTTTTTGGCGTCTATCGTCGCCACGCTAATGCTTTTGACTGAGAAAAGTAATGTGCATCGTCGCAGGATCGAGACGCACATTTTGATGTATAAAACACCTGGGTGCACGTTACGGTTCGGGCCGCATTAACGCCTGAAGAAATGGCATAAATTGCGACAAAATTACACGATTAATTGAAAATGGTCGACTTCCTGTTCGGTTTCGGCCATGACGCCAAGAGACTTTTCTTTAAGTTGCGACATGCTACAGGTGTGTACAGATTTTCGTGCATGTACGTCAAACCGTATTGTGGGGCTTGAGGGACATAGTTTTCTAGGGGGCGCTGTTGAGCCATCAGGCCACGCCCATTAATGTAAACCATTAAAAATAAAAATTTTCGCCAGACTTGCGTGCAAAATTTGGTGACTTTTGGGGCACGTTTAGGGGGGCAAAAAGGCCCTCATTTCGTCGGAAAAATAAAAATTGAAAAAAATTCCAACAGATACAATAGGGCCTTCGCACTGTCAATGTTCGGGCCCTAATAATAACAATAATCATAATAACACAATCAAATGCTGTGACAATGCACTTTCCAATAATCATGTCTACCTCATACTGCTGCACCTTTCACTTTAAAAATAATTGTATATATGTAAATAAGAGCTGTCATTTGTCTATTACCCATTTACTGTAGAGTGAGCGAAAATAACTGAGTCAAATTCCATGTCTTGTCTGACCTGACCTGGCTAAATAAACATGATTCTGATTCTGATTCTGGAGAAGTCCCATATATGTCAGCGCCACCAGGGTGGGGGTGGGGCCCTTGTGTGAGACTACTTAATACAGCATGAACACACTCAGCCACTTGTTTATCTGTCAGATGTTGGCTGAATGAATGCTATCTGCCTTGCTTGGAGCTGCTGCTGCGCAACTGTGGGTGGGGGTGTGACTTCCTCAATGGAGCGAGAGGCCGAGAGACGAGGAGGAGGGGGCTCCATAAGGCGAGGAGCTGGAGACAGAGCCGGCTGGGGGAAGGGGTTGTCTATCTGCTGGAATAGCATCCCATCATAGCAGAACGTGTGAGCCTAAACCTTAAATACAACATGAGAGCGTCCTCCACTCATCCAAACTGGTATTGTGTCATAGATGCTGCTGCTACAAGCTGGGGTTAAACTGTCTGCCGGAGGGGGTCATGGCACTGGCAATTATTAGATACTGTATGATTACATGAATGACTGTTGTTACTATGTCAACCGCAACTGGTTTAATGATGTGCACAATTTTTATCACAAGAGCTCCAACTGTATTCAATTCAATTAATTTATATAGCATCTATTACAACATAAGTTGTCTCTAGGCGCTTTCCAGAGACCCAGAACATGACCCCCGAGTAATTATTACATAAACATAACATAAACAATGGCAGGTAAAAACTCCCCTGTATTCAAGTCATTTTCTTAAAAAACACAAAATTAAAATCTTTAAATTGGTTCCAATTTACTTAGCAGTGTGTTAAAGCTGGATATTACTGATTTTGCATTGCAAATACGGTTTAGAGTCAAACGGCATGCTGAATTCGGTAGCTCTCGCCTTGTATTTAATGTTCTTCTGTCGACATTACGAGTTAAAGTTTACCTGAATGTGCAACGATGTGTTTTATCACAGTTGTTAGGGAGAAAGTGCCGTCAAGATTTGTGAGCCAACACAACAGGAAGAAGGGAGGGTCTCTACAGCAGGGCGTTATTTATCTAAATGATCTAATGTTTTAACAACCTTGTGTACATACTAAGTCCATACGTGATTATGTATAATGGTGTGGCTTCTGACTTAATGTTATAAGACAAGTCTCTCAAATCCACGGCTTTACTTTTTAAAGCTCAAGAAACACGTTTTAGACTAAAAGCCCAACACCGAAGGTTTGAGTTACACCGATGGAATGAACTATCTCTCTGAGGACCACTCATTTTTTCAGTAGGTTTTCTTTAATTTATTTATTGTTGAGGTTACAAAAGTGTCCTTTGAAACAAGTGTTTTTTTTGTGTTGATGTTGATTTTCAATGATGTTGTTTTCTGGAGTTGTTATTTTAGATATTTTAATAAAGCCTCTCTCTCTAACAGACCTCCGCTTTCTTACCACAACTGTACTTCTTACATTTGTTTACAAACTTTAATAATAACTTATAACTTATATAACTATAGTTATAAGTTATTATATTTATATAATAAATATATTAGGAACAGCATGTACACACTTGCACTGATCCACACAACATATTACATATTTGACATCTACTCATCCAGTTCTTCATATATTAATTTACTGCCGTATGGCTTTATCACTTGTTAGTGGAAGCAGCTGTTTTCAGAACAGGCCCAGCCCTGCTGTTTGTCCTGTTTATCGGATGACTCCGAAATTTAATTAACATGAAATTACTTACGGAAATAAAATTTGTGCTTGAGTACTGAGCAAGTAGTGTAATGTGTGCTTGTGTAGTGTGTAGTCGTGTAGTAGTGTAGTGTGACGTCACAGGCCCAGGGGCCTCATCTATAAAGCTTGCTTGCGCAGAAAAAGCGGCTGAAAGTTGCGGAAGCCGCCCTCTACGCAAAGCCTCGGATCTAAAAAGAAAAAACTAACCGAAAGATCTGCGTATCCCTACGGCAACCCCGGCCCTCCCGTAAGAATTTACTTAAGACACGGGGAACTGGCGAGGCAGGCTGTGAGGTGGTGAAATGAAGCCAGATTCATGTCATACTCTTAATAATGTCATCACATATCACAACATATATCAGACTTATAATAAAATAGCGCTGATCGTGTCCCTCTGTGTGTGAAGCTCAGTCAGTCAGGACTCTGCTGCTGCTGCAGCCACGGTGACACGCCGGGAACCTCCTCTTCAGCCACCTCTTTAGGACAGAACAAATGAGGGGCTGCGTTTAGGGAGCCCCACGGAGCCCCTAAAGGGACTCAGATTTGTTTTCATATATATAATGAGTTTTACGCGCGCGTGAAACCTTTAGGTGCGGGTGTAAGCCTAAATTAGGGTCCCGCGTTAAAACGACGCAGAGCCTACGGCGTAGGGTACGCGGCGACGTGCACCTACGCTGTAGGCTCTGCGTTGGTGTGACGCGGAACCATAAATCAGCCCTGAGCAGCTCTGAGGGGAGGGAGGAGGAGGGGGAGCGGGGGGGTGAAGCGGGGCTGCGGGGCCGTTTTCGTATTGCTTTCATACAGTGTCTTGATAATTTGCAATTTAAGGCTGAGCTTACCGTTAGTTTTTAAACTGTAAAAAGTAAGGGGAAAAAAAACATGATTTTGAAAAGACGGGGGGACGTGTATCCCCCTGTTGCGCCGGGGAACTCACAGCGTTTAGCGCAGGAACGGTGTGCTGCCACTCACTCTCTTTATTTCATACTGTTTATATACTTATTCTAACTTTTACTGTGACCACCAAATAATGTTGTTTTCCTGTCCCCTCATCCACAACATCTAGATCTCAGTCTACGTGAAAGTCAGTGTCACGGTGGCTGGACACCCTCTCATTCATTCTGACGCCAAACAGGCTGCAGGAAGCCACTGCGCATGCTCAGTAGGTTCATCCATATGCATTTATGGTAAAAAGTGGGCGTGTAGAGGGCGGGATATGAGGCGGATTCAGCTGCGCAGCCTTCCAGCTGGACTGTGATTCATAAAGCGAACATTGCGTGCAAGATTGCGTGCACATGGTTTTATTGATCCGGATTTTTTTTTAATATATATATATATATATATATATATATATATATATATATGCTTTAGGTTCTTACAAGCATGGTATCAACCATTAATATATATGCAGACAAGGGGAAAAAAAAGATTAATTAATTATAAATCCTGTAATTAATTAGATTAATGTTTTAATCGCCTGACAGCACTAATATATATTTATATATTAATAAAATAAATATATATGGTATATATTAAAATATATATGATATATATTAAAAATGCATATATATATGCCTTAGGTTTTTACCAACATGGTATTAACCATGAATATATATGCAGACAAAAAAAAAAAGAAAGGCTTTATGTGCTTACGCCAAGTGTTCGTTATGAGGAGCATGTGAGGTCTTATGATCGTAAGGTGGACTATGACTACCAACCCATGAAGTCAGAAAGGATCAGCCTCACAGAGTCACATCCTCTCGGGTTTTTGACAATCTCAGTGACTCTGACGCTGATGCTGCTTCGGATGGCAGTCTCAGGATTGTGTTCCTGGGCCCGGTAGTCTTGTTCTCCTGCTCTGAGCCCAACAGGCAGACATGCCACGGTGAATTTAAGAGCCACAGTGATGCACCGTAGCTCTTGCAGTGGTTGCCAGGACAACACTATGCTGGACTGCACAGAGAGACTTTTTACAGGGATGCGAACGTGATGGCGTGACAGACAGGTGGATATTCATAGGAAATAGGTAGAAAGTGTGCTTATTCCATGAAAAGAACAGCGGGGGCTGGTGGATCTCTCTTGCAACCTCTGCTATGTGTTTTAAACCAAACAAGTTTATGTAAGTTCAAATCCTATTATCCTGTAAATGACCAATCTGTAATTGTGGAGCCCATCCGATTTGCCTGCAGCCCAGGAAAGCCTTTGAAGAGACTCATTATAATGAGAGTTACTGCCAGGCATGAGCGTAGTGAAAATCGAAGCCTTTTTAACAACACATATCTGTCCATGTCACTTAGGATTAAGAGTGGGGCCTTGCTCATTACATTGCCTTCTCCCCGGCTCATGAGAACTGATGAGACACCAAAGTGACACTCTGCTTTCCAGGCAACTCCTTCATTTCATTTCGAGCACCTTGAATGACTCCTTTTTTTTTTAGATAAAATTTTGACTGGCGCTGCGGCTTGAAAGAGGGAAGACCTGAACAGAGTCAGACAAAGGGGTGCTGGATACAGAATCAGGGTCATGCATAATTGAAGCAGCTCTCAAACTTAGAGACTGAGTGCATTCCCATAATTGGAGGAAGCCTTCTCATATTCACATGTACATGTTATCTGTCTCTGACACCTTTATTTACTCATAGCTCAATCCCACACTCAATATATAGATTTATATTATGGATATAGATATGTTATATATAGGTATGTATATAGATATATTGAGTTATATCATACGTACAGTATTTATATAAATATATCTCTATTAATATATATTTAATTATAGTTATATGTAGATATGTCGATATATAGATTTATAGTAATTTTTCTGTATATAATTGGGGGTAAATATATGAACCAGTTTATATAGCATATCTACTTTTATATAGTTAATCAAGTATATTGTTATACCATTGCTGTCTATTGCTCTCTATTATATTGTAGTATTATAGTAAAGTAATGATAATGTAATACTATACATTATAATTACTTCTATTATTACTGTACGTACATACATACATACATACATACATACATACATACATACATACATACATACATACATACATACATACATACATACATACATACATACATACATACATACATACATAGTATCACAACTAAATGATGGGCGTTTGTTTTTTTTTGTTTACTTTGAGTATTTTATCACTATATTGAATAGTTATTAAAGTAGGGGTGTTTGGTTATGTGTGTTTTATAAGTAAGTTTATTGAAACTCTTGTTATATGTAAGAATCCATGTAAGATTCAGGGGTAGGACTCGATAAGTGTTTACTTCAATCCTACTCTGTTTCGAGCATGTTGGTGGATCCGTGAGGTCTGCCCAATAAAAAAAGTATATATATATATATATATATATATATATATATATATATATATATATATATATATATATATATACTTCTTTTATTTCTTTTTTTTATATACTTAAATATTTGTACTTTTTTTTTTGCATTCTTTTTTTAACATGCATGTTCAAAATAAATATTCAAATCAAATCCCACTTCCCTCGCGCTCATTCAGGTGCCCAATTGGGTCTGTGCATTACTCCCGGGGACCTGCTATTTTATTAATTTTTACCGTACTTCCCTCCATCTAACTCGTTCTCCTACATGCATATGTCCTTATAAGAGAAAGAAAATCAAATCAAGTTTACTCAATCAGTACATTTAAAACAACCAGAAGTGACTAAAATCAACCACCCAAAACACTGATAAGAAAGAGAAATAACATCAAGAATGAGTGTAAAAGGCAAATAATTAAATAAAACACAAAATTAATGAATATAATGAATATAAGCGAGCCTCAAGTCAGGCCTCATTGCAACCGAGCTCCTGCTACATCATTATTATGCTCAGGACCTGCTCCTGGTTATGTGGTTATCGGTGCTCTATCGTTGAAATCTCTACAGTGGATCCATCCCCACCGATCTGTCCATGCAGTGTTACCCCAGTGAACATCCGTCTTAATAATGGCCGAAAGAATCTGATTGCTTTTGGTTCCCTTTTGGCTTGAAGACTAATTATGTCTAAATGGAACGATTCTACTCCCCCATCCTAAAGTCAGTGGATACAGGAGGACATGATTCATTTTCATCTGGGGAACAAAAAAAATCAGATATACCATTAGAGGTCGCAGTGGGAACATCTGAGAACCGTCCACATCCTCTTGTTAAAAGATGACCCGACAGTGGCCAGTAGTGATTGTTCAGTCTGCATTCGTGCAGACTTTCGGCTCGTGAGAAACCGACTTTTCCATCTGACCTATTACTAGGGCTGTGCGATTAATCGATTTTAAATCTAAATCAGATTTATTAATCAAGACGATGTTAAAAAAAGGAAAATCGGAAAATCGATTTTCCTTTTTTGCAGCTAGCTGCATTACAGACAGAGCCCGTTTGGTCAAGAAAATTGTAAATGTTGTCACTTTACTAAACTCAAGGAGGATTTACAGTATCTTTCAATTGCACTTCATTCCCAATAGGGAAATTTGTAGTGATGCACCGATTGTTCGGTAACCGAAATTGTTCGGCCGAAAATGGCAAAAAAACACTTTCGGTGTTCGGTGGAATAAGTGGGGAAAAAAACCGAAGAATAATAACGGCGTTGTAATATAAATAGACTGGCCACTCCGTAACTGTTGCGCACCACATAAATAGTTGGCCAACCAAAAACTAACCACATAACGCTCCCGTAATGGTTGCGCACCACATAAATAGTTGGCCAACCAAAAACTAACCACATAAGAATTTAACTAACATTCACCAGCAGGTGGAACCAAAACAACATAAATCAATCTATTACAGGTGCGTTTAGATGACGAAATCAAACAGCGAAGAGCGTGGAGTGAAGTGGTGCGGTGCAAACATGTCAGCAGTGTGGAAGTATTTTATTGTGGCACAGAATATTAATACAAGAATGGCTGTTTGCAATGAATGTTCTGCTCAAATATCTAGAGGGGGCACATCTGCAAAGTCTTTCAGCACTACAAGTTTGATTTATCATTTGAAATGATAAAAAAACCTGAGCGCTTTAATGCATTTTTATTGTTTTAAGGCCTATGTTACAATGTTCAGTCAGTTAAGCCTAACGTAAGCTCAAAGATGGCCACAAAATTTATTTTGCAAATTTATTTATTTTAAGTTATTGTTCTTTGCTGGTATAATGTCTGCTGGAATATTTAAGAAATGCTTGGAAATTAAAAAATGTTCAGTTTTTTATGTTCAACAAATGTTTTCTACCTTGTAATTTTGTGAAAGATTTTTTTCTTTTAAAAGCATGCCTAAATCAAATTTATTTGATTTATGCAACGGTGCAAAAATTGGCAAAATAAATGAAAAACTGCGAAGAACCATGTTCGGTATTGTTCGGTATTCGGCCAAGTGTTTATTATTATTTTCGGTTTCGGTTTCGGCCACAAATTTTCATTTCGGTGCATCACTAGAAATTTGTTTGCTATTTTTCTTAAAAATAAAGATAAAATATTTGAAACAATTTACCAAAAAAATCGAAACGGGAATCGCAAATCGGGTTTTCAGAGAAAAAAAATCGGGATTTCATTTTTGTCCAAAATCGCACAGCCCTACCTATTACTCTACAGTACATACCATAAAAGCTGTGTATAAATCTACACTTGACACAGAAGAACAGTTGGAAAAAGAAAAGGTTCAGGGGGCGGGGCATGTTAGCAAATCCCCTTTTCTGTCGTGGAGAGGGTGTGTCTGGGTGTCCAACCAAAAACGGACAAAACTCGGTCTGAAAATACAGCAGTGGGCTGAATCAGATGTGCTGTGACATTCTAGACACAGATCAAAGCACGATTATCCAGCCAATTTCTCTTCATTTAATTTCCACTCAACACATCACGCTGTGCTCACTGCTCCAATAAAACGGATATTGAGAAGTTTTAAAGTAGCACTAAAGACTTTGTTTCATTTTGGAATATCTGTGTCAGTTTAATTTGAAGGAATGATGCATACTTCTAGGAAACGTCAAGCTGTTGGGGTCTTTGACGTTGGCAAAAACTAGCCAAACCAACTCTGGTGCAGCACAATGTCACACAGCGTCGCTAATGAAACAGGCGCTACGGTGGGCAGCGTGACAGCAGACTGAGGAACGTAATGACAGATTAGAAAATGAAAGAGTGACCAAGACACCAAAAGAAAAGAGTAATCGTCGACGGAGCCGTGAAAGCACCTTAACCTCCGTGTCTTATCTAAAAGGGATAAAAGCCTTTTTGTGCTGCTTTTTTCTGGGGTCAAGTGTCTGACTGATCCTGTACGTCAGAATAAAGGAGGTTTACTAGAAGATTTCTGATCCTTTCCCTTGTTTCTGCATGCAGCTTTCTTGCTGGGGCCATGTTTGCTGTCAATCAGTTCAGTGCAACACTTTATTCTAACTGCTGTTTAGCATTTTCGTGTGCAGTCATTTGTTGGCGTTTATGTTTCACTCAGCCAGGATGTTCTGCTGCTAAATGAGAAAGTCTTATCTGTGATTTATATCTGAGTTAACAGTTGTAATTCATCAGGAGTTCAAGTGTCCTTAGGCTTTGGCGTAATAATATGTCTTGAGTGATGTAATGAGTCACCTCCATGAGTGATGTAATCTTATATTAGGCTACCGTTCAGAACATGTCCTTCAAGCTAAATAGTTGGGATGCATTTTCAATGCAAGGAAAACAAAGTTTAATCTCAGTCAGCATCGCTGAGTCACAACCAACTTGAATCTATTTATAACACAGCAGTCTCACCAGCATGGGCTGTCTGCAAGCAAGAGCCTTTACCAAGTGCTGGATTTGTTAACATGGTAACCCTGAGAGAATACTCTATATGGAAAGCCACAAATTGTGATGACTTTATTTATATTTAAATGAACTTTAAATGTCTCTGCCGACAGACAGATGGAGCCTGTGTTGCTGGGGAAATGTGAGCAGCTGTGATCAGAGCTGCACGGAGATACAAAGAAAAATCAGCCATTTGGCTCTAATAAATGTGATCAGTGGTTCCTGTCTGAGCCTTCATCAGTCACATAGATCTTACACTTCTGTTTGATGCTTAAAAATATAGTTTTCTTTGTTAGATATTGACATTTCTTCGAGGAACAGTATTTATATGTAAATCTTTGGTATTATGGTGTAAAACGTACGATACAACGTGGGATCCTGCTGGTGAACTCTTCGTCACAGGGTGGTTTTAAAAGCACCTGAGTTGGGATGCACAAAGCAGTTTACTTCTCCATCGTCCTCCGCCTCCTCCACTTCTACCACAACAACCTGACCACTCGTCTTTTTTGTTTCTGCCATCAGCTGCACAAGAAATAAATTTGTCGACACGCTGTATTTTTATTACAGTTAAAATGTGGAGACACCATCCATCCATCCATCCATCCATCCATCCATCCATCCATCCATCCATCCATCCTTCCTCCACCGCTTATCCGTTACCGGGTCACGGGGCAGCAGTCTCAGCAGGGATGCCCAGACTTCCCTCACCCCAGACACTTCCTCCAGCTCTTCCAGGGGGAGTCCGAGACGTTCCCAGGCCAGCCGAGAGACATAGTCTCTCCAGGGTGTCCTGGGTCTTCCCCCGGGTCTCCTCCCGGTGGGACATGCCTGCAACACCTCCCTAGGGAGGAGGGACATGCCTGGAACACCTCCCTAGGGAGGAGGGACATGCCTGGAACACCTCCCTAGGGAGGCGTCCAGGAGGATCCAATACAGATGCCCAAGCCACCTCAGCTGACTCCTTCTTCACCCTATCTAGCTTCACACCCTATCTCTAAGGGAGCGTCCAGCCAGCCTGTGGAGGAAACTCATCTCGGCCGCTTGTATCCGCGATCTTGTCCTTTCGGTCATTATCCAAAGTTCATGACCATAGGTGAGGGTAGGTGCGTAGATTGACCGGTAAATCAAGAGCTTCACCTTTCGACTCAGCTCTTTCTTCACCACGACGGTCCGGTACACCGACCGCATAACTGCGGACGCTGCACCGATCCGTCTGTCAATCTCACGCTCCATCTTTCCCTCACTCGTGAACAAGACCCCGAGATACTTGAACTCCTTCACCTGAGGCAGGACTTCTCCACCCACCCGGAGAAGGAACACCACCCTTTCCCGGTGGAGAACAATGACATCGGTTTTGGAGGTGCCGATTCTCATCTCACTCGGCCTCAAATCCCACTAGCACATGCTGAAGGTCCCGGTCCGATGAAGCCAACAGGACAACATCATCCGCAAAAAGAAGAGTTGAAATCCTGTGGTTCCCAAACCGGGAAGACACCAACCTTTCATAAGTACAAGCAGACAGCGTTCTCAGTGGTTCCTTTATCAACAGAAAAACAGTAATAGATGGAACATTATGGCCTGTTTTAGTAATCAGCCGGGTTTATCTCAAAAGGACTAGAAAATAAACAAGCACGTCAGTACAACTTTGATGAAATAACACTATTGGTGCCTTAGACTTTTGCCCAATACTGTATGTCATCCAAGAGATTTTCCAAATTTAGGCAGCATATGCTTCAGTCTAAGCAAACAGACTTTTACAAGTGTTTACGATATTTATTAACTAGTGCTTCCTTTTGCACAGCCTTCCATCCGTCAGGTCTTCAGTATTGGCCGCACAGTAGCCATTGCTTCCGAAGTTCAACATAACAGCTTGCTGTGAGTTTTCCAGAAGGCACAAGATTGAACTCGTTGGCCATAACTTCCAACAGCATATGTGGAAGAAGCCAAACTGAGCATCAACTTGTCCCTACAATCAAACGTGGGCACAGCAGCATCATGCTGTGGCGTCTGGAGAAAACTGAACTGAAAGGTAAGAGGAAAAGACAAAAAAAAAAGAAAACAATCATGGAAACACTAGTAAACCATCATCTAAAAATATCTGACCCCTGATGCTCTGCATCCATCCAGCTTTAGCTTTTTGGTTGAATATTTTTACCAAAAAAAAAAAAACTAAAAGTAAATAGATAAAAGTCTAAGTACTAGACCGTAGAGTACATAAATAGACTGTTTTTCTGTCCCTAAACTAGTAGTATTTATAATGAGTTCTAAATGTGAAATGTGAAATTCCTCAGTTATGTTGCCTTCAGGAAACGTAGGTTGCAGAAGATATCAGTAGAAGTATGATTCAACACTGTATATACACCATATTCACGTAATTGGCAATGGAAAAAACTGATATTAGTGACACATTTCTGTTTAAAAAGCTGTTTTAGACCGTACTTGGCACCAATCGCAGTATAAAAGCAATAAACTATGCCAGACTGTACAGTTCAACAGCCTCACTTTAAAGTTTGACATTTCCCACTTCCACATACTACCAAGTACGGTTTAAAACAGCTTTTTAAACAGAAATGTGTCACTAGTATCCGTTTAAAAAAAAATTTGAAACTGAAAAAAAAAAGATCTGAAACTGAAAAAAAGAAGTGAAACTTAAAAAAAAAATGTGAAACTGGAAAAAAAAGATCTGAAACTGAAAAAAAGATTTGAAACTGAAATAAAAAGTTCTGAAACTGAAAAAAAGATCTGATACTGTAAAAAAAATTGAAACTGTAAAAAATAATTTTCAGGTTAAAATCTTATTTTCAAATTAGCAAAACTTTTGGCCTTGATTTGGCTCCATAGATAGATAGATAGATAGATAGATAGATAGATAGATAGATAGATAGATAGATAGATAGATAGATAGATAGATAGATAGATAGATAGATAGATAGATAGATAGATAGATAGATAGATAGATAGATAGATAGATAGATAGATAGATAGATAGATAGATAGATAGATATGCTTTATTCCAGACTTAGAAGACAATAAATGATATCTTGCAAAACCATTTCTCAGCATTTTATCTAAGTGAGCTGTCACATGAGATACCATTTAAAAAGACCATTTCTATAGTAGCCTATAGTAGCTACTTTTCAGAAGCGGCTACAGGCCTTTTTCCCCTCAAAGCTGACTCTCACTTGCAGCTTCAGCAAATGTCTCTCCATATAACAGCAATTATTGTTTTTGAAAACAATCTCTCCCCATTGCCGGGCCTGTGAGATAAGGGTTTTTGTAATTTCCTTTCCATCATAAGTCGTGATTTGCAACATGAGTGGTAGTTTCTTATTTCAAGTCATTTAAAATGTGTAAAATTGATACATTATTCTCTCTCTTAATTTTCTTTCACTGCACACTTAAAAAGCCTCTTCTTACATTGTTTGCATCATCACACTGTCTATTACAGAGTCAGACACCCGCAGGTTAGGTTTTGTACATGGGCTACGAATTGAAACAAAGATGGATAAATATGTGGGATGATGAAAGCACAGATCCAAGCAGAGCAGCAGAAAAAACAGTTTTCCCACATGAGTGGAGTGTAGTTGAGTAGATTATCTAAAAATATTGATTCACAAATTTACATAAAATGTACTACAGCTTTGAGCGAAGGAAATAAAAAAAAAACAGCTTTCTAAATACTTATCTATGGTCAGTTGAAGTAATCGCACCAAGGCAAATATGCAAACTCAGATTTAAGAAATTTGATCCCAGATTTTGGAAATGTTGCTTGTAAAGCATGTGTAATGAACATCATATTATCTTGACCTTAAAGCAGAAGGGTTTGGCATACACATTTCCACATCTACTGACAACAGCATCTCCTATAGAGGTCATAGAAACTGGGAGGCAAAAAGACCAGTGCTTCAGTGCAAGTACAAGTCAAAAAACATTCTCTACAGGCCTGAGAATGTGCTGACAGGCAGAATCTCCTTCAGGGAAGGTAAAGGACATTTGTTAATGTTTATACTGAACTTGGGTCACAGGATTGAAGGAAAGGAAATGCTTTATAGAAAATCCAATTTCACCACAAGGAGAACAACAGGCTTGCTGCAGATGAGCCAAATAGAGGTGAGCACTGTGAGAGCTAGATATAGAACCATTTTCAAAGAGACTGCAGTATTTCTGGAGTTAAATCTAGTCTACTTTTGGGGATTTTTCTTGCACCTGGATTTCATTTTTGGATACTTTGTTCTTGTCCATTCTTTTTTTCCTTTTATTTTACCCATTACTATGACATAAAGGATGCACTATTCATTTTCTGCTATTCCAGTTGAAGGCAATACTCTCATTTTGAAAACCTGAAGTTTGTCGACATAAAGACTCTATGTGCACTCTATGTCGTTGATATACAGAATTATGAGATTCTGGATATTCTGTGTATATCAGCCTTAGTGTATTGCATTACACCAGGACTAGATACCAGGGATCTGTCATAAAACTGTCATGGAGCAAATCCTCTGTACATGTACATATGAACATTTGTATGTGTGTTTGTACTCCTGCCTTTTTTTACTTTATTTATAAGATTTTTTCAATATTTCTTAAGACAAACAACCCCACATATATCCCACCCTCCCCGGTTCTCACATACAAATAAAATAATAGCAATAAAACAGAATATGCAAACAAGTAAATAAAGATAAAATAAATACATAAATAAAATAATAATAATAACAACAATTAAAGCTGCAAGCAGCGCTGAACGGGCCCTCACACCCTTGTGCACGTTCAGGCGTGCTGCAGTGGAAGCGCTTGTATGACTTGCATGTAGATTCTTCAGGCCTGAACATTTAGCGGATGACACCAGCCACGACTCTCTATATCAAACCATTCAAAAGTTATGGCAGAAAGTAGGAACCAACAGATATCAGATGAAGGGGCGGGGCTAATTTGCAGCAATTATGTTCAAGGACTCAAAACAATGTCCGATGACACCACCCACGAGTCTTTATGTCAAACCATTCAAAAGTTATGGCAGAAAGTAGGAACTATCAAATATGGACCAACCAGATGAAGGCGCTTTTGACTTAGAAAAGTAATGCCCATCGTCGCAAGATTGAGACGCACATTTTGATGTATAACACACCTGGGTGCACGTTACGGTTCGGGCTGCAGTAACGGCTGAAGAAATGGCATAAATTGCGCCAAAATTACACGATTAATTCAAAATACAGGTGTGTACCCATTTTCGTGCATGTACGTCAAACCGTATTGTGGGGCTTGAGGCACAAAGTTTTCTAGGGGGCGCTGTTGAGCCATTAGGCCACGCCCATTAATGCAAACCATTAAATATCTTTTTTTTTTTGCCAGGCCTGGCTTGCGTGCAATTTGGTGACTTTTGGGGCACGTTTAGGGGGGCAAAAAGGCCCTCATTCCGTCGGAAAAATAAAAACGAGGATAAAAACGAGAAAAATTAGAAAAAAAACGAGAAAAATTCCTACAGATACAATAGGGCCTTCGCACTGTCAGTGCTCGGGCCCTAACAAGACGCAATACCATAACTTAACATGGAAATCTTGATAATATGTAACACCTTACCAACATTAAGAGATAAAGTACCCTCTAAAAGTCTGCTAGAGGATGTAAAAACAGTTCTAAGAACAGTACCTACTGAAACCATCATGAAGACAAATCAGCTGGAAGACAGCACAGCTGCAGTGACCCTAAAGATGTTTGGTTACAAGATAAACCACAGGTACAAAGCAGAGTCATGGAAAAGAAGACTGGAAACCTGTAAAGGCTACTTGGAAAGAGGTAAGCCAGTTGCCCAAACAGCTGAAAGATGCAATAAAGAACAACTGCCAAAAAATACCACAATCAGTCAGTGCACTTGAATATACCAAAGAAAGACTTACAGATTTGGCTACCTGGCTGAGAAGTTACACAACAGAAGCAAATGCTATGACAATAAACAGGGTGTCCTCCACTGAACCATTCAAAGGGTACTCTCAGTGGCAGGTTAATAACATGAGACTGAACAGTACTGGAAAAACATATGGCGGCATCAAATATCATCATTGTCCCATGGCTAGTGGATCCATCAGCTGGCCACAGCAATCTTCCAGAACAAGAGCCAGTTACCATCATAATGGTAGAAATCCAAGAAAGTGTCTCAAATATGAAGAATTTGTTCGAGAAACTAATACAAATGAAAGTGCCAACAGAAACAAACCAGTTGCTATGAAATGGGACAGATCCATCCATTATCCTCAGTTTATCCAAGCCCAGACTTCCCTTTCCCTTGGCACTTCGTCCAGCTCATCTGAGGGGATCCCATGGCATTCCCGGCCAGGCAAGAGAGATAGTTCTTCCACAGTGTGTCCTGCATCTTCCCGGGGGTCTCCTCCAAGTGGAATATACCTGGAAAACCTCACCAGGTAGGCGTCCAGGAGGTCTCCTCACCAGATGACTGAGCCAACTCATCCAGGTCCTTTTGATGCATAGGAGCAGCGGCTCTACTCTGAGACCCTCCTGAATGACTGAGCTTCTTACCCTGTTTTTAAGGGAGAGCCCGGACAACATGCAAAAGAACGTAGCAGGAAAAATGCATGATGTGGTGTGGTATAAAGTGAAGAGCTTGAATTACCAGAAGACATATAAGGAGACAAAGTCAGCCACAGCCAAATACCTGGCAGGGTAGATCCAACCAACCAACATATAGAGTATACCCAGTCAGTAATCAGGTACCCCAGTGGTCCAGTAGTCTGAGCAAGATACAGTATGGAATCCACAAATGTCAAGACAAGAAAACTGTTCACAATGCATGCATGGAGGATTTCACCTCATCCAACATAACTTGACTGTATGAGAAGCGGAAGGAGGGAGGGATTGGAGAGCCACCATCCAGGAAGAAACAACAAAGATCCAGAAACATATCGAGATGATGAACTGCAGTGTGAATGTCTCAGGTAACAGAAATCACCAGCAGATAAAAGAAGCAGACAAGGTCATGGAGACAGCCCGAGCAACAGCAACATCAAGAATGAGTGTGATAATCTTGAAAAATATCAAGTGTTGAAGAGAGAAATAGAAAATACGTGGAAGGTGAAGGCAACAGTAGTGCTAGTGGTAAATGGAGCTCTCTGATCTGTGAGCTTCGAACTGTTAGAATGCCTCTAGTAGGCCCTGGGAACAATATCAGAGATCTATGTCCAGAAGGAATTAGTCCTAGGAACAACACAAATACAAGACCCCGCCATAGAGGCCTGAGAGCTTGCAGAGAGTTTACAGAGAATGGGTGGGTCTGGACTCAGATTTTTATTTTTTTTACGTTTCAAACAGGATTACATCTCATGCCACCTGGATTATATTGCAGATTATTAGAGACTTGTTTCAAAATTTTGAACATAATGCCATAACACTGATGCGACCCAATCTTTCTGCTTCCAGAAAATTGAAGTTCTCAGTATCACAAATTTTCATAAACGCCCTTGTTACCTATGATTAGATTTTACCAAGTATAGAAGTAATCTCCATCATTCACATTTCTTCCTCGACGGTTACAGTTCACCACTATCCTTCTATGAAGGTTCTAAACGTAAAATACACAGCTCATACACCAACTCCAAGAGCATCAGAATCTCTTTAGTTGCTATGTTTGCTTGATGCAGACCAATATAACCCTTCTGACATTCTTTCTTCTCCTATTTACTTTGTTTGCTGTTCAAGACATTAATAGTTGATGGTCCATTGCTTATTTTGGCCCCACAAACTTTTTAAAATTGCAGATTGCATCAGATCAGGTAATTTGGTCCTTCTGGTTCCTATCAGCTATACCCATACCACCTCATACATTTTACCCAGATGACAAGCCAGGAAGAGACAGATATACTGTAATAAAACATAGATTATACCCGAGGTCTATCTTACTGCTATATTTGTTTATTATTAAAACAAATTAAAAGGAGATTAAAGAGCAATGTGCAAGTTAAAACAGGTATGACCTTCCCTGGAGATGCTGTGAATCAGGTGAAAGGACAGCGATGAGGTAATTAAAGACCCAGGAAGCAGAATGTCAATGAGGCGTTTTCCCCTGCTTCAGGGTCTGACGCGCTCAAGATATCTGGCTCTTTTTATTAAACCCCTTTAGACCAGATAGTGGACGGTGGTGTTTCGCGAAGATTGATTTCGTCTGTCGAATGTAAAGGTTCTGGAGATCAATGCAACATGAAAGTATTTGTGTCTTCATTAATGCTGGTGGCTCAGTGGATCGATTGAGACTGAACTTGGGCTGGCTCACGGTATACTGTCCAAGGAGCTGCAGATGTGTCATAGCCAAGTCATAAATGCTTAAATGCTTTACTTTGCTAACAGTTTAGTAATGTCTTTGAATGCATATTGACTGTGAATATGTGAAACGTTGAACATAAAATTCATCAGCACAGAGATACAAGCTGCATGCTCCCCTCATGTCTCCAACAGTGAGATGACACGTATGCACACCATAGTGAACCCATAGCCCCATCTCCTTTAACACACTCTCAGAAATGTCCTGTAAATTGCTCCGGCTATGAAAACATTTGCTCATTGCATTAAAAAAAAAGGCATGTGAATAACTACCATAAAGGAAGCAAGCGTCAATGTTGTAGCAGTTTAGTTTTTATATAATGATTCAAAGTAGGAATTTAAAATTTAAAAACTAAACTGGCCATTTTGAATATGTGGCCTGACTGAAACATTTATCTCAAAACTCAACAACAATAAACCTACCGTAAAAGTTACTCAAAACAGTACTGACCAAGAGCTAAAGCTAGGTGCTATGCTAAGGTAACAGCCTTATAACCTCCAATAACATCCTTTGCTTAATTACTACTAATTTAGTAGTGTATATATATATATATATATATATATATATATATATATATATATATATATATATATATATATATATATATTTAAATAAAGCCTTATGACTGAAACCTTTATTTAAAAACTCAACAACAATAAACCTATCATAAAAGTTACTCAAAACAGTACTGACCAAGAGCTAAAGCTAGGTGCTATGCTAAGGTAACAGCCTTATAACCTCCAATAACAGCCTTATTTGGTTAATTACTACTAATTTAGTAGTATATATATATATTTAAATAAAGCCTTATGACTGAAACCTTTATTTAAAAACTCAACAACAATAAACCTATCGTAAAAGTTACACAAAACAGTACAGACCAAGCGCTAGGTGCTAAGGTAACAGCCTTATAACCTCCAATAACATCCTTATTTGCTTAATTACTGCTACTGGCATTTTAGCAGACGCTTTTATCCAAAGCGACTTACTTCTGAGACAAACACACCATGGAGCAATTAGAGTTAAGGCCTTGCTCAGGGCCCAAGGTGGTTCATCTTGGTTGCTGGGGCTTGTACCTGGGTCCAGACCCAAGCCCACCTCTGTAGCCACAAGACTACCATCCCCATTTAATTAGATCTACAGATAATCCCAGAAGGTTTCTATATACCGTTACACAGTACTGATCTCTCATGGGAGAGTTCAGTAGGAGCCCCTGCAAGATCTTTTTTAAACACATTGACACAACAAGGGATTTCAAGTTTAGCAGAGTATGAAAAGTTAAGTTAAATCTTCATTAGTTCCTAACTCAACGTTCTTTAGTTCACTGAAAACTCAAGGGACAAGATTATTTCTCCAGAACAGGGAGAACAGGGAGATAAGCTTATATTTAAAGAACATGGAGATTGTGTTTATGACCATCAAAGTTCAGTGGAGACTACAGTACATAAGCAAGACTATATTTATGTCTCGAAAGGGGTACAGACTACAGCACACCACCAAGCTGACATCTCAGTCTGCCCCATTCCCTAAAGCATTTCTGTATCTTTATCTGACTCTTACAACCTTTAACCTAACACATGTGTCTCCAAGGATGTTATCATGTGCAACCAGCTCTGTATTCCATTTCTGACCTATTCTATGTCACCTCTCTCCCTCTGGGCTTCGTTTAACCTCTCCAAGGAATGCATGTATTCATACAGATGCAGGAAAAAACTAAAGATTTAAAAAAAAAACAAAGTTGCCATCACTAAGGCAGAGCCCTTAATATACAAGAAATCCCACTGACTCTTGCTGGATGATCAATAAGAAAATATATCCAAGCAGAGAAACAGTTTAACTCCCGCAGATGTGGACATTTACCCCGTAACAATTGCTTATTACCAGGAGTAAAATGTGCTTCATTATACATGGTGGGATTAGGGCTGGGTAGGGTTGCAAAGGGGTGGAAAATTTCCGGTAAATTTCCGGAAACTTTCCGGAAACTTTCCATGGGAAGTTAAGCTGGGGAATTTTGGAAATATTCCAAATTGGAAACTTTCCAAGGGAATTATGGGAATTATGGGAATTTATGGGAATTATTGGGAATTTATGGGAATTTATGGGAAAAAACACTAAAGCAATGGCATGAACAGAAATATAGTTGGCTAAACAACTGGAATGGTCTTCAAAATATTTGACAATTGATGTATAAATTCTTGAATGGTTACAGAAAACCGTCTTGCTGGAGTCAGAAAAAACAGCATCAAATTTGAGGTAGCTACCACCATAATAAGCTAGCCTCTTAAATGGTCAATGAAATGAAAAATAGCTTTCATTTAGCACCTAACTTACCAGCTAGCTAGCTACTGTGTTAATAAATTTTTATTTAATATTTGCAAGTTAAAAATTAATACCATTATAGATCAAATATATTTACCCCATAATATTATCAAAACTTAATTGACTTTATATAGTCCGTGGGCTCAAATGTGTGGCTTCAATAGTCTTGTGCTTTGAGCTCAAATGTGTGGCCTCCAGGCTTCAAGAAATCACCTGTGCATGTGATGGAGGAATGCACAGTGCCTCTAGGGGGCGTGGCCTCAATAGCCCTGCAGTAAGCAATGTGCATGTGATGGAGGAGTGTACTTGCATTAAATCTGGTTGTTTTAGCCAAGACTATGCTACAATATATTTCCCCCAACTATATTTAAGTTCCCTGTTAAGGGCCAACCTTCAATTCTGTAAATTTCTTATTTATTCCCGTTAATTCCCGTTAATTCCCATATATTCCCGTTAATTCCCATATATTCCCGTTAATTCCCATGGAAAGTTTCCAACTTTGAAAATTCCCAGAATTTTGCAACCCTAGGGCTGGGCGATATGGACCAAAAGTCATATCTCGATATTTTCTAGCTAAATGGCGATACTCGATATATATCGATATTTTTTCCGTGCCTTAATTGGGGTTTCCCCCAAAGCATTATAGCATAGCATCTCTGTTAGCTTTATTTTTTTCTGAGGCAAAACCTTAAAAAAACAGTCAGTTTTAATACAAAGCCTCGTGCCAAATATCACACAGGTTCCTTTATTAACAGAGGTCTGCACAATATCAAAATGTATAAAACAAATGAAATAAAATAAACTGCCTGCATATATAGAATGAAAATGCTTCTTGAATAAAATAAAACAAATATCCCTTTCCTGCATAACAATTAAATTAAAATACACTGTGCAATTAATACAATGTAGACAGTAACAGGCAGACTTTTCCACTGAGGTTGACAGTTGTGCAAATAACAAAACATTTGTGCAAATCTCAAATAAAACATTCAAGTCAATTTGTCACAAAATAAGCTATATCAAAATCATTAAAAAAAAATGTAAAAAAAAGAAAAAAAATTATTATTATTATTTTTTTTTAAATCGATATAAACGATATTGTCTCGTACCATATCGCGTTTGAAAATATATCGATATATATTAAAATCTCAATATATCGCCCAGCCCTAGGTGGGATATTCTTCAACAATTCTGATGATCTTGGAACCAAAAGTGGGAATTCTCTATTTTGTAATTGTTTTTCTTTTTTTGGTTGCAGTGTCATATTAGCTAACAGATTCAGGCCTGAAGAGACTTTGAGTGGATTATTCCTATATTATACCAAAACACTTGTGTTTATGATGTTAAAGAAGATGTTTTTTAAAGTTCTGCAAAATGATACTGCTTAAAACTCATGCCACTAACATTAAGTTTGATGCCTTGTTACTTTCGATAAGTCCATAGCCTATATATCATAGGTCACCAAGAAATACAATAACCTCGGCTTAAATGGAGCTCATTGATTTTATCACAACAAAATAACAGCTCAAAAGCTGCTGCATCTCTATAACCATTAAGGACGACTTTACAAACTATATTAGCCTCCAAATGATACACCAACACATGGGAAACATGCATAAATGATTCCTTCATAAGCTATTATAAAAGTATTACTACATATTTGCGCCCTAGCTGAAATTTCATTCCGCTGCTCAATGACTTGATACCGTCCAGGCTTAAAGGAGACACACTCAGACTGCCCTTTTTCAAAAGCTGATACAATTTTCTAAGGTCTTTTTCGGTCAAAAATGCCGCAGAGATACAGTATTGAAGTTCCTTTTTCATCCACATCAGTGCTGTTAATGGCAGCTGGCTGAAGTTAGGAGAGTCAACTCCTCTTCACCCCCATTTTTCATAGAGTGTTGCCTCTTTTGAAATCGATCATACAGCTTTGGACTAACCACTTCAAAGGTACAGGAAATGCAGCATAAAATGCAACTAGAAGGAGATAATTATGTGCATTATTCTACTCTGATCTGGTTACTTGATGTCACAGTAATATGCAAATCTGAACTGTTGACTGAATTATATATCTAGATGGACAAAAGAAAGGTGAAAGGGTTGTGTTACTTTACAGTTTCTGAATTGGTATTCACTAGAAACACCAGAATATATAAAAACCAGAAGATTGTTTTTAATTAATTACATCATCATTTTTTTCATAATCTTCCTTTTTTGATAATCAGAACATCTATTTCGTTGCTTTCAGTCATCAAGTCCTGCTCCATCCCAGAAACAGCTCAATTCCTGTGTTTATTTTGCTCTGAAGCTCGTGCTGCAACACATCAAAACAATACCAGCTGTCATCCAAGTCACGATCTACACTTAGTATTCATAAGGACCACATGCATATCAGATAATCAAAAGTATGCATAATACGAATCCTGTCAGTCACTGGCCATTGTGACAACCTGCTATTACCAGCAGCATATTCAAATGCTTACTGGGAAAACTGGCAATTAGAAGAGTAAATTACAAATGATCTTTGCACAATATGCTGTATTGAAATGTAGAGATGATGAGATCAGAACGAGGAAAAACACAGCTCACCCTGTTCACACTGGTCTTTAGGGAAGTGAGCTACATCTTTCTCAGAAGTGCTCTTTGCAGTGCAGATTAAAGAGCATCTTGATGTGCCTGCATCGTATCAAAACTGGACTTCATGATGAAGAAAACGTTCACAAATGCACCCCCCTCTTCCACATTCTCCCACTACAGTACCTCATGGTTTTCAATGGTTGCTCTTGTGTATTGTACCCAGGCAAATGCTCTAGATAAAGCTGACTCACACTAAGAAACGGCCCACTGTGGACCTAGTTTTTAATGAGTTTAGGAAGTCTCCTTCACATGTTTATCTGCATATCTTGTATTAACGCAGCAATGAAACATGAATGCGATGAACATTTCCGTCAGGGAGTCTTCATGTCAGGTATAGAGATGCACCGATCGATCAGCAACCGATCAATATCGGCCCAATAATGGCCCTATCGGTTTTGATCGGAGATCGGAAAATAATAGTTCAAAACAACAAACCGCTGCCCGCGCTGCGTTCCCACATCTCAGACCCCGGTCTCCTAAGGGGGCGTGGCCGTCTCTACAAAACATCAACACTGAAAATGGCCTCGCCAGTATGGGAGTTTTACAATGTCCGAGTGGGACAACAAATTTGCAGTGTGCAAGGTGTGTCCAAAGGAGATACCCCGAGGAGGAATGTAACAGAAGAATTTCAACACAACGAAGCTGATAAGACATTTGAAAGTTTTTCACACAAAAGGAGTATATTGAGTTGCCAAAGTTGGCTGCCGCTAATGCAGAGAAAGAAAAGGAGCAACACCGCTAACTCTGCTAAACGTAACAGAGACCTACAGTATAAGCAACAGCAAGAAAAATAAAGAACTACATCGTAAGGTAATGAATTCATAGGCTTTGCTCATCAGCCGCTTTCTGTTGTAGAAGACATCGGGTTTAAACACGTCGTTAGCAGTTTGGATCCCGGTACGCGCAGCCGCAATATTGGGATCGGCAGATACTGATTTTGGAGATTGGTTATTGGTGGTCGGCCTTCAAAATCATGATCAGTGCATCTCTAATCAGGTAATGCACATGCCCACCAAACACTTAGCAGCTGAACACGGCACTCACCATCCTTGCGATGGTAGGTGATCTCCACCTTGCGCTCCTCAGATCCCAGCAGCGCCTGAGCCACCTGGGCCACCGCGTGTCGGCTGGTGGACTGGCCATGCAGGAAGTCACATGTGCACGGCTTCTGCATGACATCCGGTCTGGAGAACCCCGTCATCTCGCAGAAGGCATCGTTACAGTAGATGATAGCACAATTCTGCACGCGGGCATTGGCTATGATGAACTTCTTATCTGTGGTAGATGAGATATTTGGAAAAGACAACGTTGAGTTGCTCATGTGCAGACTGTTATTTTTCTGTAATAATCAAGGTCTTGTTAAGTTAGTTAAACAACAATTAAAACATTAAAATAATGCCCGCTCACTCACCTACTTACTCATTACACAGTTTTGGGGGACAGATAATCGCAGTAGCCTAGCTTTGATTCAGTCTCAGGGACCTGAAATGGTTGCTGTTTGTGTCTCTGCTTGTTCTCGTGTCTTTTTGTTTTTTCTCTTACAGATCTCCAAGGCTTGTGTGCTTGTTGTGCATTTCCCTGTGTTTTTTGCGTTTTAGACTAGCAGTGGATGTCACCCCTCGGATGTCCGTCAGTGTATTCTGGCTCATTGTCCATGTTGTACATTACAGTCAAACATCTCAACCGTGGCCCTGCATGTCCAAAGGACATTCTTACATAAGTCCCTTGTTTTCCTAGGATAAAACATAAGTTATGGAGCTTTTTAAAGAGAAGAGATTTTCTCCCGGCACCTTAGTAAACAAATATAACAAATATTTACCGGTAGTCATTTTTTTTAATTGGTATATGTTGGACACTGAAAGTGTATTAGTGCCATTGTGACTCTTATTGGAAATAGTGAAAGAAAATGTCTTCTGCTGCTTCTGTACCCAAGTTAATGCTACGTTACTCACAAGATCTGACTTTTCATTGATTGTAAATTCCAATCACAACTAACACACTTTTCTCTATTATGTGTCTAATGTTACCTCATTTATATGAAACTACTACAGTCCCGTCCATTTTTGGCACCAACTGGTCGGTGGTCACCCTTTTAACCAAAATCATACTTTTTTTTATATTTATATATATAATAATCAGAATACATAAAATGTATATACCAAAAAAAACCTAAGCAAAACAAAGCAAATTAAAGAGACAAATCTATATGTACGTAAATATTTCTTGTTTGAAAGGGTGTAGGATGAAGTTTCAAAAAACTTTTCTAGTCCTATTCCTTCTAATGTTCCGTTTTTACAATTTCTTCATTTCACAGAACTCCAAAAGAAAAGCATAAAAGAGAAAGAAAAGGTGGTTCAGCTGAGCAAGGCACTTTGGTCATTAGCTGTCAGTTCATGTGTCCATTTCCATTTTGTATCCATTAAGAGTATCAATTTTAAAGATTTGTTTAAACTTCCTTGGTGATTTGCATGATTTCATTTCATCTTTGCAGTTGTTCCACAGATTAACTCCCATCACTGATACACAATGAGTTTTGATGTTTGTTCGTACATGCTGTTTTTTGAAATTACATATTCCCCTGAGATTGTGTTTATTTTATTTTATTTTAACAGGTGTCCCACCCTTTCCACTGCATCAGCAAGATTCACCATCTTGACTGAGTGAGTAAAGTCTTCAGCATTTTCTGACTGCTTTGAGTAGACCACCAGCTTGCTGGCAGAGTACTTGGCAAGGATACATTTTCTTTTTTCTAAGTGCACGGTTATGAACTATAATGATGAAGCTCCCGGGATTTTTTTTTTTAATAATTTCAAAGACTGACATTGGGATGAATCTGTTGGGACATCCTAGTTCTGGCTAAATTGGCAACTATCTTGACAGTTTTTCACATGCAAATAGTCTTTCTGTTTTGTGAAAAAGCATGAACTCCAGATATTTTGAAATGTGTCTTGTATTTTTCCAGATTGATAGGCAACAATAAATTCTTCTCTAAAATCATTCCTGATGTCTTCCCTCCTTTGCACTGTGTTACCACGGACCTGAATATTCTGAATGAGCAAAAAAAATGTCACTTCTGGAAATGCTAGCACCTGCAATTTGATACTATAATTCCTATAGGAAACAAGGATGTCATTTATATGTAATAAATTTGAGATTTGTTTACTTTAACAAAACAGAACAGCTTACTTTACTTTTTGAATCATATAATTTTTTTAAATGGCCATATAAGTTGACTTGCTTTACGCTCAGCTCTGATGTACTGCTAAATTGAACCAGGGACCATACATTTGACATTGATACGGACATTGTATTGGTATAATGGCCTTTAATGAAACATATCTAAGCAAAGGGATGGCATTAATAAGGATAATACTAATAGCTATATCCCTATCTTTGGAAAGCTTTCAAGTTGACACTGATGAAAATTCACACATTTGGGGTTTAACTAGATTTATGCCGCAACTATTTCTAATTCTGAAACACAATAAAAGAGCATTAAAAATGTAGTAATATGAGCTCAGAGAAGTAACTTAAGAGATGATTCTTAGTTTTTTTTCTGTTGGTTTTTGTTTTCAACCACACAAGCACCCTAAACATTATGAAACCAACCTATTGTGTTAGGAAACGTATAGCAGAATACAACATTTAAATGATTACTTGTTAAGGCATTGATAGAAAGCTGATTAACAACACATTATTCTACCATGCTTTGTAAAAGGACACACTGATACAAATATTGTGCTTGATCTACTTAAGTCAACTTTTTGCATGAGATTATTATGTAGATCAAGAAAGACTAGTCTTTTTATAAACTACTTAATTTTTTGTATGTAAATAATACATTTTGCAAGTACAGTCAACTTAATTGTGTTAAGTTTACTTTATTTATCAAAATTACTTGACTTTACTTGCAAAAAATTAAGTTGACTTTACTTGCAAATGAATTTTGTACATACTAAAAATTAAGTAGTTTATACAAAGACTAGTCTTTCTTGATCTACATAAAAATCTCATGCGAAAAAGTTGCCTTAATTTTTTTTAAAGTAGATCAAGCAAAATATTTTTTACTGTGGTGTTCTATTTAAACAAATAAAGCATGTTTCATCTAAACGTTGGTCAATCTGCCCAATAGATTCAAATTGTTAAAGGAAAACTAAATACAACAAGATTATTGCTTGTTGATTGTGTGTAAATGAACAGATTGCCTGGGATTACATAAATACTGCTTGTTAAGGAAAAAATGCACAATGTCTTGTTTTTTGAACAAATGCAGATTAAGTTCAAAACTAGATGTATTCATGTTAAGCAAAAAACTTCATTTTTAATTGTTAATATCACAGATTTAAATATGTTATATTTACATGCGCTTAGATTTATTTTTCTCAGTGCACACAATGGAAGGGCAGCAGAAAGCAGCGAACCCATCATCACTGGACACCCGGGAAAGATACTCACTTTGTCCCTCGAATTTCCGAATAATGACTCCTAGAAATGTGTTTTGTGGCGCAACATGACCCCTGCGGACAGGCATGATTCGCTCCCAGAAATAACGCGGATCCAAATGTTCGGCTGTGCCGGTGCGAGCGCGTCGGTCCTGGTGAAAAAGCGGCTGGAAAACCGAAGCCAGAAGGGGCTCCCCGTTTTTCTTTTGTCAGCAGCCACTCATCCTCGGAAGAAAATCTTCCACTTCGCTGCTTTTTTTTTTTTTAACCCCCCCGATTTCCTTATTTCAACTCCGGCGCGTCCCCTCTGGAGCGCATCGCAGCGCCGCTTCTGCGCTCCTCGTCTTTTCTGCGCTCCTAACCGGTGTGAAGCTGGAAAGGGAAGAGGAAGAGCCGGCAGGTCGCGGTGGAAACAGCATTTCCCTGCTCCTTCTTCCTCCTCGGAGGGGGTCCTGAGCCGCCGGGAGAAGCAGGTGCGCGGCCTGGTGCTGTGATGGGGAGCCGGAGGATGCTGACGGAGCGGAGGCGCATGTGGGAAAACCCACATGGATCCACAGACAAAGAGCAGGCAGGCAGAGAGAGATAGAGGCAAAGTAACGGAGTACTGTAACGCGTTACAGTGAAGTACTGGGTTTTATGACTGACTGAGAGTATTAGGGCCATGCTGGAAAAAAAAAATATTTGAGAGGGGAAGATTTTTTTTATTGTGCACTTCGAGAAAAAAAGTGGAAATGTCGAGATTAATGTTGAAATACAATTTCGAGAAAAAAGCCTTTTCTCAACATTTCAACTTTATTCACGAAATTTTGACTTTTTTCTCAACATTTCGACTTTTTTCTCGAAATTGTACTTCAACATTATGTTCAACATTATTCTCGACATTTCGCCTTTTTTCTCAACATTACGACTTTTTTCTCAACGTTTCGACTTTAGATTTCACTGAGCTTTATAACATAACATATATTTATCCTCCAATTTGGTTTATTTAGGAGTTAAATCCAGAAGTGCTCCAGAAGACATCCCTACGGAAGAGTATTAGGGCCAGGCAGGAGGAAAATAAAAATAATATTTTAAAGGAGGAAGATTTTTTTTTCATTATACACTTCGAGAAAAAAAGTTGAAATGTCGAGAAAAAAGTCGAAATGTCGACAAAAAGTTGAAATGCCGCGAGAAAAAAGTTGAAATGTCGAGAATAATGTTGAAGTACAATTTCGAGAAAAAAGTCGAAATGTTGAGAAAAGTCAAAATTTTTCGTGAATAAAGTTGAAATGTTGAGAAATAAGCGCCGACTCCGGGATGGGAAAACCCACATGGATCCACAGACAAAGAGAAGGCAGAGAGAGAGATAGAGGCAAAGTAACGGATTACTGTAACGCGTTACAGTGAAGTACTGGGTTTTATGACTGACTTCTGATCTCTACGGAAGATTATTAGGGCCATGCAGGAAAAAAAATATTTGAGAGGGGAAGATTTTTTTTTATTGTGCACTTCGAGAAAAAAGTCGAAATGTCGAGGAAAAAGTCAAAATGTCGAGATTAATGTTGAAATGCAGTTTCGAGAAAAAAGTCGAAATTTCACTTTTTTTCTCAACATTTCTACTTTTTTCTCGAAATTGTACTTCAACATTATTCTCGGCATTTCGACTTTTTTCTCGACATTTCGACTTCAACATTTTGACTTTTTTCTCGAAATTGTACTTACGGTTGGTTAGAAGAGGACCCAAACGCAGGAGAGAGAGTGGGAGGCCGGAGGCAGGAGTTCAACAAAAAAGGGTTTATTCCACAAAAAACAAAGCGCTGCTTAGACGGATCAAAAACACACAAAACAATGATCCTAAAAACTGGAGCAAAAACGTGGCAGGACACATGGAGGAGAGAAACAGTATGGACCGACAGGGAGAAGGGGAATAACAAGACCAGATATACACAGGGGATAACAAGACACAACGAGACACAGGTGCAGACAATCAGGGCAGATGGGAAACAGGAGGGACAGAACTTAAAGTCAAAAACTGGGGGGAAGTGTCAAACTCTGACAACTTCAACACTAATCTCGACATTTCGACTTTTTTTGTCCACATTTTGCCTCTTTTCTCAAAATTATACTTCAACATTAATGTCAACATTTCAACTTTTTTCTCGACATTTCGACTTCTCAACATTTCGACTTTTTTCTCGAAATTATACTTCAACACTAATCTCGACATTTCGACTTTTTTCTCGAAGTGCACAATAAAAAAATCTTCCCCTCTCAAATGTTTTTCTCCTGCATGGCCCTATACTCTTCCGTAACATCCAGAAGTTGTTTCAAATAAAAGAAAATAAACATAATCTCAGGGGAATATGTCATTTCAAAAAACAGCATGTACGAACAAACATCCAAACCCGTTTTGTACCAGTCCTGGGAGTTAATCTGTGGAACAACTGCAAAGATGAAATGAAATCATGCAAATCACCAAGTTGTCACGTCTGGTGTGGACCCAAACGCAGGAGAGCAGGAGGCAGGAGTTGCAAAAACCAAGGATTTATTCCAGAAAAGAAAAAAAACAAAGCGCTGCTTGGCAGGATCAAAAAAAGACTGGAGCAAAACAGGCAGGAGACATAGAGGATACCACAGTACGGACCGACAGGGAACAAGGGAATGACAAGACCAGATATACACAGGGGATAACGAGACACAACGAGACACAGGTGCAGACAATCAGGGCAGATGGGACACAGGTGGGGCAAAACAGAAACTGAAAGCTGGGGGGGAATGTCAAACCTTGACACAAGTAAGTTTAAACAAATCTTTAAAATCGATACTCTTAATGGATACAAAATGGAAATGGACTCATGGACTGACAGCCAATGACCAAAGTGCCTTGCTCAGCTGAACCACCTTTTCTTTCTCTATTATTTCTCTAGAGTTCTGTGAAATGAAGAAATTGTAAAAACAGAAAAGTTTTTTGAAACTTCATCCTACACCCTTTCAAACAGGAAATATTGTTTTTTTTTTTTTTTTTTTTTTTGTGTATACATTTTATGTATTCTGATTACTTTTTGTTTTTGTTTTAACATGTTTGAATAGATAAATAAAATAATAATAAAAAAAATGAAGGTATGTCAGTGAGTGCTGGGCAACTTGGCTGAGGGGTTACTCAGCACTCTAACTAAATGAAATGACAAAAATTCACCAAGTCAAGTCATGACACAACTTTTAACACTGTCAAGTAATTAACCCTTTTATTACTGTATTATATTCAGATGCAAAGTGCAAAGAACGAGTGCTCCTGCCCATTCTTTTCCCAAGATAACTTCATCTTTCAATATCTGGCAGTTATTCAATATTACTGTGTGTTCTGACTGTGTAATAACTGTTTGAGGTGGTTGAGATGCAGCTGCGACACTTTCCCCCCGAGCCCAGCGACAGAGCCGGGTCGGAGACGTTGGGCTTGATAATGCAGGTGGATCTCAGAAATGCGGAACCTTTGACCACGACTTGTATGGGCGCTTGTGTTTTAGATGCGTTTTGAAATGGCTTTTCTCTCGCAGGATTTGCAGCTGAGCGAGGCAGCAGTGAGCAGGCAGCTCGAGGCGCTGGCCATGGTGCTGCCCAAAAACTCCCACTTTCCCCTCAGTGCACTCAACAACGCTTTGATGTTTATTCATTCATTCATTCATAATCTTATTTATTCATCAATTTAGTCACTTATTCAGGCTTATTACCATTTTTCTATATTACTGTTGGATAAATTTGTTTCTGCAGTCCATCTACTGTATGCAGCGGCAAGAATGAGACACAAGACAGAGAGGGGTTAGATTCAACAATCTTTTTTTTTTCGACTTTTGAGTACTTATTTTAATGTAAAACATATTTAAAGGAGCTTGAGGCTGGATTTATGAAAAAAAATTGTATACGTTTTAATTTTTCTAGTAATAATGTCAGATGAAGCGTTCCAAACCAAAAAGAATGAGTCCTCTAGTGTATCTCTCCGTTGCCTTGAACAGGCTGTGTGCTGCAAAATGTGTTGCAATTCGGGGGCCGCTTTTCCCGCGCTCTCCTGCGGATGTGACGTCACATGACGCTGCATGCGCGTTCTCCCCGTTCTCCCGTGCCGGCTTCACTGTTGGCTGCAGTACCCCCGACGGCCGTCGTGGCGAAGGGTGGCGCTAGAGAGTCTCATTTCTTAAAAGGAGCCTCAAGCTCCTTTAAGGAAGCTGTTACAGTAATATGAAATTCAGCAGAGTAACAACATAAAGTTATCATGTAAAGTACAAGAGTTGCTACTAAATGCACAGCAAATGAAGTAAATGTACCTAAAACACATTACACTGTTAAATAAAATATTGTATGCCTTAAATTTTGGGAAAATCCCATCATGTGAACATCTCCAAAGAAGCTTTATGGGAGGTAGAAGTAGTTTCTTTGAATCCAGTATTTTCTTCATCAATTTATACACTTTCTGGGAGTTGCAGGGAGTTTTTCCAAGTTCATGATCATAAGGGAGTAGTGGAGTAGTCTACAGAGAGGAAGTTTTTTTTATAAGGTATATACATTCTTCAGGTGGGAAAGGTCCAGTTTGTAGGCCGTGTTGCCATCGACGAGGAAGCTTCTGGCCCGTGAGTAAACACCAGTGAAAGCCGGGATTTGATCCTTGTGAGAATGACCTGCTCCCACGGCGACTGGTTTGATGACAGCTTTCTGCTCAGTCAAAATCGACGCCTTACATTTTCACGCAATTATCTGTACTTTTTACTCCTTACATAAAAAAAAAGCCTCGTTACTTTATTTCATTTCGCCCTTTAAAAAAAAAAAATCCAGTTAAATTGCTCCATCCGGATAGAGTGAATTTGGTTGTGGTTGTTTCAGATGTTCTTGTCCAGTTTTGTTCTTACATCCGTTCCCTCAGATTCCTGCAACTAAACTTGGATGTACATTCCAATAAAGGTTAGGATAAATGATAACATGCCTCTGAAGTTTGACTTTTTGCACCATTACAATACTTATAGGCAACTAGTCATCATATCTGCTGCTCTCTGAAACACATGTTAATGCTCAATAGTACACATATATGGTTCTTTAATATATTTGCATTATACTAAGATGCATTCATTTTCAATGGCTTTTGTCCTTAATGGCTTTTTTCCCCCTTACATTACTTTTACTTTTATACTTTAAGTAGTTTTGAAACCAGTACTTTTATACTTTTATTTGAGTAAAAAACTTCAACTTCTACAGGAGTATTTTCAAACTCTAGTATCTATACTTCTACCTGAGTAATGAATGTGAATACTTTTGACACCTATATATATATATATATATATATATATATATATATATATATATATATATATATATATATATATATATATATATATATATATATATATTCCATAGGTCAAAAGTTGCTTCCAACACTCATCCTATCATCGTTTTTTCCCACTTGTAATGCTGTGAGTATAATGATAGTTACAAACATTATAAAACATAGATAATTTACATACATTTTCATAACAATTACCTTTAAGTAAGCTTTAACTATTTCAAGTCTGGTTTAAACACCACAGAAAATCAGTTCAACAGCTCTCTATTCAAACATTGGGGACAGTGGGGAGGAAATTCCATCTTTGTTGGATTAATGTGAATATAAAGCTTTGAGTGTAGGAATAGAGAGGAGATCTCCAGTGGGTCTTTATGTCACAATCTCTGTGTGAAAGTGGCTGTTGAAACACAGGGAATCAACACTCCCCCAAAGCTATGGCTAAACGAATAAATGTAAACATTTGATTGAAAAATCATCCCAATAAACGAGAACATCCAATGAGAATTGGGGGGAATTTGTTTCGCAATAGCAGGAACTGTGGACCGGAGGCTTTAATAACACTCTCCTGCCTTTTCAGTTTATTTCTTCACGGCTTCCACTTTCCTTTTAGATTCAATTTATTTCTTTTCTGTTCTACACACACGGGCAGATACACACACCCAGGGTCTAGTGAAACAGCTGTCTTTCTCCTACACTTGCTTTCTGTCCATCTGGTCCTTTGAGGAAACGGTTACACGTGGTGCAAGGGAAGGGGTGGGGCAGTTAGACAGTGGCATATGCTGCTTTTACGACCTTTTATTTGAACAGTGTTGATAGTGGATTCAATGTAAAGGCAGTCTTTGCTCCACACTTTCCCCATTGACAACGACTGACAATTTTATTTGGAAACAGTCCATCCCATTGCTGATATTTTCACCCTGAAGCTTTTGACTTACTCACTGCAACCATTCATTACAAATAAATCCATACTCTCATCACACTTAGTGGCGTAATCACGTTTGAATTCATAAAAGTAAGTTAATCCACGTCACAAATCTTTTATCTTCCCTAATTTCATTCCTCCCACGCCTCCCTCACTCTATGTCACACGGAAAGCACGACTCACCCACTCGCAGCAGTAAAACGGTAAAGGGTAGGTCTACCCTTGAGTCATGTTCACATTAAAGCAGTGACAGAGCAAATTAATTGTATTTTGGCTTCTGGTTTACTCCCGGAATGGACAACTGGTGGTGACAGCCTATTTTTAAACTTAAATCACAATTAGTCTTTTTATCTTTTTTTTCAGTATGGATGCATATGGAGATTCAATTCAAAAGCACCTATAAATATAAAATGACTACCGTATATATATATATATATATATATATATATATATATATATATATATATATATATATATGTATGTGCTTATGTATATACTGTATGGAATGATACTTAGTAATGACATGTGGAATATGCTGTATGTTTAAGTACAGTTATTTTGTTTATACTCAGTCAACTTCTCATATGGATTTATTTATATATTTTGTTTCATTCTCTAAATCCTAAATGCACTGGTTTATAAAAGCAAACTTTTTTTGTGTGAAAATGGTAGGCGTCATAAGCTTAGGCTTCAGTCTACACCTTTTGGTCCTTGGTTTTTAGTTAATATTATATATACAGTGGGGAGAACAAGTATTTGATACACTGCCGATTTTGCAGGTTTTCCCACTTGAAAAGCATGTAGAAGACTGTAATTTTTATCATAGGTACTCTTCAACTGTGAGTGATGGAATCTAAAAAAAAAATCCAGAAAATCACATTGTATGATTTTTAAGTAATTAATTTGCATTTTAGTATTTGATACATCAGAAAAACAGAACTTAATATTTGGTACAGATACCTTTTGTTGCAATTACAGAGATCAGACGTTTCCTGTAGTTCTTGACCAGGTTTGCACACACTGCAGCAGGGATTTTGGCTGCAATACTTATGTCATGCAATAAAATACAAATTAATTATTTAAAAATCATACAATGTAATTTTCTGGATTTTTTTTTAGATTCCATCACTCACAGTTCAAGAGTACCTATGATAAAAATGACAGACTTCTACATGCTTTTCAAGTGGGAAAACCTGCAAAATCGGCAGTGTATCAAATACCTGTACATGTTCTCCCCACTGTATATACCACAAAATTATAATTTTTTCTCTTGCACTGACGATTTACACCTGTACTTTGGGTTATTTGTGTTGTAAAATTGAAAGGACCAATAAACTAAACTTAAACTAAAATATATATACGACCTTCTGTGCAACAGGAATTGTTGTGCATAACAGAAAAGCCTGATATGATTTACATCTATTAAGTGATTTCTTTAAGGTCACATCACCATATTAAGGTCATATCACCATCTTTCTTCAATTCATATTCATATTTTGTTTCAGGAATTAGCAATATTATTTTTCCTTTTTTAAATTTTTCATCAGTGTCAGCTGATGAGCAGAGTGGATCGTGTCAGCTTTTTCAAACAGGAGAAAGGGACCTTATGTCGTCTCCTGTAGAAACAAACAAAACCTTCACTGAGATCATTTCAAAAACTATTTAGAAGGAGATGTAAACACACATTCTACACAAACCTTAATTCTACACTTTATTACTTTATTACTAACCCCACAAAGGTTATGGGAACTTGGGGCGATGATGGATTATTGCTCGAGGCCCGGGACTAACGGCTACTACAAAGCCCCAGCTCTGTGGGCTATAAGTAGTTATTGGTCTCCACTGGTCTTTTAGTCTGAGGATGAAAGCTGCCAGACTGAACGATTGATAAGACATTTATGAAGCCAACAGGATGAAAATGATTGATTGATTACACCAAAATAAGAAAAAATCCTGGTCATCATGCGATATTGATCCTCTATTTTTTACCAATTTGTTATCGCCTCATAGTATAATCTCTGTTGGATACCTAATTGTACGTACAACGATATAAATGTTTTAATGCAGGTGTTCAATAAAGACCCAACAAATAATAATGTACTCAGCAGTTGAAGCACATTCTGTCTTTAATTGTGATGTTAATGAGGGTCAATTCACATTTTATGGTAAGTTAATGCGGAAAAGGAGTTCAGATACTTTCTATTACCACTGTATCACTTTCAAATTCATACAGGATTTAATAGATGTTTTCTGGGGAGGGATAATGATATATTTACTTGTGCTTATTAGCTCTAAAGCAACAGTGTTTTATGAGAACTGATAGCTCCAGGTACAAATGTATTTACCTTTCATTTAGCTGCATCATCACTTATCTGTTTATTCTTTTCATAGGATGTAGCACACCGGCCGGGTTTATTAGACCTGGTGAGCAAAGGAAATTAAGCTTTACTCCTGAGATGCTATTAAAGGTGTTATAAATAGTTAAGTGGAAATTAAACAATGCAAGAAGAGAGCTAGATTGTGCTGTGTGCTGCTGACATCCCCGACTCCCACAGTCTGGCCTTCGGCAAGAGGGTCCCCCCTTATGAGCCTGGTCCTGCTCAAGGTTTCTTCCTCCTAAAGGGGAGTTTTTCCTTGCCACTGTTTGGTTTAAGGCTTTTCTCCCACTAGGGGAGATTTTACCTGCCATTGTTTATGTAATAATTGCTCGAGGTCATATTCTGGGTCTGTGGAAAGCGTCTAGAGACAACATCTGTTGTATTAGACGCTATATAAATAAAATTGAATTGAATAGATTTAGTTGTAACACACACTTCAACATTTCAGTATTTCAGAGGAGATATGAACTGGGATTATTACAGATATATTCCCTGAAAGTGTGGTTATTTGCTTTATGATGAAAGCATTGGTTTATTTGCCTCTTTTAAAAGATCTGTGTGTAAGATAAGACATATTGGGTAAATCTTCTGTTGTCTAATTCATCTACATCTATATTGGTTTCTGTAATTTTGCAATAATGCAATATTATGTAATTCGTTTTTCTTCACGAGTGAGGGAACGATGGAGCGTGAGATTGACAGACGGATCTGTGCAGCGTCCACAGTTATGCGGTCGATGTACCGGACCGTCGTGGTGAAGAAGGAGCTGATTCGAAAGGCGAAGCTCTTGATTTACCGGTCAATCTACGCACCTACCCTCACCTATGGTCATGAACTTTGGGTAGTGACCGAAAGGACAAGATCGCGGATACAAGCGGCCGAGATGAGTTTCCTCCGCAGGGTGGCTGGACGCTCCCTTAGAGATAGGGTGAGGAGTTCAGTCACCTGGGAGGAGCTCGGAGTCGAGCCGCTGCTCCTTCACACTGAGAGGAGTCAGCTGAGGTGGCTTGGCCATCTGTATCGGATCCTCCTGGACGCCTCCCTAGAGAGGTGTTCCAGGCATGTCCCTCCTCCCTAGGGAGGTGTTCCAGGCATGTCCCTCCTCCCTAGGGAGGTGTTCCAGGCATGTCCCTCCTCCCTAGGGAGGTGTTCCAGGCATGTCCCTCCTCCCTAGGGAGGTGTTCCAGGCATGTCCCACCGGGAGGAGACCCCGGGGAAGACCCAGGACACGCTGGAGAGACTATGTCTCTCGGCTGGCCTGGGAACGCCTCGGACTCCCCCCGGAAGAGCTGGAGGAAGTGTCTGGGGTGAAGGAAGTCTAGGCATCCCTGCTGAGGCTGCTGCCCCCGCGACCCGGGAACGGATAAAGCGGAAGAAGATGAGTGAGATGAGTGAGTGAGTGTTTTTTTTTGTTTAAATTTTAAATCATGCTCTTTATTTATTTTTATGTTTCAGTAAAGCACTTTGAATTTCCTTGTTGTTGAATGGTGCTATAGAAATAAACTTGCCTTGCCTAGCAAAATCATATTGTCATGCACTGTAAATTAACACTTAATTCAGAAGTAGAGGTGAGGATTGGAAACCTGTTTAATCTCAGAACATATTCCACATTTCATCAAGAATCAGAACCTATAACGACCTGGCAGATGCAACACAAACAAATGCAACACAAAGAGGTAGCTTGTCTGGTTCACTTTATTTGCCACAACAGAGGCGAAGAACGGGCAGGACAAGGAGTAGGCAATAATCAGCGTCAGGTTCGGAAGACTAAGTCGGGTACCGGGGAACAGGAGACAAGGCAGAGTCCAAAAACAGGCAGGGTCGGCAACGGGAAGTCAGAAAGGAGAACGTGGGAAAGTCTTGCAAAGATGGCTAAGAACAATCTGGCAATGAGAGTGAGTAGAACAGGGGACTAAATAATGGCAGAGTAATGAGCGGCAGGTGTGAGTGATCAGTCCTGATTGCACCAGGTGGAGTGGAGTGTGGGCGTGGCAGAGTCAATGAATGAATGAGTGGCTGGGGAAGCAGAGTGCAGGTGGTGACAGAACCATATGCTTCTATGGGGGGTTTCCTCCCTCCCTCTTTCGGCCCTCTGTGGGCGGCTGTTGGCCTGGGTTTGGGTTTCTTCCTTGTCGGCTTCTGGTCTCTCGGGTGGCATGGTTGCGCGTCTTGCGCCCTCCCTCCTCCACTGTAGTTACAGTTCAGGTAGAGCATCGTTTTGGCTTTACACACACACACACAGTTACACAGACATACACACCTGCTCACTCACCTACATACTCACTCTGCAGTTTTGGGGTACAGATAATCACAGTAGCCTAGTTTTGATTCAGTCTTAGGGACCTGAAATGGTTGCTGTTTGTGTATCTGTCTGTTCTCATGTCTGTTTGTTTTTTCTCTTACAGATCTCCAAGGCTTGTGTGCTTGTTGTGCATTTCCCTGTGTTTTTCGCGTTTTAGACTAGCAGCGGATGTCCCCCCCCCACCCCGACCCCAACCTTCCCTTCACATTTAAAAAAAAATATATATAAAAAAAAAAAAAAATTATATATATAAAAATATATTAAAAATATATATATATAAAATATATATATATATATATATATATTAATAAAATCAATACATATAATGCATATATTATATATTAAATATGCATATATATATGCCCCAGGTTTTTACCAACATGGTATTAACCATTAATATATATGCAGACAAAAAAAGAAAAAAAAAAAAGGAACCATATGCTTCTGATCTTGTAACAACCATTATCAATGCTGGTGGGTGCTGAGAAATAAGACAAACCATATGACATTTATTTGGACTTGTGATAATGCAGTGACAGACAGTTGGGTGTAACTGTATAGCTGTAACGACGTGTCCAATTTTAAATATAGCGGATTAAAAGTAAGATTTTTTCCTTGAAAATGTAACGAAGTAAAAGTAAAAGTACAGAAAAATGAAAATATCAATAAAAGTACAAATTCTCAAAAATCTTACTTAAGTACAATAACGAAGTACTTGTACTTTGTTACTTTACACCACTGTATCCAATATCCAATATCAAACCAATTCAACCGCGGTGTAACTAACGTTACTCGTTACTCTACGTTGGCGCCGCTTGCAGCTACTTGCCGCTTTTTATTTTTTAGCTAAAGTAAAAAATCATTGATAAGAAAAAAATTAACTTATCAATCCACTAGCCTAGTAGTATCTCTGATGTCAGCAGCCAAGAAGCAACATAATAATCAGGACGTTAATCCATCTAGCTTTAACCTACGTTACTCACCTTTCTTTATGAGCTGTCCTGAAATGTCTGATGAAATTCGACGTTGTGCTTGCAGTATCCGTAATTTTAACATTGCAGATGATGCATGTCGCTCCTCTTTTATTTGGTGTTGTCTGATAATCTTTGAATCCAAAATGTATGATTTTCGGGACGGTGTTGGTCTGAGTGCCGTTCTCCATCTCTGCTGATCACGCACTGGACTCATGCAGGCACGTCGCGTTGTGTGGAGGAGGAGTTGCCAGGTTTGCCGTTATGCAGCAATTTAATTATTTTTATTTTATTTTTTAAAACAAGACATGTTTTAACAAGACAAATCTGGCGACTCGAGTTGGACTCGAGTCAAGTCATCGACTCGAGTCCCCCCATCTCTGGCTGTAGTCAAAGTGGAGATACTCTTGTTACCTGGAAAGGAGTTATGTTACTGACCTGTTGCTGTTGTTCTACCTAGAATTTCAGACAGTAAAGCAGTTGTGTTGAGACTAAAAGCACATGTAGTTGTATTTGCTTCCTCCCTGAATCTTGCTTTGGCATTAATAAGGGTATAAAAAAATAATTGGATTTATAAGCAATATCAGTTATGCCATTGGTATCAAGCCCAGTTCAAAAGGTGGATTTCTAATGATGACTTTTTTACCATAATTGTCTGCAAAACATGCCTCTTCATTAAGACAGTATTTCCCAACAAAGGAGGTCAACAGGAATGGATGGTGTAACACAGCTAATAAGGTCTGACAGGTTTATTTGACTATCAGCTCTCCAGCTGCCAGTTCTGTCAAAGGTCAGTTCTGTCAAGAGAGTTTGCTCTTGTGATGGAAAAATTAATCCTCACTACTGTGATGATAATGAGTGTTAAAGTTCACAAATGTTAAACGTGGATTCACTCTCCCTCCAACAAGACAAATTGTTTAAATCAAGCAAACTTTTTTTTCTTTTTTTCAAGGTTTCTTTATAATGGCCTTGAAGGACACAAATAAAATGTTCCTCGAGCAACAGCTTGGTTTCATTTGAAGATTTTATTTCGAACATGCATGTTAAAAAAGAAAAAAAAACAGAATACAAATATATATATATATATATATATATATATATATATATATATATATATATATATATATATATATATATATATATATATATATATATATATGCGGCAACGGGTTGTACATATCTACATGTTTATTCGCATCTGGATTTTGCATAGAATTTTTCTTTGTATTTTTTTTTTAAATTGTGATATCTTTTGACTTTGTTTTAGCTCCATACTCAGGCTGTTCCACAGTTTCCACATGATGAAAACATGATGAAAAAAAGACAGCTGAAACAGCCAGTTTATAATTGAAGAGTCTGCAGGTGAATGATAGAACTCTGCTCAATAGAATCATCATCATTATTATGATGAACTGTAGAAGAGGAAAGAAAAAAAGGCCCTGGGCCCTGCCTATTAGACCAACGCCAAACACATGGAGCCTGGGACAGCCTGTCTACCCTGCAGCAAGGAGGGTCATATTTAGCAATGCAAAGGTGTGATTTTGGAGACGACTATTCAACTTGGATTTAAAACTCACTGACAGTAGACATCCATACTGCTGAATTGCAAGGGCAGTTTTGAATAGCCGATAATCCTTCTACGATTTTCAGTGCTAGGAGAAATTCCCCTTTCAATCAATAGAAAAAAAGCTAATCATTTCAAATGGGCTTTGACAGGCAGAATTAAAGCATGTTGTCCACTGTCAAATGGCCCCATCCACTTTATATGATAACAAATTTAAAGGCTGAGGTCAACGAGGGGTTTATTCTCTATCACATTAATGTAAGAGAACTGACATGGTTAATTACGCTGGTTGACAACAAACCAGCAGTGGATTCCTCTGGTGGCTGTAGAGGATCTCGATTACACGGAGGATTCTCCTGACATCCTGTAGCATGTGCAGCAGCATCTTGAAATTTAAACTGCAAATAGTAATCCACTTCAGTGTTTATTTACATTTTCTTCAAGCACTGTCCATATTGAATCGCCTTGTTAAATCGAGATATGAGAAATTATAATTGTCTATGAGCTATCACCTTAAACATGTTGTTTTTGTGATTTTGAGGAAGATCGGTTAAAATTTTATGGCACGTTAGTGCAGAATATTTGGTATTTCCTAAGGATACACATGCTTTCTCTCGCCACTGTATGATATTAAAGTTTAAAGGTAATTTATTTATTTAAATATTTCAAGGTACGCATACATGATGCATCGCTGACTTTGTACATGAGGAGAAAAGTTAAATTGCATTCTAATTTAAAATGACTATTGCATGCAGTTGATGATTTTCCAGTAAATTAATTCCCTTGTTGCTTTTATACCCAAATGGTAGATTTTTGTTCAATGGCAACAATTGATATCTTGGGATGTGGATGTGCATTTTGGGATACAATATTAAAAATTCCTTGTGTGTGTTTAACTACTTGGCAATAAACTTTCTGATTCTGAAAAATAATGCAACATTTGCTTGTGTGCCCGTTGTGTGTTTTTTTTTGTGTTTCTCTCATTTCCCTCATTTCAGATTTGCAGCAGATGCCACAGGCAAGAAACCATGGGAATCATGGTTTCTTTGGGATAAATCCCAAAATTTTCCTACAGAAAGAAAAAATAATGGAGATCTTTTTTATGATTAAAGAAAAGAGAGATACTTCTTTGTGGTACCAGAGGTTAGATTAACGTTATTACATAATAATACATACATAAGTACATTATGATGCCAGTGTACTGGCATTAACTTCCTTAAAGCCATATGACTACAGCAACTAAAAAGAAAAATGTAGCTATCAGTGCTTCTGATATTTTTTTGATGATCATCAAATTAGTCGGCCATGTTGATTAAAGTTGTCTCTAAGCTTGGCTATGATTTATGTTGATAGTGATAATAGCTGTGTGATAATGATGCTAAATCAGTAGCATTAATGAGCATATAATCAAACCTGTCCTATCAGTGTGAGAATTCATATTCCTCTTTATGGTTGGCCCTCAATTGTACCAGCCCCCTGGGATCCTTGTTAATGCTGCTTGGATGTATCAAGTATGAGAATAGCTCCCGGCTAAGCCTGACTCCATCAGCTCAGTTGCTCAATTCATTCTTAACGTTTTCTCCGTTCAGTATGTGAAGCAATTTAGATGGAGGGAATCCAGGCCATGACGCCTAATCTATGGTCACTCCAGGGCAAATGACTGCCCATATACTGGAACGACTATCTGTCTCAAAATTCTGTTCTAGTTTTCTTTTCCTCTTCTTAGGGCCATTTCCATTAGTGGGAGATAGGGCTGTTCGATTTTGCCCAAAAATAAAATCTCGATTTTTTTTCTCTCAAAATCCGATTTTCGATTATGATTACGATTATTTTGTGAATTGACAAAAGGCAAAGAAATTATTTCAAATATGCTGTTTTTTTATTGAACATTTGCCCCATTGGGCTTTAAGTGCAAACTTTGCTCTTATTAAACCAAAAATGAATGAATAAAGTGCAAAACTCTGTAAAATAAGTTGAAAAAAAGTTTTAGAAAATATAATAAAATATAAAGTTTTATCTCTGAAAAAAAAAATCAGCAAATGAGCACTTGCAAACATACAGTAAGTTATATTTCCAATTAAATAAAACAAGACATTTTCTAATTAAACTAAACTGGGTCTTTGCATGCTAAATAATAATGCAACCCATGAAGGAGGTAGAGGTGTGTAATGTCAGTCATTACATTTGCTATTCACATTTGCAAGTTTTTTGCAAGGAACACGAGCCGGTCTACGGCATCTGGCTTGAGGGATGCCCGGTGGCATGTTACAACGCCCCCTCCTACACTAAAGAGCCTCTCCGATGGGGCACTTGTCGCAGGTATTGAGAGGTATTTCCATCAATCATTAATATGTGTGCAGACAAGGTAAAAAAATAAAAAAAAAATAAAGTGAAAAATCGATTTTACGTTTTAACATCGTTCTAATTACATAATCGCGATTACGATTTAAAATCGATTAATCGAACAGCCCTAGCGGGAGACCCAGGTAGATTTTTTTGGGGCCAGGCCGGTTGTGCATGTCTCCATTACCAGGAACCGCCCTGTAAATGTGGCCTTCAGGAACCTTTGCGGGGGCAAAGAACAGGACGTTTTTCGGCCCAGAGGGGCTACCTGCTGGGGGGTCTCTGCTGATTGGCTATTCTGAAAGCAGGAGATTATGTTCAGCCCTTTCACGTGAACTTAAATTCTTTGACCACAAATCATTTAAGCATTGGTACTAGAGACATTTTGCTACGAGTACATCTGATGCAGTTATGGTGCTTTTCCACTAGTACCTACTCAGCCCGACTCGACTCGCCTTGCCCTCGTTTCTTTTCAATACCCAGACCAGAAGTAGGAGGTTGGAGCGAAGCTGCTGTGACGTATTTGATTGTGTGATCTAAACGGAAAAGACAACAACACTAAAGATGTAGAACCTGGAGCAGATGATAAATGTGCTGCTGGGTCTGTGACTTGTGTTTGATATCAAGTTAAAAAATGAGAGTGAGAGAAGCTTCAAGCAGCAATGCTTTTTTGTTTGTTTGTTTGTCTCGGTGCTGCTGAAAAGTCAGCTGGGAGTCGCGAGCAGCTGAGAAGTGACAGAGCTCCTGGTGGATCTTGTCGTTCTTTATCGCCCGTCTACATCCCTTTTTAATTCTCTCCTCAGCCACCAGGTTTATGAACATCTGCACCTCAGATTTGGATCACCAAACAGACTTTTGCGCTGCCATTGCTGGTCGAATAAAATGAACAAGAAGCCGCGAGTCTCTCTTTCGCTGATTTCCCCTTCCTGACTCAGACATCTGACGGCCCCGCCCCATAACCAATCGGTGGCTCAGTCGCTTAGAACCTCAGCAGAGTAGTGACAGAAAAGTATCTACTCGGCACGGCTCTACCCCTAGTGGAGAAGCGCAAAACAGAGGCGAGGCGAGTTGAGTTGGGCTGAGTAGGTATTAGTGTAAAAGCGCCATTAGAGTTCATGAAAAAAACGATGGATGGACTGAACAGTTGGTTCAGGTCTTGTTGACATATTACACCAATATAGAAGTCCGTGGTTTATTTTAATCTCAATCGTTTAAAAAACAAAAAAGCAAGTAGCGTCCGTTGTTTGGTCTGCTGCTGGCCGTTTGCGAAGAGCAAAAAAACACATTACTGTGCTATTTTTTCAGTCAAAGGTTCTTGTGTGGTACTATGGTGTAATGGAGACACGCTGGCTGAAGGGCCGAGGATAAGGTCAGCCCTGTTAGAGGTTCCTGTCCGGCAGATTTACCCTGAACTCCTGCTGGTGGAAATGCGCCTCTCGTCTCAGAAATATTGTTACTGGTGGTAACAAACAGGACAAGCAGAATGGAAGGAGTAATTTTGTCTTGTCCTTTCACCTTTATATCAGACTTTTTCCACAGCCGGACTCTTTTACTGATAAATCTTGTACATATCTGTCGTTTTGCTATCTGGAGCTGTGCAGTTCATGGGAAATGTTCACTGAGGACGCAGTGCTGGTGTGACAACGATAACCCACATGTCATTCCCAGATACTGCCGGCGGCTCTCCAACAAACTGTGGGTTTGTCTTCTGTCAGTGTCGCCATCACAGCTAAACGCCTGTGACTGCACAACTCATCGCCAAAGAGAGGTGTCATCCCAGAAATGTATGACCCTGTACATGCCCCGTCTCTTTGCTGGTCCACTTGAGGTGCCAAAGTGAAAACATTCTAACACAAGGTGATGTGTGCATAGATCCGTTTGTGAGGCCACCGTTTTTGTATTTTATTCTTCGTTGGAAAAACTAAATTCTGCCCTTTTTTCTGACTTCCCTTCATGGTTTTTATGATCACAGCCAGATTGGTCTCATTCAGACCCCCCACAAAACAGACATTTTGGCTCTCCATCAAGTTTATATTATAGATGGCAGAAAATAATGAATACTACAGGAATACTATTTGACCCCTGTTTGATTTGAGCTTATGAATAAAACATTGTTCTATTTATGGTTACACCATGCTAACATAATAAAAACCAGCAAATTAAAAACATAATTATGATTTTTGACAGGACCACAAGATTACATAACAACACGGTAACTGGTTGACATTGTGCTTCAGTGACGTAGTTCCCCCTAAACAATGTGATTCAAACAGCAATAGAATCATCTGGAGATTTTGGGACAAATACACTCGGTCTAGTGTCTGATTGTCATACTGTATGTCATATGTCAGTCCTATACCTAAGTCTTAGCTTTGAGTTGTTAGCCTCCCCATCAGTATCTCCACCCACAACTTCACATCATTCTGAATTAGGTCTCTCTTAAAGGAGCATGAGGCAGTATTGAGGCAGGATTTATGAAAAAAATTTGTATACGTTTTAAGTTTTCTAGTAATAATGTCAGATGAAGCGTTCCAAACCAAAAATAATGAGCCCTCTAGTGTATCTCTCTGTTGCCTTGAACAGGCTGTGTGCTGCAAAATGTGCTGCAACCGGAATTTCCCACGCTGTCCTGCGGATGTGACGTCAAATGACGCTGCATGCACGTTCTCCCCGTTCTCCCGTGCCGGCTTCATTGTTGGCTGCAGTACCCCCGACAGCCGTCGTGGCGAAGGGTGGCGCTAATGAGTCTCATTTCTTAAAAGGAGCCTCATGCTCCTTTAAAAGTAAGAATTCACAACTCCCAAAACTCCATATTACACAAATAATATGACCCACTCATTTGTGGACTCTTCATGTGGAGCTACTAGAACTAAAAAAAAAACTATTATGGCAAATATTTACTATCAAAATGAATGGGTAGTTACATGGCAGTTAGCACTCCCATGTCTCAGCAAAGTTCCATGGTTCAGATGTCATAACAGGGTATTTTTCTGTGGTGTTCTACATCTCTGGAGTTCCTGAAGGCTCTGGGTGCTGCTGGGGTGACATGGTTGATACACTGCTGCGGTGGAATGACAGACTAGGATAGTGGCTCCCTTTTTTAAGAAGGGGGACCAGAGAGTTTGTAGTCACGAACAACGTGAATTTGTTAGCTCTTTACTCTCACTAGCCTACTGAAGGGGGCATAGCAGCTTGCCCCCCCAGCCCATATATGTTTAGTGGACTTAGAGAAAACTTTGACAACCATGTTTCTCAGGGTATTCTATGAGAAGTGCTCCTGGAATATGAGATACCAGCCAGGTCTGTTGCATCACAGCATTCAGTCTCTATAGAAACACTGTTAGTTTTGTGCACATTGCCAGCAATAAGTTAGAGATGGATTCCATGAGCAGCGATTTTATGGACAGAATTTGTTGGCACAGCCAGCAGGTGAAGGGTGTCTGGTATGGTGGCCTCAGGATTTCAACTCTTTGCAGATGATTATGAACTATTGGCATCATAAGCCATGATCTCAAGTTCTTGCTGGAGCAGTTTGCAGTATGAAATAGTGGGAATGAGGATCAGCACCTCCATATCTGAGGCCATCGTTCTCATACAGATAAGGGTGGGATTCCCTCTTTGGGTGGGGAACAAGGTGTTGCCCCAAGTGGAGGAATTCAACAATGGATGAGAGAATCAACAAGCAGATCAGTATTGTGTCAGCAGGAATGTGGTTTCTCCTTCTCATCAAGAGGAGCCACCTGAGGTTGTATGAGCAGGTCCCTGGACACTGGAGTGATTATAGCTCTCAGCATGCCTGGGGACTCCTTAGGATGGATGGATGGATGGATGGATGGATGGATGGATGGACGGATGGACGGACGGACGGACGGACGGACGGGTGGATGGATCGATGGATGAATGGTCCAAGTGTGAATTTGTGTCATCATTTGGCCCCTGTTAAGAACTAGTAACTTGTCCAGATCACCGTCCCAACACTCACATGACCACAAACAGAATGGAGGGCTGTGTTCCCTTCAACATAAACTGATACACTGAAACACTACCTCCTTTTTTAACATCCCCAAAGCACAATGCTTTCATTTATTTAAGCTTTTACCTCATAGTAAGATATTACTTAAGGAAAGTCAAATATCTCAGCTGTTTAACACAATTAACTACTACTAGATCTGTAGAAATTCCCTTTATTAAAGGTTTTAAATAGTTGGTTATTTTCCAGTCCATCACTAACACAAATCCCAATGCAGGTCTCAGGTTCTTGTGTCAATTCTTACAAACCCATGAGCACACTCAGTCCTGTTTCTGATTTGAGCACATCTTTGTCCTATAGTGACTCCTGCCAAGAGAGCTCAGTGAAAATCTGTCATTTGTGAAATTGCAGGTGTGGAGCACAGCTACTGTACAGCGTTGTCTTTTACCCAAACACTCCACAGCATGCAAAATGCTGAGATTTGCATGCATCACCTCTAAGCCAACAAAAACATGACTGCTATTATATGTAGTGACACATATCATTTATCAAAGAGGAAAGGTGGACGTTGTCCAGCCACAGAATCACGAACAAGTCTTCATGAGTCATCTTATGAAAATATCTCTGACTTGGCTACTTTGGGCAAAAGTCAGCAACGCAGAGCAGGAAAAGATACACAAATATTAAGCAGCATGTTCAGTGTTCAGTTCCTTTGGTGCCACTGTAGCGGAAATAAGAATCTGCATCATGTCTTCCCATGAATTTAAATTAGTTTAAAGGAGCTTGAGGCTCCTTTTAAGAAATGAGACTCTCTAGCGCCACCCTTCACCACGACGGCCGTTGGGGGTACTGCAGCCAACAGTGAAGCCGGCACGGGAGAACGGGGAGAATGCACATGCAGCGTCATGTGACGTCACATCCGCAGCCCAGCGCGGGAAATTCGGGACCGAATTGCAGCACACAGCCTGTTCAAGGCAAAGGAGAGATACACTAGAGGGCTCATTCTTTTGGGTTTGGAACGCTTCATCTGACATTATTACTAGAAAACTTAAAATGTATACGGATTTTTTTCATAAATCTTGCCACAATCCGGCCTCAAGCTCCTTTTAATTTTTTTTTTTTTTCGTTTTTTTTACCTTGTCTGCACACATATTAATGGTTGATACCATGCTGGTAAAAACCTAAGGCATTTATATGTGCATTGTTACTGTATTTAAATATATACATATATATACGCACACATACGCGTACACATACATATATATACACATACAAACCCAGAGAGGTTTTTTTTTTGGGGGGGGGGGGGGTGGGTGACATCCACTGCTAAACCAGGAAGCAAGAACACACGGAGGCACACGTCGAGCACTGGAAATCTGCAATAAAAACCACAAACGAAACACGAAACCGACACGGAGTCGGCCAAAACACGAGCAGCAATCGACCCAAATCTGGAGATCTAATCAAAGTCTGAGCTAAGCTAACGCGACTAACTAAGCCCAAAAACTACAGAGCAAGCATGCAGGTGAACAAGCTAGTGTGTATGTATATTTGTGTGTGTGTGTGTGTGTGTGTGTGTGTGTGTGTGTGTGTGTGTGTGTGTGTGTGTGTGTGTGTGTATATGTCTGTGTGGCTGTGTGTGTATGTGTGGCTATGTGTGTGTGTATATGTATATGTCTTAGTGGCTGTGTGTGTGTGTGTGTGTGTGTGTGTGTGTGTGTGTGTGTGTGTGTGTGTGTGTGTGTATGTATATGTCTGTGTGGCTGTGTGTGTATGTGTGGCTATGTGTGTGTGTATATGTATATGTCTTAGTGGCTGTGTGTGTGTGTGTGTGTGTGTGTGTGTGTGTGTGTGTGTGTGTGTGTGTGTGTGTGTGTGTGTGTGTGTGTGTGTGTGTGTGTGTGTGTGTTAGTTATGACTTTTGAAAACTCATGATTGACTTTGTCTCAGAGATCAAAACAAAGCCAATGGAAATCATAAAACAGAAAATCAGCTGTCTGCTACATGATGATGAATGTTGACAGAGGACAGATATTTTTAGATTTGTTTACCCTTTGAATTACTTTCTTTCCTGATTGTAGCTTGTATTTCTCTTATTGCAGAAGTCTTACATGATGAATAATTACCATGGTTACATCGTTTTGCAGTTATATTCTGTATAACTCAGTTGATTTACTCTAAGGCTCTTTTTGTATTGTCACCTTGTTTCACAGTCAAACAATGAATTACTTTTAAATGAAATGTGAAACAATAGTTCTACTTGTTTCAAAAGAAAAATTACAGTCGAAAAAGATGCTTGGTGAAATAATAGTCTTTCTTCAGCATGTGGAGTTAACATATTCCTCCATGTAAAACACAGAAGAAAACAGAAACGGTGGCCAATGTGTTTATTTTCTGCCAAACCCGCTTTGGCACAGGTGCATGATGGATCTTTTCATGAAAATGTGTTACCGAGCGTTGACATTTCATCTTACAAACTGCAAAAAGAGAATTTCTCTGCCGGCAAAAATGAAATGACTGCGTAATGTGCACATGGTTATAGGAAGTGACAAAGCGGGACGTGATCTGCAGCTGCTGTCTACACCATGGGGTTTTATGGACTTTTCCAGCTTCTTGTTTTGATTTTCAGTTTGCTGCCTCGCTACTTTGTGTCATTCTCACAGTTTACATCCTAATCTCAAGCAGCAGCACGCAGCTGTTGGCAACAACAAGGCAGTTCTTTAAAGTCACTTCTAAAATTGATTCTCTAGAAGATGAAGGAGTTGTGCAGTTGGAGAACGTGGAGCATGGAGGAGAGAGAATGCTCGATTTGTGCAACAATGGACGAGAATGTTGGACTCTGGAGGGCACAAATTCAGCTCCAGAGAAATAGAAATGTTGCTTTTGACACGCTACATGAAAAAAGAGATTACCATATGAGAGAGGGCTGGGCAATGTGGACAAAAATGTACAGTACATCTCAGTATATTTGGGCTCCGTCACGATACGTCTGTTACATCCTGGTATTTTTCTGTTCACTGTGTTCACTTCAAAGGCTTATGTGATATTATGAGAATGTTTATTAACATCAATATAAACTAAAACATTTTCTTCTTTGAGTGAAGCCAATGATAAACTGCTACCATGTAAATAAAAGACTAAATTCATTACCTTTAAAAATAGCTTAACAGCTCCCTTACAGACATGCACAGCTGTGCAGTATTAATGCAATTACAACACATATTTTAAATTAATGGGTAAATGCATATGAATAAGATTAAAAAGTAATGATGCACAGAATAAATTACCTATTTAAATTAGATAAATATCTTTAAAAGCCTTTGTACAACCAAAATAACAACACTCACAGGAGGCCTCATTCAGATGTCATTAAAGGTATTGTGACATAATTTTTAACATGCTTTTAACACTATTAAAAGTTTTGGCCAATATCCCTCAAATGTGTCTAAAAAGGTGTAACGAGAAAAACTTCACTCCAGTACTCCATGCCTGGCTTGAAGATGACGGTGTTTTTTGCGCAGTGAAAAACGCTTCCTTTTCCCCCTTTCCTGTCAATCATTGCCCCGCTCCTCCTCCCAACCTCCTCCAACCCAACTGCTACACACCTCTGCCGTCTCCACACACACGCGCGCACACCGAACCACAAACAGCAACACACAGCCCAGACAGGGCGACTACAGCCCGGGGATGAAGTCCGGGACCAGAGGACTGGAAGGCAGCACCGTAGCACCCCGCAAGCAATACGCTCACAGCGGCGTCGGAGAGTTAAGCCGGGAGCGACAGGCGAAGCATGCACGGAAAAGGAGCACGGCAAAGCAGTCCACAGCAAAAAATCACAAAAATAAAGGCATGCGAAGCAGCAGTGTCCCCTTATCGTAAGTCCAGTCAGTGGCCGCGGGTCTTTTTAGCAGTTGTCCTCCGGTGATGAGAACAGAGGGGGCTCTAAACAGTGGAGGGGGCGGTGATTTAGCGGACGTATACGTATAGGTCCGCCACCCAACCAGATGCGCCATTTTTGTATAATTATGCGGAAATTCCCAGAAAGCACACAATACACTGAATGTTAAAAGGTCGTTTTTTGTGGGTGTAATTGATGTCAAGACACCCAACAAAACACAAAAAATCAAGAAAAATGTGTTTTTCATGTCACAATCCCTTTAAACTTTAAGGCTGACTTATAATCCTGGGTAGTATCTATGCACAATGCCTAAGCCAGGGGTGTCCAAAGTCGGTCCTCGAGGGCCGGTGTCCTGCATGTTTTAGATGTGTCCCTTTTTTTATCAAACCGTGATACAAGGAGCTTGGTCATCAACAGAACTATCCAGACTTTGATGAAAAGGTGGTGACGACCGTTAATTAGAATCAGGGGTGTTGATGCAGGGAAACAACTGAAACATGCAGGACTGCGGCCCTCGAGGACCGACTTTGGACACCCCTGGCCTACGCCCTCTCTACTCTTATTTTATTGTCGGAGTTCCTCAGTAGAACCTATAACGCCACTTTGGTGGCCACTGGGTTCCACTGGGTTCCACTGGGTTCCACTGGATTCCACTTGGTTCCTCTGGGTTCCTCTGAGCAACACAGACTGCAGGTTTCCCGCACCATAGCTCGCACCAAACTTTATGGGTTTTTTTTCACTTCCTGTATGTAGCTTAGACATAGCAACAGAGCAAATATCAATATTTTAAACAAATTGGAGCCAAAGAATGTTAAAGATTAGTCATTTTTACAGACATTGCCGCTGGACCATTGTTGTACTGGACATCAAACCAAGTAAGAATAAACGGCAGCAGGAAACTTGAAAAAAAAAAGAAAAAGAAATCTACCAATCAGTAAGAGGGCCCAGGTCTCCCTTAAACTGCTGCTGGTGGTGGTGCATTGATATCCACCACTGGCCTTTCCGTTTAAAATCTTCCGCGGAGGGAAACACTTCCTCTTCTGGACAGGCAGGCTATATGCTGCTTTCCTGCTCGTGCTGCCACTCTCTGGTGAATTCCAGTACTGCACACTATACCAGCTCAGATCAGGGGCTCTTGAGAGAACACCCGGAGCTGTAGCCCAAGTAGCCACATTCCTTAGATCCGCCACTGCTCAGGCCTAAATGCTAAAGTCTTTTATAAAAGCAGCGTATCATCCGTACAACGCCGGCGTTTTGGGGGTCTGTAAACGATCATTTTGGAAAAGACACAAAGACGGTGATTATGTGGCACCGTTGTTACTGCCTTTCCACAACTTTTCTGAAACGCTTCAAACACGTCACTCGTGCTTTTCTGTTAACAAATTTCTGCACACAAGCCTTGGAGATCTGTAGAAGAAAAAACAAACAGACACGAGAACAGGCAGAAACACAAGCAGCAACCATTTCAGGTCCCTGAGACTGAATCAAAGCTAGGCTACTGCGATTATCTGTCCCCCAAAACTGCAGAGTGAGTATGTAGGTGAGTGAGCAGGTGTGTATGTCTTCCTGCCTTGCAGGTAGTTTAAAGCATTTTCAGGCCTGTTGAGTACCTTCATGTGGATGCTCTCAGTCACTACCACATCTACGTCTTTAAGAGGAACGTCTTAACGTGGATGTTTGGCTTCAAGGTTTTTTCCCCGCCAAGGGAGTTTTTATTCACCATTGTTTCTTTAGTTTTTCATCAGGGCTCATATTTCTGGGTCTCTTGAAAGCGCCTAGAGACTATTTTTATGCTATGTAAATAAACTTAATTTGAACTGAAAGTAGCCATGACAACTTTTCCTGTTGCCACAGTAACTCATCCACATGTGGAAAAGTGGCATAGTAGATAGCAAAGCTGCACCGCTATTATCAAATAAGACACACCCTGCAGAGGTCAAGGACGGCATAGACTTGAGTGACACACCACTTCCCAAAAGCAGATTGCATTCAAGATTCAAGATTCTTTATTGTCATTGTTCATATTTCATAACAATAAAATTACAGGTGCTTCATCGCAGGTGCTGGTCCTAATATAAGTGCAAGATAAGTAAACAAAATGTGTTGACCACTCTATGGAGCTTCTTCTGTTCTGCCTCAGTGCAGTGCGAGAACCACAGATCCAGTAGGTCAGGATGCCTTCAATAGAGGGTCGGTAGAAGGTTGTCAGCAGCTTCTGGCTGATTTCGTTCTTCCTGAGCACTGTCAGGAAGTATAGACACTGTTGAGCCTTTTTTCCTTCTTCTCTTTTCCTGCTCTGCCCAGCTGGCCTCCGGCAGGAGGGTCCCCCCTTATGAGCCTGGTCCTGCTCAACAAACTTCCACAAAAAATGCAAGGACCAAAAACCAAAGCGCTGCTTAGCAGGATCAATGACACAGAAACAGGGATAAAAAAACTGGAGGAAAAGCTGCAGGACACATGGAGGAAAGCACAGTATGGAACCACAAGGAGCAAGGGAATTGATTGATTGAATTTATTTATTTAAAACAGGGACAATGCACAAAAAAAACATTAATCTTGTAAAACAAGAAGAGATGCTCTGAGCCAGGTTATAGCAACAATTGCTAATTTCCGCCTGTAGTCCCTGGGCAGGTAAAGTGCTAAGCAGATACAATATTAAGATTAATTTAAATAGGACATAATAACCATAATATTTAAAAAATGTGACAGAATGCACTAATAAATAAAAGCACGGAAACAAGAGCGCCAGATCATAAAGTGCACAATAGAGACCAACAGCACATACACTCTCTCTCACTCTCATCACACATTCAAACACATACACATACAATACACAGATAACAATCATCCTCATCCTCAACCACACTCATAACCAGACGCATACACAATGACAAGACCAGATATACACAGGGGATAACGAGACACAGGTGCAGACAATCAGGGCAGATGGGACACAGGCGGGGCACAACAGAAACAAACTGGGGGAAATGTCAACCACTGACAGGCATTTTCACCGGAGCATGTCACAGACATGAGAATGAAAGGCTGCATTTTGATTTCTATTCATTTTTACAGCCTGCAGTATTCTTTTTTTCCATCTCTTCAAATACGTTCAACTTTCTTTACATTTATATGTGCATATTTGTATTTGTGCTATCAGACTTGCAAGTTCGGGACAAGTTCACACAGCTGAACTCATAAGCCAGATCCCTCTGGTAGATTTCTGTGAAGCAGTCAGTTCCTCCTGGTCATTACTGCACAGCTGTCAAAGCCTCTGGCAGTTCTCCAGTGTGGAACGCCTCACCCCCCCTGTTCATCTCCTTCAGTCCATCTCTATTCTCTGCCAGCTCTGGCCCGTCTGAGGGCTCAAGAGCCAGGGTTACTGTGGCAACTTGTTCTGTCATTGTTGCTAGATAAATCATTCCTGGTCACACAAAAGAGAAATACAAACTCAGCATTTCTTTTTTTCCCCCCTTCTTCATTCTCAAGCAGTCTTCAATTTTTCGCTCTCGCCATTTGCTCTTCATGACCCCCGTTTGGACAGTTTTTGTCTGAGTCTGCCTGAACTGCTGCCAGGTGTTGCACTCACCACCAAATGGAAATATTTTTGTTTAGCATTGTCATGATTTACATGCTCGGAGTCGAGCCGCTACTCCTCCACATTGAGAGGAGTCAGCTGAGGTGGCTTGGGCATCTGTACCGGATGCCTCCTGGACGCCTCCCTAGGGAGGTGTTCCAGGCATGTCCCACCGGGAGGAGACCCCGGGGAAGACCCAGGACACGCTGGAGAGACTATGTCTCTCGGCTGGCCTGGGAACGCCTCGGACTCCCCCCGGAAGAGCTGGAGGAAGTGTCTGGGGTGAGGGAAGTCTGGGCATCCCTGCTGAGGCTGCTGCCCCCGCGACCCGGTAACGGATGAAGCGGGAGAAGATGAGTGAATGAGTGAGATGATTTACATGCTGAGTTTGGTTTTCTCTTCTCTCCTCTCTTCTGTTTCCAGTGGGCGTGTGTGTGTGCTTGTGAGCTTGAGCGTGAGTCGGTGGTGTGTCTGAGTGGCGCGTAGTTTGATTTGGTTTCAAATATCTTTGGGATTTTCTTTTTCTTTCTTCTCTTTTCTTTCGGTGCATTGTCAGGTAAGTATACTTCATTGTGGTCTAATTGGTGGCTTGTTGGAGGATGGCGTCTGCGATGCCCCCTCTGTCTACTCGACATGGAGTCAGGATAGTCCCGCTGGCTGCCTCCTCCCGTTGTCATGGGGGCCCCGTCCGGGGCTTCCCTCTGTCGCCACAGGGAGGGGGCGGGGCTTGCTTTCGGCCCTCTGCGGGTGGCTGGTGGCCTGGGTTCGGGTTTCTTCCTTGTCGGCTTCTGGTCTCTCGGGTGGCGGGGTTGCGCCCTCCCTCCTCCACTATAGTTACAGTTCAGGTAGAGCACCGTTTTGGCTTTACACACACACAGTTACACAGACATACACACCCGATCACTCACCTACATACTCACTCGGCAGTTTTGGGGGACAGATAATCGCAGTAGTCTAGCTTTGATTCAGTCTCAGGGACCTGAAATGGTTGTTGCTTGTGTCTCTGCCTGTTCTTGTGTGTTTGTTTGTTGTTTCTCTTACAGATCTCCAAGGCTTGTGTGCTTGTTGTGCGTTTCCCTGTGTTTTTCACGTTTTAGACTAGCAGCAGATGTCACCCCTGTTTTGTGAATGTTTATGTTCCAAATAATGGTCCTGAGTGGGTTTGTTTTTTTATTTAACTTTTGTCAAGTTAAATAGCATGTTGTGATATGGTCATTTTGTACCAATGATACATTTGGGATGGGGAGAGTTTTGAGGGTGGGGTGGCCTCGAAATAACATTTCGCTTAGGACCCCAATTTGGTCAGGGGCAGCCCTGGGTCACAATAATAGACAATGAGTCAATGATAGTTAGAATTTCTTGTGTCTTTATTAAACACACGCATGAACATTCACAGTGCTATAGGAAAAAGAACGTGACCTCATACTGTAGTGTGCACACCCGGTGTCACGTTAAAGAAGTACATTTGGGGGCGTGTTTTCGCGATGCTTAAATTTAGCATTTTGAGGTTGTTCATAAGGAAAAACAAAACTCAGATCCCTAAAGACATTTGACAAAGATTATCTGATTACTTCATTTGCATGAGGCTGGAAATGCGATGCAAAGTTATCTCAAAGTATTTAAGCTTCCATTGGTCTATGAAAAGAGACAGTTGGACAGCTTATTACAAAGGCCTCTTTTCCTCAAAGTGGGCACTAAGCCACATCCACGCTGTTCAGTGATGTAAATATGAACATCTAAAGACTTTTATACATCACTGGAACAAACTAATTAGTCAACCTTATGTAAGTTATGTAAAAGTGGCACATCATACCGGTATTAAAATACTACCCCAACAGTGAGGTATGGTGCAGGAGACATCATTTCATCTGGCTTTGCTGTCTCAGGGTCTGGACCACCTACCATCACCAAGGGGAGAATGAATCTGGAGGTTTGCCAGATGTTCTACAGCTGTCCACCGGCTGAACATCAACACAGGGTCGGTGATGCAGCAGGGCAGTTGCTCTCATCAATCAAGTTCACTCAAGTACACCCCCCACAAACTGGCTTCAGAGGACCACCTCCTTCCCCCAAGAGTTGACTTTCTTCTTTTTCCAGCGTTGTGAATGATTGATGTGCATGTTCAATGCAGATAAAAGAAAGAGTGTGTCATCATTTCAACCCCCTTGTGTGTCTTATATGGTGCTTTTCCTCTAGTACCTACTCAGCCCGCCTCGCCTCACCTCGCCTCGCCTTTGCGCTTTCCCACTAGGGGTCTAACGTGCCGAGGTTCTAAGCGGCTGAGTCGGCTGCATCTGACATCATCACACTACAGGCCACCGATTGGTCGGGGGGTTGGAGTCAGACGTCTGAGTCAGGAGGCGGAAATCAGCGAAAGAGCAACTCGCGGCTTCTTGTTCATTTTATTCAACAGGCAATGGCAGCAAAAGTCTGTTTGGTGATTGTGGCAGGGTGGAGGATTGGGTTTGGGCTGCGGGGGAGCAGCCACTCAGTTGATTGGGCACACCTGTGCCCAATCAATCTCTCCACCCTGCCTGGCTGCTTAAAGAGCGGCTGCACACCAGCAAGTGCTGCTCTACAGGGAGGACAGAGCTGCTGAACGGTCTGTTGGTTCACGTCTGTGTCTGGGTGATTCAGAATAAAACATTTTCTCCTCGAAACCCTGTGTCTTCTTTCCTGTCCGTCGACCCCAAGTGGCACGAGGTTGCTACAGTGATCCAACTCTGAGGTGCAGATGTTCATAAACCTGGTGGCTGAGGAGAGAATTAAAAAGGGATCTAGCAAGAGCTCTGTCACTTCATAGCTGGTCGCAGCTCCAGCTGACTTTTCAGCAGCACCGAGACAAACGATACTGCTTGAAGCTTCTTTCACTCTCATTTTTTAACTTGATATCGAACACAAGTCACAGACCCAGCGGCAAATTCATATATCATCTCCTCCAGGTTCTACATCTTTGGTGTTGTCTTCTTCGTTTAGATCACACAATCAAATATGTCACAGCAGCTTCGCTCCAACCTCCTACTTCTCATCTGGGTATTGAAAAGAAATGAGGGCGAGTGGAGTCGGGCTGAGTAGGTACTAGTGGAAAAGCGCCATTATTGTGCCTTTCCTAAAGATCACACCACATTTTCAGTGAAATCTTTGCAGAAAACTGACTTGTTAGTCTACGGTTTGCCAAGTGGCTCTACCTGTTGAAATAAACTAATGTAGTAATGTAGTGATGTTGGATGGTATACACTTCCCTGCTGCACACACAAGGACACATAAAACCTGATGTTATAATCAAAGTGTGTTGCTTAGGGTTAGTTTTTCCCTGGAAATGAATAAATCTGTATTCTTGACCAGTGATGATCACCAGTTTACTCTGGTTGTAATGATGAAAATAAACATACCTAATTAGATGTTTTGATGTCCTCAGTGCACCTTTCTGGACATGGGACCCAGTGTAACGGGAGCCCTTCATAGCTCCAGTTGCTGCCTATCCAGGTCAAGTGTCCCATAAACTCGGACTTCCACAGTGCCAGCAGGAATGGGTTACCTTATAGGGCTTCTCCGCCAGCATCTGGGCTCATTAGACGTCACTTCTGCAGAGGTAGGCATGTGCTTTAATACGCTTTTAGTTAGATCTTTAAGTCATATAACTATACGATGTTTTTATGGTTCTCAATAGATCCTGCCTGTTAACTTTGTGTTACCGTCTTGTTTATCCATATCTCTTGTATTGTAATGTTGTCCGGGCCAGCACCTGTGGCACATATCTCCACAAACTTTATTTACTTCAAAAAAGATTTGTTAGAACAGTCACAAGGTCAGATTTCCAGGCCCCATCTGTTCCCCTAAACTCAAGATTATACATTTTTTTGATATCAATAAAATGCAAATCTTTATTTTTACAAAATTCTGTATTCAAGCCAATCACCACCACTCCACTTCCAATACTTTTCTATAAAATCCAATATTCAGAGTTATCCAACTAGATTAGCATCTCATCTCCATCCACCCCGATGTCGCACCATTAGAGGGCAATATAATATTAAATACAGAGGGGTCGCCCTGTGGAATAACACCTCGAATCTAGTACCTAGCACTCCGTCCCTGCTTGTTTTAAAAAAAAGATTAAAAAACAAACTCATAGCTGAGATATAAACAGCTGCTGACCCAGTACCAACGTCTCAACGTCTGTACGTCTCTACATGTACATACAAGTACACTGTACACTGTATATACTATATATCCAGATGCTCTTTGTTTTGGTTTATGCTACATTCTGCTCCTGTTATCATATTTTTTATGATGTCTATTTTAACTATTAGTTAATCATTTTGTGTTTTTTTTCTAAAGTATTTCTTGTTTTACTGTCTGAAGTGTATCATAGAGGGGAGGCAACTCGATAAGCGTCTCAGGTTTCTGGTCTCTCCAGCACATTTTCTTTTATGTTGTTGGTTTATTTTTATTACTTTTTTTATTTACTCTAAATGCATTCCATTGTATTTTTTTCTTTTCTTCTTTCAAAAATGTGCAAATAAATACAAAAAATAATAAAAAAAAAAAAAAATCTAAATCTAAAAAAATGGTGCTAAAAGTGAGATGTTACACTGTTAGTTCTCTGTACAAAGTATTTTATGAAGTGGCTGCCCGTTCTCTGATGAAGCAGGAGTCAGAGTTTATGGCTTCACAGCTGTTCTTAAACAGCAGCATCTGAAGGAACTTCATAGCTCTGGTGAGTATATACGTACGTATATATATATATATATATATATATATATATATATATATATATATATATATATATATATATATATATATAAAAAGGGAAAACAATATGAAGTCTATATTGCCCTCTGTTGGTAATAACAGTCATGCACAATTATGTAATCATAATTACTGTTTATTCAGATTATAAACTTATAATTTTTCTGCACTCAAGCGCCACATCTAAGTCCGGGGTCAAAGTTTACAACCCCATTTGATCTTTACAAGTGTATTTCCATCTTTCAACATACTCTCAACTTGTCTTTGAGACAAATAAATATGTCCCTCACGGAACCAGCACAACTACCGGATGGGAATGGCTTCACAATTCATGAGGCATAAGTGTCTTAAAGTTTCTAAAAAATAAATAACATAAACAGAAAAATAAATATTACACAACATATTTCTACATTGGGTATAGAAATAACATACAAAAAAGTATTAGTTAGAAATTGGATTCATTTCAAAATACAACACTTTAAACACTAATCCCATAAACCCATAACTCCCGACAGAACATGTAAAATATTTCAAATGATCAAAGTTAGACATTTTATGATGAGAAACATGCCCAATTTTGTGTAAGCAACAAATTAAAAAAAAAGTTGGGAAATGAACAACAGGAAAGGTTAGAGGTGCTAAAAAGAGATGCCTGGAGGAATGGTTATGTAAAATAACAGCCGTTACAGTGACATGATTGGTGCATATGGGTCTTGAAGAGTCTCTCAGACGTAAAGACAGGCAGAGGCTTACCAAGCTGCAAAAAACAACCAGTTATTTAAAAAAAAACGAACAAAATAATGTCAACCAGACTAATTTTAAAGACTGAGCAAGATCTACTCATCATCTTCTCTATAGAGGGTCTGCATTGACGTCACTTCCCCACTGGACTAGCCCCCTTACTCACACTGAGTGGCAAAACATCAGCAAAAATGGCGACTAGTTGAGAAGACGGGATAACAGCCGATTATCAGCTTAAATTAAAGGCAGTTGGACTTGACAGTGACCCGTACAGTTACCCCAAGAACCAGTCGTCCATGGACATTAATATTTGGCCACGAATCCAGTTTCCTGATATTTATATGTACTTAATTTCTACGCCGGGGAAATACACGAAGCAAAGCTTGAAGGCAGACAAAAGTCTTGACGCTTGGTCCGACTTCAAGGCAGGATTTGTTGGCGAAATTAAAGTGATGAGGACACCGAACTTTATGATTTGACCGTTTAACGTTAGTTACCCAAAAATCCAACATTACCTGATACAAAATGGGAACCACAATTCCACGTTTCAGTGCCTGGAATCCAGTTGTTTCTGCGAATTACAGCGGCCCATTTGTCTCTGTAAAACGATAACTCCAATTTCTTGCTAAATCTATGAGTACAGTCGATCGCACAACAGCTCCTTCCCATTTTAGATGTTTTCCAGTTGCTCAAACATAAAGTTTACGCTGCCACTCAGTCTTTCTGCCACTCAGTGGGCGTAACCCGCTGTGACGTCATGCGCATTCCCTCTATTTGATATCATCACAGAATCTGTCGACATCTCTGAGAGCCCAGGAAAAGGCAAACATTCAGTCTTGCTGTATTTGCAATGCTGTGAAGTTCAAGCCCTCAGGAAGCCCGGAGAGCAGGCACGATGCAGTTGTGGAAATGACTGCACAGGCTTAAGGAAATCTTTCTAGAACTCTACTTTGCCGTGCCATCGACAAGTTAAAGCTCGATCATCCAAAGTCTGATGTGAATAGGATTCAGAGATGGCAGTGTCTGAATCTCTCTTGGCCAAAGCTCATTGCAAATGAACTGAGGCAAAGTGGAAATGTTGTCAGCCCTCAGTTTCCATGCAGCAGTTTCTGATGCAGCCGTGAAAATGGACAAGCAGACGGCACCCCAGAATAATCCAGCATCAGTGCTACAAGATAAATATAGCTTTTACAGCCACATAAACTCCCATGCAGACGTGTTTTCTTGGGGAAGGCCTTGCATCTTTCAGTAAGATGATGCTAACGTACGTGCAGCATCTGTTACGGAGCCAAGCCAAAAGACATCCGGGAGTTTAACTCCTGCCTGAAAAACCATCATGACTTGAACAATTATAGAACATTGAAATAGAGATCACTTAAACAAGCAGCTGCTGAGACTGATTGTCTGACATGCTGGAAATGGAAACATAGTTGGTTATGACTGTTGTTGAATGTATTTTTTTCTTTCTTTTTTCTGTATTAGATCAGTTGTGAAGTTCTACACTACAAATGAAATGAAATTGTGGACTGCTTTTCAGACTTTTTGACGACCTCAGATGAACTGTGCAGTGTTTTTGTTTTGTGTTATGTTCTCATTGTGCTGTCTTCATTTTGAGGAATATCTGCTTTTTTTTGCAAAGTATTTTTAATTAGATATTTTTTTTCCAATAATCATGTATACCTCATTCTGCTGCACCTTTCACTTTTTAAAATTGTATAATACGAGCTGTCATTTGTCTATACACAATCATATACTGTAACAATTGCACCTTTCAATAACCATGTCTACCTCATACTGCTGCAGCTTTCACTTTTTTTTATTGTATATATGTTAATACTGTTTGCTACTTTTTAATTCTGGGTACAGTGAGCGAAATAACCAGAGTTAAATTCCTTTGTCGGGCATGTTCAAACTTGGCCAATAAAGCTGATTCTGATTCCGATTCTGTATTATTTTAAAATGTTTGCAGACCCCAGGAAGAATATCTGCAGTCATGCTGTAGCTAATAGGGATCGTAATTAAACAATTAAACAATTAAACCATACAACAGAGAAGACTCGTGACTGTTGTAGAGTTTGAATCCCATATCAGTGAGGTATGGGACAATCCCAGAATTCCTTCAACTGGTTGTCTTATGGACTGCAGCAGTGGTAAGCGTCGCCCTTTACCAAACTTTTTTGAGTCAAATTTTTCTTCTTTTCGTTTTCTCATTGTCTAAACAGTTCCTCCATTTAAGCATTCAACTTGGATTTGCATGTTTATGAGAGCTTAAACCACCTGAAGGAAGAGTTACAGGAATGATGAACCTCAAATCAGCAGCAATATCCACATGAACAGATGTGAGTCCAGTGAGCCAGCCCAGCTTTCTCTGCTCCAATCAATACAACACACCTGTGAGAAGACGTGATAAACTGGGAGAGCTTATTTCCCCTGATAAAAGCTGCATCCATTTAGCGCTTTTATGACTGCAGCTTACTTGAGCGGTTACAGCAAGCCCCAGTGATTCAGGGTGGGAGTATAAAAGACCATAGAGTCAGCTGCAATTCATTGCCGAGTTTGTGACCCCCCCCCCATTATTAAGACCCATAGAGTTGAGATTACAGTCAAATCTGTCGCCGAGCAGATGGAAGGGAAATAAAAGGACACAAAAATACTATTTCTCCCTTTAATGGCACCATTCAGTAATTCTTAAAGCCAAACTTTTCTTTTTCTTTTCTTTTATCCCTGCTACAGAGAAATTATTAGGATTATAATGAGTTGGTGTTTAAGATCAGCTGAAGGGGGGGCATCTGCACTCATCTGCTCTGGAGGCACCAACATTGGATGTGTCAGTTCCTCCAACGCAACACATCCACGTCTGCACTTTCAAAACAATCAAATAAACAAAAGAAAACCAACATTTTAACATCAAAGCTGAAATTAAAGGAGTAATAACTTCAATTTGTTAATTCTGAACTTGCAGATGGGAACATGATGCGTCTGATGAGCTGAAACATGAAGGGGGAAGATAGAAAATATCCTGTCGTTATATAATTGTCTAATAAGTTTCTGCTCATTGCTTAGGATTCAGCGCAGCTAAAAATAAATTTGCTCTATTTCACTGCCTTTGGCGGTGTAGAATAATTATTAAATTCTGGGAAGAGATAAGAGTAATAATCGAAAAGATTGTTTCCAAATCAATATCATTGGATCCTAAACTTTTCCTGCTGGGCCTTTATCCAGAGAAACATACTGTAACTCCAGTAAGTATGAAAAAGCACTTATATATCTAAGCTTGTTAAATGCCAAAAAATGTATTGCACTACTATGGAAAATAACCCATCAACCAAGTACCAGTCAATGGTTAAAACAAATGTTATCAAGCCTATAATTGGAAAGGTTATACTTATATTCTGAAAGCCAAACAACATGTATTTGAAGGTATATGGAAGCCCTTTATTGAATATGTCAAGAACTCAGACTTAACAGAAAACCAAACTGATGACTAACTGTGGGTATGGCAATTTACAAATTATAATTATATATATATATATTTTTTTTTTCTGTTACTTTTAAGCCCGTAGCTTATCATTATCATTACTATTATTACACAATCCATTACATTGTGTTCATAATCTGTCTAATAACAAGAGAAGCATATTGTTCATTCCGTGTTTCTATTGTGATTGTTGTGTTTTTGCTATATTTGGCAGCTAATCTATAACAAATGACATACGGCCATGGCTAGGCTATACATGTCATGATTGTTGGTACTGTGATTATCTTGTGCTGCTATAAAACTCAAATAAAGATATTGTGGAAAAAAAATAAAATAAATGTGCTGAAACCTCTGGAACTTTTATCAATCTTGAATGAGGGGTAACCCTGACGACGGGAGAGTTATTTGCACGCAGGAGTACCTGATTAAGCTCTGTAAAGCCTAATGCAGTACTGAAGCAGGAAGTGGCACCAGGTCTCCCAAAGGCCAGACTGAACACTTCCCTTAAAGCCGTCCACTGGGAGTTAACCCGGGTCACGGGCGGTGCACGTGAAATCAGCAGCGTGACACCGGCAGGGACACCTCCAGCCACGTCTAGCACATCAGGTTTTTTTTTGTTTTTTGTTTTTTCAAATTCTGTTTATTGATTTTCTCTCAAATAACCAACATACTGTCAAAACATTCATAACAACAAGCTCAAACCCCCCTCCACCCCCACAAGGTCCTCAGCAAAAGTACTCGACAGAAAATATGTGAAAACATAAAATAAATAGTAATAATAAAGAGTAAAGAATAAAAGAAAATAAATAAAAGAAAATAATAATAATTAATTAAATCAGCGATTAACGGGCCCTCGCACCCTTGTGCACGGCAGTGGAAGCGCTTGTATGACTTGCATGTAGATTCTTCAGGCCTGGACATTTAGCAGATGACACCACCCACAAGTCTTTATGTGAAACCATTCAAAAGTTATAGCAGAAATTAGGAACTATCAGATATCGACCAATCAGAAGAAGGGGCGGGGCTAATTTTCAGCCATTATGTTCAAGGACTCAAAACCGAGTCCGATGACACCACCCACGAGTCTTTATGTCAAACCATTCAAAAGTTATTGCAGAAAATCGGAACTATCACATATCGACCAATCAGAAGAAGGGGCGGGGCTCATTTGTACCAATTAAGGTGAAGGAGTAAAAACCGAGTCCGATGACACCACCCACAAGTCTATATGTGAAACCATTCAAAAGTTATGGCAGAAAGTAGGAACTATCAAATATCGACCAATCAGAAGGAGGGGCGGGGCTAATTTGCACCAATTATGTTCAAGGACTCAAAACCACCCACGAGTCTTTATGTGAAACCATTCAAACGTTATGGCAGAAAGTAGGAACTATCAAATATGGACCAATCAGATGAAGGGGGGGCGCGCTTTTTGGCGTCTAGCGTCGTCACAGTAACGCATTTGACTGAGAAAAGTAATGCCGTCGTCGCAGGATCAAGATGGACATTTTGATGTATAACACACCTGGGTGCACGTTACAGTTCGGGCCACATTAACGGCCGAAGAAATGGCATAAATTGCGCCAAAATTACAAGTTTAATTCAAAATGGCCGACTTCCTGTTCGGTTTCGGCCATGACGCCAAGAGACTTTTCTTTAAGTTGCAACATGATACAGGTGTGTACCAATTTTCGTGCATGTACGTCAAACCGTATTGTGGGGCTTGAGGCACGAAGTTGTCTAGGGGGCGCTGTTGAGCCGTTAGGCCACGCCCATTAATGCAAACCATTAAATATCAAATTTTCACCAGGCCTGGCTTGCGTGCAAAATTGGGTGACTTTTGGGGCACGTTTAGGGGGGCAAAAAGGCCCTCATTTCGTCTGAAAAATAAAAACGAGAAAAATTCCTACAGATACAATAGGGCCTTCGCACTGTCAGTGCTCGGGCCCTAATAATAATAATAACATTTTTCAAAATCCAGAACTCATTCTTAAATGCACACAAACGGCTCAGAAATAAAAAATATAATGAACTTGACTCAGTATATAAGTCCTCTGGTAAAAGGGAGAACATAATAAGTCACGTGGAATGTGAGCCACAACTTTCACGTTATCTGAGAGGCCTTGATCCCAGGTGGAGGATCATGGTGGAGCTTGATTGTGTCTCGATCGTTTACTGGACCATGTCAAATTAAACCTGGTGTCGGCCCGGGCTCTCAGCCAGCGCAGTATCACTCACGGCCTTTAACTATTTAAGAGCTAAAGTAACGGGAGAAATCAGAGGAGCCAACTTCATAAACAGAGAACGTTACGTCCATGACTACGTTTACATGCAGTCAATAACCCTTTTCTAACCGGAAAATTAGCAATAACCCGGTTGTTCACGACCATGTAAACACCAATAACCCCTTTCAATAACCGGAATTTGCTCATATTCCGGTTTTTAAAAACCCGAAAATGACCCCTGGGTTACTCCTTTTCTAACCCGAATATTTGGTCATGTATAGCCTAAGAGGGATATCCACATCAAAAGGAACAGGAATTTGTTTTCTGCGCATGTTCTTTTCGCAAGGAATCTTGGTCTTTTCAGTCCAGGAAGTTCTTATAAACATGGAGAAACGCAAGACCAGGAGGAGACTTATCACTTCATAAATTTAATGAAAGATATCAACATTTTGTCATTTGTACATGGTAGAAAGTACCGGGATGGCGAGATTTACAAAAAGGTGAGCAAAAAGTTGCGCGAAGCAGGATTTGTACGAATGTCAGACCAGATCAAGCACCGCTGGAAGAAGCTGAAAAAGGCGAACTACAGGGCCAAGAAACAAAACGACTTCTACTGGGCTGTTCATTATCCGCCGTGCTGCTGTTATTGTTGTTTTGGATTTGGATAAAGGAAGAAGAAGCGGAAATGACAGGTATATCGTCATGACGTTCTCCGTGCGTCGCTGGTTTGATCCAGATAAATGATTAATTACCATGTATACAGGGATAACCCTATTTTCTCACGCATGGAAACAGATTATTCCGAATGTTTCAGTAACCCGAATTTTGACTGCATGTAAACGTAGTCTATTACTCTGGCCTCATCTGTGTCTGATCTGTGTCTACGCGGCACATCCTGGCCAATATCCTGGGTAAATGGAGATCTAAACCACTTAGAGGATCAGCGGTTGCCTCAGCTCCCCTCAGACGTCTGAGCGCAGCATTCTTCTGAGAGTAAGATCTGGAATTGCCCCGTTCAGCCACAGATACCAGCTAAGTGCCCTGTTAGTTCACTCTATCTCCAACCTCTCCAGTGCAATCCCCAAGAGCCTGTTAAGACACATCGCTACCCCCCCCTCTTCTTAAAGGCAGCCGAGCTCAGAAAAACACATTTGTCATGCTTTAAAAGGCGCTTTACAGGTATCATTGGCTCCTAGGGCCCCTGCTCCCTCGTGTAGTTTAAGTTGATGGATGCATTTAGTTAGTTTTTCATATATTTAAAAAGGTTCCACTTATTTTCCCTCTGAACGGGTGTAGTTGTGCCCATTCCTGGTTCATGATTAATTCAGTTATCAGAGTTATCAAGCTTCAGTGGTTGTTGTCACGGGATGGTTGGAGTAGAACCCAGATGCAGGAGAGATGCAGGAGGCAGGAGTTCCAAAAATGATGATTTATTAGTCTAAACCAGGGGTCTGCAACCCGCGGCTCTTTAGAGCCGCCCTAGTGGCTCCCTGGAGCTTTTTCAAAAATGTTTGAAAATGGAAATTGATGGGGGAGTCGAAACTTCGCCTTTTTTTCTCAATATTTCAACTTTTTTTCTAGACATTTTGACTTTTTTCTCAACATTTCGACTTTTTTCTCGAAATTGTACTTCAACATTAATCTCGACATTTTGACCTTTTCCAAAAAAAAATTTACTTTTTTCTCAACATTTTGACTTTTTTCTCAAAATTGTACTAAAAAAAAAATCTTCCTCCTCTAAAATATTATTTTTATTTTTCTCCTGCTTGGCCCTAATACTCTTCCATAGATTTGAGTAACAAAAAGAGTCATGTGGAAAGACATTATCAAGGTTATACAAGACTTTTCATTTTTTGCGGCTCCAGACATATTTGTTTTTTTGGTCCAATATGGCTCTTTTTCAACATTTTGGGTTGCCGACCCCTGGTCTAAACAAAACCAAAAGCGCTGCTAAGCAGGATACAAAAACCAGAGCTTCAACAAGAATCAAGAACTACAAAAACCTGTGCAGAAAACACGGAGGAACAAAGAGTACGGACCAGCCGGGAGCAAGGAGAAGACAAGACCAGATATACACAAGAGTTAACGAGACACAGGTGCAGACAATCAGGGCAGATGGGAAACAGGAAGATCAAGCAAGAACTCAAACACAAAGACATGAGCTTCAAAATAAAACAGGAAGTAACAAACCGTGACAGTTGTGGAGGTTTGGAGGGGTCTAAGACACCTTTTAGAGAATCTTTGGGATGTTCCAGAGTCTCTCATCATTGCTACAAGAGGAGGATGAAAAAATTGATTTGACTCTGGACGGGAAATGATTGAGTGCATTTACATGGGAAGTTTAATTCCTCTTTAATTCAGAATTAAAATTAAATCCGATTTAAAATGAGTAAAAATGACCATGTAAACACCTAATTCCGAATGAAAATGGCCATTCCGAATGAAACTTAATTCTGAAGTAAGTGGCTGGTTTATTCTGATTTTAAATCCGAATAGAATAATTCAGCGATCATGTATACACTCATTCCACTTTATAAATTAATTCTGGTCTTTCTGCGCTGCTCGTTCCCTCGCCATGTCGCCATGACGCTTATATTCCTCGCTGGGCTTGTTTTCCAAACAAAGTTTCAAGATGGCAGCACGCAGTAAACGGTGGTCAAGAGCAGAGACCATTTATTTAATAAATAGCTTGGAGGACCTGGAAATAATTAAAAGAACAGATGGCAGGAAACATAAAAATTGTGAGCTTTTCAAAGTTGTAGCGGCTAAGTTTGTTTTTCTTCCGGTAGTTTAACTTCCGGTCCACCCCCCTATCCAATCAGAACCTTCCCAACTCCCAGACCTTAAGAGGAATTGGATAAAGCCGATCAAACGTATTTTCCATGTAAACCTCAATTCGGAATTACCATGTAAACCTGAAGGAAAATTGTTTAATTCAGAATTATTTAATTGGGAATAATTAATTCCGAATTAAAAAACATCATGTAACCGTGGCCATTGAAGCGACCCCGTGGTCGTCAAACCTCCACGTGAGCATCAGTTACTAGAACCATTTGTATATTCATAAATGAGAGCAGAAGTTTGGTGGTGGAACAAGTCAGCAAGTGTTCCGACATCATTTGTCATTCAAAACCCTCAACCGAAGGTTCTTGTGAAGTGTATTTGACAAAGAGGAAGAGACTCTCTTCGGGGTGAAATATATTCTCCTGGCTAAAAGCCAGTTTGAGATGACACATATCTTTGGCTTCAAGAAACATCAAATATTCATGTTTTCTTTCTGGTGACTGGGCTTGTCCTATCTGCTGTCGTTCCCTCAGCGTTCACGGCTGTCAGATTCTCCAGCGAGTTCGTGAAGGCGCTTCTGTGTCATGCAGGAGGACATGGTGTTAAAATCAAATACAAGATCCAAATAGATATAGAAATGTGTTTATTGTCCCCGTGGGGAAATTTGTTTGCAGCAAAAGACAGACATGGCAATTTGACAAACACAGCATAAAAACAGGGAGAGAGAACAGTAACAGACACGGTGCATCCACTTGTACATGGTATTGCCCAGCCAGCTGGGGTGCTTTTTCCTAGCAATATGTAAAAGTTTAAGGGCTTGGGGTATAGACCCTTTTTCAGCCTACGTCACATAATGTTGCGTGCGCATGTTGGCAACAGAAGTGGCGTTGTTCTCCAGCAGTTCTGACTGAAACAACTGGTTAGCAGGCATTTAACAAACTGTTCCCAGCATCAACATGTCTGGTTGTTGCTATACGGTTGTACGAATCGCTATTCCACCGGCGGACTGAAGTTTTATAGGATTCCGACAGGATCACGACCATTTCAGAGCGGCGGCTCGTACCTTCAGGGACAGCGGGACATCGAAGTCTCTGGCCCGCAGGAACTTGAGGAGGAAGAGGTTGGAGAAGCCGGCAGGGTCCCCGGACCCGGGGTGGACCCCAGGGACCCTGCACACCAGCTCCGCCCGCCACTGCAGGCTCTCCAGGGCCGGCCGGAGCCGCTCCGGATGCTCCGGGAGCTCGGGGAGCCGCTCGAGGAGCCGCTCCGGGAGCTCGGGGAGCCACTCCGGGAGCTCGGGGATCCGCTAGCCGCTCATGACCCTCTCAGTCCGGGTTGGAGGCTCTGCAGCTCCGTGGTGAGGGGGGAGGGACCGCCCTGGGACGACAACCCATTTGGCCACTTGCTAATTCAACCCACTCATTAATAGAACACGGATCTGGAAGTCGGACACCATTTGTCAAAGTCAACTTGTTAAGGTAAAATTTGCGATCTTTAGTTGATAATCCCCTTGCATAGCTTGACACGCTGTTTATCTCCGCCGTCTTCTGTTGCCAAAATGCGCGCGCATACGTTCTACGTCATCATTGTTTACAAACACAAAAAGGGTCTATAAAGGACTTGTTTGACCTGTTTTTGGTGAACAGGGGGGGGCAATAACACCGAGCTGATGGCAACAGTTTAAAACTGGAGGTAAGTGGGTGTCTCTCATCAGCCACAGTGGCCTTTGCCTTGTTGGTTACCCGTCTCTGTATATGATTTCCAGGCTGGGTAGGGTGGTTCCTAACACTTTGCTGGCTGTTGTTACTGTCCTCCTAACAGACTGGATAATAATAATAATAGCAATAATAAGGAGGCAGGAGGGGAGAAACTGAGGTTGATCCCTTTGGGAGGCCTGTGTGGGGAGGTGCAGAAGACGGGGAGGCAAGAGGAGCAGAGAACGACCAAAAATGCTGGAACACGGAGTGAAAACTGTGATACCTGGAAGGCCGTCGGTTTGCTTGACTGTATTGGCACTTTTCCACTAGTACCTACTCAGCTCGACTCGCCTCGCCTCGGTTTTGTGCTTTTGCACTAGGGGTCTAACGTGCCGAGTAGATACTTTTTCTGTCGAGGTTCTAAGCGGCTGAGTCGGCTGTATCTGACATCATCACACTACAGGCCACCGATTGGTCGGGGGGTTGGAGTCAGACGTCTGAGTCAGAAGGCGGAAATCAGAGAAAGAGTAACTCTGACGGCGGCTTCTTGTTCATTTTATTCAACAGGCAACGGCAGCAAAAGTCTGTTTGGTGATCCAACTCTGAGGTGCAGATGTTCATAAACCTGGTGGCTGAGGAGAGAATTAAAAAGGGATCTAGACGGCGATAAGGAACAACCAGATCTACCAGGAGCTCTGTCTCTTCATAGCTGATCACGGCTCCAGCTGACTTTTCAGCAGCGCCGAGACAAACTAAAATAAAATTGAAAAAAAGTGTTGAAGCTTCTTTCAATCTCATTTTTTAACTTGATATCGAACACAAGCCACAGACCCAGCAGCACATCTATCATCTCCTCCAGGTTCTACATCTTTAGTGTTGTTGTATTCTTCGTTTACTGTAGATCACACAATCAAATACGTCGCAGCAGCTTCACTCCAACCTCCTACTCCTGTTTTGGGTATTGAAAAGAAATTAGGTCAAGGCGAGTCGGACTGAGTAGGTACTAGTGTAAAAGCGCCATAACAGTCTCCCCTTACCGTCTGAGCCACGGGAGAATCCAAGAAGGATGCAGACTGTACCGTACTTGATAACAGCTCGTGCACAGAGGATCTTTTTCCGCTGATATGAGGTGGTGGGAGTCACCTTTCTGAGCAGGATCCACACTAGGCAACCCAACACCCTCCCGACCGCTCAGGTGGTGACTTTTGGTTTCCTTCACATAGAATAGCAAAAGTAGCACAAGAACAGCAGAAAAAAAATAGTTCAGTGTTTTAATAACTCTATAAACACATTTGAAGTTATGAGATTACATTTTTTTTTACAATATTTCAGATGGTCACACACTTTCTGCTCCATTGCTTTTTAAATATTCATGTTGTCTACACTACGGGGGAAACTTAATAAAGAGCGAATGCAGCCAAGTTTCCTCTTAGCCTGTCTAACCACGAGTCGACTATATTCATCAAATTACGAGTCCCATCTAAGCTCAGCAGTAAGTCATCGTCTGGCTGTCACATCAACCAGACTCTGAAATATCTGATCTTACTCCTCAAGAATTAAGATATGTTAGGGTGACATTTGATCTTTCCCAATTTGCATCACTTTAAATTTTTGGAAATCTTACGGTTGTGAACTACGGAAGAGTATTAGGGCCAGGCAGGAGAAAAATAAAAATAATATTTTAGAGGAGGAAGATTTTTTTTTTCATTATGCACTTTTTCATCATGCACAGAAAAAATGGGAAATATCAAGATTAATGTTGACGTAAAATTTTGTGAATAAAGTTGAAATGTTGAGAAAAAAGGGGAAATTTCGACTTTATTCTTGAAATGGTATTTCAACGTTATTCTCGACATTTCGACTTTTTTCTCGACATTTTGACTTTTTTTCTCGAAGTGCACAATAAAAAAAAATGTTCCCCTCTAAAATATTTTTTCACCTGCATGGCCCTAATACTCTTCCGTAATGAACAGATTAATTTACAAATATAAAGAAAAAAGAAAAGAAAAGACAGAAAGAAAGATATGGGCCTAATGAAAAAATAGTAATTTTAAACCATGTGATGGTTATGACATGTGGGACACAAGTTATAACGCAGGTATAAAGAAATAAAAACTCTACCTAAAGAAAAGATTAAAACTAATGATGGTACAAAAAATAAGATGAATCAACGACAGCAGAAAAAGAGAGCATTGCATGTGACCGTCTGTCACTATAAACACAAGGCAATTCCCATTCCTTTACTTTGCTTAATACAGAATAGCATGCAATATTCTTTTGTCTCTCCTTTGTTGCCATCCTTAAAAGTGGGGGATATGAATCTGTTAGATAAAAGGTGTGACAACAAAACAATCAGCTTGGTTTTTAAGCTGAAAAACGATAATATAGAAATCCCCTTAAGAAAACGTTCCTTCTCTTTTTATGTATGGTTACCAATTGCCCCTAAAGTCAAGGAAACCCACTTTAAAATAGCATCAGCTATATATCCTGTTACTGATTTGTTACACAGAAGGTTTAAATTGGAAGTTGATCCTTGAATATTTTGTTCTTCTGAGGCCGAGACCATTGAACATCTTTTTTTCAATTGCTCTTTTAAAAAGTCCTTTTGGTCTGACATTCATAATTGGTTATCTTTAAAAATTGATGAAATTCCTGTTTTTACTTACAATGATGTTTCAATTATGTGGATAACTTGGATCCTAAATATTCAAACATTATTAACCTGGTGATTATTTTGGTTAAATATCATATTCACACTTGTAAGTGGAGTGGAAATACTCCCTCCTTTACTATATTTTTACTTTTTTTTACCAACTACTTTAAATCTATGAAAAAGATTGATAATATGAATAGGGTTGCCAAGAAACTGAACTCATCCATAACTCAGTCCTTGCTCTTTTGATTTTATTGAACCTTGCTGTCCTTGTGCTTTTTGTTTGTTTGGTTTGGGTGTGTTTCTTGTGTGAATCTGTTATCTTCACCATTGTTGCTGTAATTATTTCCTAATTTTATACCTTTTTCACCCTGCCTTGATCTGTACATTCTTTGTGCTAAATAAAATTTTAAAAAAAAGTCCCTCACTATAAACATGAACCTGCAAGTGATACGTAGGCCCAGTGGGTGGCAGTCTTCTCACACAAATGACAAACCCTCTAACCGCTGAGATCAAAACCTTATTGTAGATTCTTTTACATTCTTTAAACAGAGAATTTACTCCGATTACTCCGATTTGATCTTTTTAAAAAAAATCAAACTAAATATACGGTACAGTACTTTGAATTTTATGTTTTTTCTTCTTTTGTTAAGGGTAAAAATTATTATTTTAAAATATAACTCACTCATTAACTTTGCCAATACAAAGGAAGATCAATATTAAGGGGTAAAGTGGGATGTTGGGGACATTTAGCATCTGGCACACCAAAAGAAGAATAATCTGCCAGGATGTTTTCGTGTCCTCATGGTGAATTCAGGCGTTCAGAGAGCGTCAGCCGGTGATTTCAGTGCTCCGTACAGGAAAAAGATGATTTCAGAGTCATTTTACCGGAAGGTTTCCAGTTTGCACACCATGTATGCTGCTCCAGATGATCAGGGATGACATGCATCTTGCAGATACAATATGTCGTTACAAGACTTTAGATGACCTCTAAGAGAAATTAAATTCATTTAGACTCATACAATATAACAAATCACAAACATGGCATCTGAGCAAACCCCTCTACAAGTGCAAGAGATATCATGACAAGTAGCTTAAATAGTCAGTGGATTATAAGAATTCAAAGCACATATATAATGAGACACAAAAGAAAAGAAGAGGGAGGCAAGGCAAGTTTATTTGTATAGCACAATTCAACACAAGATAATTCAAAGTGCTTTACATCAACATTAAAAGCTGCAAGACACAATTAAACAGTAAATAACAAATAAAATGAAATAAAATGAGGTAAAATAATAAAAAGCACAAGTTGTTGAAAAGTAAGGGCAGTAGAGTACGGTACATCTCATTCTTAAAATGGCAAGAGTTACGTTTCTATACGGTCAAAACGTACAAAGACCGGGTCAAATACAGTATTACAAAAGTAATCTGTAACAATTCGTACGGTGAATTAAACCAATTTGACAATTATATGCCACAATGCCTGTTTCCAGGTCTTATTTCACACAACTGACGAGAATTACATTTCTATACGGTCAAAACGTACAAAGACCGGGTCAAATACAGTATTACAGGAGAATAAAACACTAGTTAAAGGTTGCAAATGCAGTTTCAGAGACTGATGAAGCTCCATTCCTCACTAGAGCTTTTACAGTCATTACGCTGACAGTAATGTGGAAGGAGACTGTTTTAGTTGTGTTTTTAAATCCTCCGTCACCGAGGGGGGAGAAGGTTGGAGGGGTCTGACATACCGCTTCATCCCAACACAAACGCGTTTCAGCATTTCTCATCAGGCATAAACCGGCTGCACATTCATTAGTCAGATGTCAATACATTTGAATCTTCTTTTTTCAAAAGAAAATCTACTTGCACCAAAAAAAAGGGGAACGATATGATTAATAAAAAACAAAAATAAAAATCAAACAGCATACATTTTTTAACCATAAATAGTTTATTTTGCTTAAATTTGATATTTTTTTTCTAGTTTTTCTCAAATTAACATGAATGAAATAAACCCAACAGATCTGATTATTGCTGCTCAATAGCAGCATTGACACCTTGAGACATTCTCTTACGAAAGGTTGAATTAAAAACCAATAAATTAATAATCTTTTAGACATTTCAAAATTAAAAAAAGCAATTTATTTGAGAAAGGCACATTTTAGTAGGAAATTCTTTGTTAAAAACTCAATTGAGCATAAAACTCCTAAAACGATCATAACTTTCTTATATTATGTCCCTGACCACTTTCTGCAGGATCAGAAAGTCGTTCATTTTTGTTTTGCTGAAAACAAACAACTCCACTAACATCCGTCATCATTCATTCAACTCTGAAAACATCAACGATTTAAAAAAAAGAATACAATAAACAGTAAAATGTCAGTGCTGCAAAGTGGCATTAGCTTTGGTCAAGTCTTTGCAATGATATCCCTTTTAGTCGAGCATTTTCCACATCCACAATGTCTTCTTACTCACGTGGCTTGTTTCTCAGAAGGGGCCTGACTTTGAGGGTCTTTCAGAGAGACAAAACACGTTTATCTTTGTGCTGAAAAGGCCTTTGAATTCCAGCCGAGGCCTTACGTCCGAACACCACGAGGGGGCGATAAGGATACAAGGATCAGGAGACACGTCTCCGTCTTTCACCGCTTCATTTATGTTTTAATGTCAGAGAGAGACAATATCTTATATCTGTTCCTTTGTGATTAAGGTGTGAATGAAAGATGGAGCTGTTAATACTTGTGGTAAATGACACTTCCTATTGTCTCTTTCTTTTAAATCCCCTATAAACTTGAGCCAGACATTAGATAAAAACAACAAATTCAGCTGCAGGTATATTTTTAAAAGAGGATGAAGTTTGACAGTGTCAGCATGCCGGATTATTTTCTCGAAATAACATTATTGGGCATAAAAAGTTAACCAAAAAAAAAAAGAATGCAAATGGCTGTTTATTTTCTCTTATGTAATAAAAATTAAATGGTAAACGTCTGTTTCATGATCATGACCATCACGGTAGTTTAAAAAACAGACCCAGTCATTTCCGTGCCGGTATGCAAACGTGCGCTTCGCAGAGCTCTGCCCGTCCGAGGTCACGGAGCTAATTGCGGCCTCTCCCGTCGTTGTTTTTGTGGTGTGCTGGAGGAAGCAGAAACCTACAGGTGGGCTTGCTTTTCTGGGGGCGTGGGAGCGAGGTAGGAAGTAAGGTAACTAAATCAATATCATGTGAATTATTAAGAGCTTCCTTCGCTGTCACGCACCATGGATGCACTCCCTCCCTCCTTCCCATCTCTTGTTTTCTTTCTCCCTTCCTTCATTTCTCCTTGTAAGTTTCCTTCTTTTTTTTATACCGACGCTGCACTCCCCCGTACAACACACGTACATATGGCCGCACTGCTTAAACACCCATGCTTGAACGCTGGCCTCGCTCACACGTTGGTCTTTAAGCTCACCCATGTCGGAGTGCTCATTAGTCAGAGCACTGATGCAGAGTAGCCTTGTCATTAGCTGAGAGCTCTCCGTCCTCTACTCCCTTCCCTCTGCTTTATTCTCGTTACTCCACTAAAGATTTGTCTTCATTTTATCTCGGACGGCATTCCGGAGATCAACATGACAAAGATCTCTGTAATCTCGCTGAAGTCTCCATGCTTTCTACCGTCTTTATTAACGGAGCTGAGATCAGGCTTCCTCCCTTCCTTTGTCGTACAAGTTACTTCTTCAGTCCCGAGACATTAATAACCCTAACCCTAACCCACACTAACCCTAACCCTGATGAGGATTCCTGTCTTCAGAAATGTGTGCACCATAACCCTTTAACCCTAACCCCACACTGGTCACAAGAAGAAAAAAGATTGAACCAAAGATGAACCAAAATGAGTGGTCAATTTATTAGGTACACCCCTTTATGGCGCTTTTCCACTAGTACCTACTCAGCCCGACTGGACTCGACTCGCCTCGCCTCGGTTTTGCGCTTTTCCACTAGGGGTCTAACGTGCCGAGTAGATACTTTTCTGTTTCTACTCTGCCGAAGTTCTAAGCGGCTGAGTCGGGCTGGATCTGACGTCATGACACTACAGGCCACCGATTGGTCGGGGGGTTGGAGTCAGACGTCTGAGTCAGGATGCGACATCAGCGAAAGAGCGCCTCTGACGGCGGCTTCTTGTTCATTTTAGTCGACCAGAAATGGCAGCAAAAGTCTGTTTGGTGATCCAAAACTGAGGTGCAGATGTTCATAAACCTGGTGGCTGAGGAGAGAATTAAAAAGGGATCTAGGCGGGCGATAAGGAACAACCAGATCTATCAGCGTTGCCGCTTGAAGCTTCTTTCACTCTCATTTTTTAACTTGATATCGAACACAAGCCACAGACCCAGCAGCACATCTATCATCTCCTCCAGGTTCTACATCTTTAGTTTTGTTTTCTTTTTCGTTTAGATCACACAATCAAATACGTCACAGCAGCTTCACTCCAACCAGCCTACTTCTCATCTGGGTATTGAAAAGAAACAAGGGCAAGGCGAGTCGAGTCGGGCTGAGTAGGTACTAGTGGAAAAGTGCCATTAGTATCAGGGTTGGCGCTCCTTTTGCCCTCAGGAATGCCGTCATTCTTCATGGCCGAGATTTAACAAGATGTTTGAAACATTCTTCAAAGACTACGGTCTGTATTGACATGATAGCTTCCCTCAGTAATTACAGATTTGTCATCTGCACATCCCATGATGCAAATCTAAAGTTCCACCACATCCCAAAGCTGCTCTAATCGGGTGAGATCTGGTGACTCCGGAGGCCCAGTTTATTGTCTTGTTCAGGAAACCAGTTGGGGAGGATTTGAGCTTTGAGACATGGAAGTAGCCATCAGAAGGTGAGCCCACCAAGGAGATGGACATCGTCAAGGTGCTGTATAATTTAAATTATGCAGAATGGGTACTAATTGTACCCATTCTGCATTGTTTTGGTGTACCAAACAATGCAGTGGCCATGGTGGCCCGTGGCCATTGCTGCATGTCTTCCTTTCTCTTTCCCAATTTCCTCTCTGAATATTATAAATAAAGGCCACTAGTGCCACAAAATCTTAAAAAAGTCATATACCTTTGATTTATTTTAAAATCTTAACATGTGTACGTTTTGCATCAAATGAAACTTGTCCACATGTGGACAACGTTGTCGGTACCCCGCCATCAAAGAAAGGCCCACAATGGTCACTGGAAGACCTTGATAGGAAATAAAGGAATTTAGAGGTCCAAAGACGACAGGGTGAGCAGCTGAACGCTCTCAACCCCTCAGTGGACAAACCAGCAGATGGGGGGGTGAGTTGGATGGAGGAGAAAGACCTGAAGACATGTTAATGTTAAGGAGCTCAGTGAGGTTGTTGGTGACCTTAAAAGTGTGTAGCAAAATGTAACAGGTAGCCAGTGAAGTTTCTGGAGGACAAGGAAAGTCTGAGGGTGCTTTCACACCTGGCCCGTTTGGAGCAGTTGTTCCGAAACAGGGAGCGTTTCCCCCTAAAGGTCAGTTCGTTTGGTATATGTGAACACAGCAATCGCGCTTGGATGCGGCACAAAACAAGCGAGCCGAGATCGCCTAGGAGAGGTGGTCTCGGCTCACTTCCATTTCAGATCTGGAGCGGTTCGTTTGCAGTGACAACATAATCGACACACCATCCGACACAACTCACTCATAACTGTGGTTTGATGCTCCATAGTTGTTGTTTTTCCCGGGGTACGGAAGAGGAAACTCCTTCCGCTGTCAATTCTGACAATGAGAGAACAGTTGGTTCACGCATGGCATTTGTTAACAGCTTTGAAACGGTACAGACGGTTGCCTTGTGAACACAAACGCCACAAACGAAAAACAAAACAACTGTATCGATTTAGCCCCTGAATCGTAACAAAACAAACGGGCCACAGGTCTGAAAGCACCCTGACATTGGTGCTGAGGTGTGTAACTCTCAGTGAGACTCAGGTATTGCTATTGGTACTGCTCCAGCCGTCTCAGGTTTGATGGGTTTCTCCTCCAGTCAGCATTCGGATCTTTCCACAGTTATTCAACGGGGATTAGAGCAGCATTCATAGACGGCCACTTCAGAAGAGTCCAATCTTTTCTTGCTAGTCTTTCTTAGGGTTTTTATTTTAATGTTGGATGACCCATGACCTTTCTGACACATTCATCCCCAGAATGTCTTGATGGTCTTCAGATATCATTGTACCTGCACAGATTCGAGACACCCATTACCAGACGCTACAGCGCAGCTCCAGACCAGAACCGAGCCCTCTCTGTGTTTCTACAGTCTTCTTCTCTTTGAGGGCTTCATTTTTGAAACTGTGAACACAGCTGATGTGACTTGTCAAAATCCATTAGGTCTAGGTTTTTTTTTCATCATTTGCTTTCAGATGTGGAGTCCTCCTCGCATCTCGTATCAGGTCCACACTGGTTCAAGCAGCCATCTAACTCTAACCATACAGCTTGAGCACTACTCAAGGTTTGCTTCACTGTTGCCATCTTAGCTGAGGAGCAGTTTAAGATTAAACCTCCATGTGAGAAAGTCACTTGACCTCTTAAAACCCCCTGCACTGTAGTTAACGCCTGTGCTTTTGGCCGCAGCTGAAGGGTAGCTGGTTCTCAGTTAGCGTGTCATCAAAGTAAATTTCACATCTACCCCTCAGAGGGCTCTTTTCTTGTGTGTTTGCTTAAACTAGTAAAAATTTTCACTGAAGTAGTTTTCGTGAAGAATAAAAAAAACTTATTTAGAACCATGCTCCCTCAAAAATTATAATCCTGCAGAAAAATCCATATTGATTATTTAGAACCATGATCATCATGAGCAAGCACATACTGTCTCTCTCTCTCTCTCTCTCTCTCTCTCTCTCTCTCTCTCCTCTCTCTCTCTCTCTCTCTCTCTCTCTCTCTCTCTCTCTCTCTCTCTCTCTCTCTCTCTCTCAATACACTTTATATGTCTTTTCAGTTTAACATAAAGTGCCTTTTAAAATGTAAGTGTATGTCCATAATTATATTTCAAGCTTTTACTTATTAGATGGTTAAAGAAATGGTCATTCAATCGCCCTTTAAAACATTTCAAAGACAACAGCATTCAATGAACGCGGTACATTTACAACAGTGACCTGCATGACCCGCACCGGACTTGCTGGTGAAAGATGTGGAGTAAAGTGCCTTTACTTTCTGATGGATGTGAAATAAAGACAATGGCTGTCATATAGGCAGTACTGACTCTGCAGGGTTAACATTGACATTGTTCCGTACGTTGGGTTTCCAGACAGTTTAACTGAGTTGCAGAACTTGTGCTTATTGCTAACCCATCATCATGTCCAACTCTGAGTATAACTGCAGGATTAATGTGGTTTAGGTAGTATCACGTCAAGTGCAGCTAAGTTCACCACATGCTAACTGACAGTGGAATTGATCCTTTCTTCCCACAGTTTCATAGGAGAGAAAGGATCATTTTCCACTTCACTGTGAAACAACTTTGTGATTGAGTTGTTGTGGCTATAGGTTTTCATTTCACGTTTTCTTGCAAGCGTGGACAGAGCAGGATCACACACACATTTCAATTAAGGTAATTTTGACATTGCAGTTTCTTTACCCTTTTTTTTTCTTTTCTATCTGGTTGTAGATTTGCTGTTGTGTTTCCTGTTGCCTGAGCCACTTTAGGCCAATAGTTAGTTCTTGAACATATGGCCTCACTTTTGACTCCAGTAACATGGTCTGTGGGGGGCCTTGTGGTCAGCTCAAAGACAGCAGCGTTCCCAGGTGCTTTGGATGCAAAACTAGCCCAAATCCTCACCCTGCCCCCACTATGTTGACTCAGCATGAGGTTGTGCAGACGTGCACACATGCAGCCAATACCAACATGAATTGGCAAACAAACACATGCATAACAACCATCATCACTCCTTCCATTTATCCTTATCTCTCTTTGAGCTCAACTGACAAACTCTTGTTTGTCACTGTAACTCCATCACAGTAAGAGGATATATTTATTCCGTCTCCTATGATCCATATCCTAATTCATCTAAGTGGAGAAGGGGCTAGAAAACACAATGATTGGATCCCCTGCTGCACTCCTACTGGGCCATCCGTCTTTTGCCGCTTTTCCTAATCTCTCATGTTAACACACACCATCACGTTACGTTCAAGATCTTCTAATATCTGTTTAACAAATGGCTTGTGAAATCTGCAAGTCTCCTGGCACGGCAGACGTCCAGACAGAACACAACAAGCGAAAAGACACCAAACAGGAGCACGATTTTTCAACTTGAAGTCTCAGTTCTTGGTAAGGACAGTTTTCTGAGCTATTCCTGACACATAAACACTCATCACATCCAACCTGCTGTTTTGCCAGCTAGCCATCAACAATGCAATTAATGAACACAATGATGATAACACCAGGAGGACATTCCTTTTTTCTCATAGTGCATTCCGCACTGCACGCAATTACAAATGACCAAACACTCCATATAATAGCACATCATTTAGCCGACGTACTTCGCTGGCTTGGCTCCCTGCATACTCCACACTAGCCATCAGAATCTCTGTGATAGAGCACATTAATTACACCCATCCAGGGACAGCTATGATTACAATTTCACACGTTTGAATGGACTTCAGCCATTTACCACAAAACTGCAGAAGCAGAGCAGTGACTTTGGCAAAACAGAGGATGGAAGGGAGGGAGTGCGGGGTTGGTTCATAATTCGCCTGAGAACTGCAGATGCAGGATCTTTGGACGTATGGATGCTGACAGTTCTGGCGTTTAAGCAGTGGGCTGTAATTGCATGCAAATGGACCTGAATCTGTATCGCAACACGTCTTCATTAGCCGGTTCACAAATGTCTGTAGCACTGATAAAGGGACAACGGAGGGCTGAAGTTAATTCTGAGTAGGCTGATTCTGTTTTCATTTTGGACAACTTTAATTAAACGATAGATTAAGTTTTGAAGGGATGTCTTGCACTGAATCCCATGACTGCTCTAATAAACAGCAGAATAGAGTCAGTCAGAGGATATCTAATGGAGTAGAAAATAGACATAGACATCTATATTTCTGCCACTGAGTGTTTTTATCTATTTATTTATTTTTTCCTTACTTTAAATAGATCTTAAACATTGAACTAAATGTGCTAGTGAGCCTCAGTTTCAGCTTTGAACAGCATAATTACATTTGATAATTACAGGAGTTCGCATATAAATACTTTGACCTCCAGTTTATTAATAGACTGTTTTAAAATATGAAGTTTAACATTTTAAGAAATGCTTTTATTTACTTTACAGATGTGAATTAGATCGACTGATTGACATCGCTTTGTGGTGTCTTTGCTAAATATGAAATCACACTCGTCTTAGCTTTGTAAGAAGACCAGTAGCTGGAAGAAACAAAAACATCAGTACCTCTTAAGCTCATTAAAGGGGACATAAAAAAACAATTTTTGCTTGAGTGCATATATTTGATTATAATCCTGTCAGTTTGTTTGGAACTATCAAAATCTGTAAATATGTCATCCAGTCAGCCTTTCTGATTTGCAGGATACTGTGACATCCGAGATGCAGAACTGAGAAAAATTATCCATCTTATTTTCATCTCTATCAAACTTCTCCTTATACTGCCGTTGTAAAGCAGTAGCACCAATCACTATACACGCAGGGTTGGTACAAACAACTTGTACCAACTGGTACCGGCTAAACATCACACATTTTTTGATTTCAAAGTTGAGTCTCCGTGTTAAACGGCTGCCAGAAGCTCTGCAGATATTTCAGTGGGGATCATCTGAGGGAGCTGGTGGCCAAAGCTAACTTTGATTGACATATGGAAAGGAATGTCCCTGTCCCAGTACGAAATAAAAGAGGCTTCAAAGTCACTCTTCAGAAGCCAATGCTTCGTCCATTGTTCTTTACAGTCTATGATTGAAACTGTTGTGGAAGTAAGAAAAGTACATCAACTGACCCCTGTGGGCTGACAGAGACCGTGAATCTCTAATGACGCCCATCATAAAACGTCCAACTTTCTACCATAAATAAACATATTTACAGCCTTGTTGATAAAAATGGTTTTGGTCTCCATAGCTACCTTTCACATGCATGATACTGCAAGCTAAGGTGCTGTGGAACGAACATACACTGCCTCTAGTGGTTGATGGTGTCATTACAGAGCAGTGCAAACAATAATGCAGAAGTATACACGGCAATGACGGTGTATGGGATGTACCCTCCATGCATCACTACAGAAGTAGCCAAATCTGTGACTGCAATATGCTGACGACTGTGCAGTCTTAGCACACAGCTCAGAGTTCATGCAGCACACCCTCAACACCGTCTCCTCTCTTTATCAATCCCTCGGGCTACAAGTCAACACCCAAAAAACTGAGGTCATGTCCCAACTCACTACCCAACCTACCTCCCCCCCGAGCTTTCACATAAATGGTGTTCCCCTCAAAACAGTTGACCATTTCACCTATCTTGGCATCACATTGTCCACACACTGCTCTCTCGACACAGAAATACACACCCGCATCAACAAAGCATCATCAGCATAACATGAACCTGGAGGGTTTCCACATCTGTTGCCTCCAGAAGATCATTGGTCTGTCTTGGGAAGACCGTGTCCCCCACACAGAAATCCTGGCCCACACCAATTCCATCTGTATCGAAGCAATGGTTACAAAAAAGACATACGGTGGATAGGACACATCATCCGTATGCCTGAGCACCGCCTGCCCCGCCAAGTCCTCTACGGCCAACTGAGTGATGCAAAACGAGCTCCCGGCGGACAAAAAAGGCGCTACAAGGACTACACAAAAAAACTCCTAAAGCGCCCTGCCATCATGTCCACGCAGCTTGAAATCCTAGCACTGGACGGGTCAGCCTGGCGGGTCACCTGTGTCAGAGCAACCTCACAAATATATAACAGCAACCAGCGCCCAGTGACATCAGAGGGCAGTCCGCATTCCCCCTACATCCGGGCTCCCCTTCCCTGATTGTGGACGGATGATTGGCTCATGCATCTGCCTTGACAGCCACCTGAAGTGACACCAGCAGCAACATCACTGACCCCTTTCCCCCCACCCCGAAGCAAGCGGCATCATCGTACACAATGGACAGCAATGATACCAGAAGTATAAATAAGGCTTTAATCCTTAGCACTGTTTTGATTTCTGAACACAGAGCCTGACCTGTGAATAAAGACCTAAAAGAGTGTTGTCATTTATATTTTAAAGATAATACACTTGATTATGCCTTTACTTTACAGACTGCCTTGACAGACTGTGGGCTGGCCTGGAAGAGCCAGAAGACAAAGCTTATCGCCAAGGAACTGCTGTCCCTGTTGGGTAATGCTAGTCCTCTTTTCAGCTCTGGCAGCTCTGGCTCATTTCAGTTGTCATGACAGTTGAAATGATGATGTTTGATAAGAATGAATGTAATGCCATATCATTTAGTATCATAGGCTAGAATAAGCCAAGCTAAAATAGCTAACTGTGACTAACATAAGGTGGGCGTGTTCCAGCCAGCTTCCCAGGCCTGTTCATACTGCCAATTTGAAACATGGAGTTGAGAAAAATAAACCTGCAAAAGCACTATTGAGAAACCTATGGGTGACAGAGGGGTTGGTTCAGTTTTTCTTTTACAGTCTATGGTGGCAGTTGTGTCATTACAATCTGAAACTGGTGTCATCAGCACCAGGTGGTGCAGTATTCAGGTGAACATCTGAAGTTGCCCAAATAGAAGCTATTTTCATGTACCACTGCAGTAAAGAACCAATTTTGGACTTACAAGATCCACTGTATTTACCAAAAACCGACGTCCAACTTTTCTCTAACCTTTGTCGTAGTTCGACATGCAAACCTCATATTCTGATTAGGTCAATGAATGCATGAAATCATCCATTGCATGGATGTAGGGACAGTTTCAGGTGCGTTCAGGGTAATTTACAAGAAACATTAAAGATATCAAATGGATAACTTCTTTAAACAGTAAAAGGTTTGTCAGCTTTTCGGCAAGAAGAGTTGTACGTGTTCATGAGCCATTAGCTTTGCCCATTGGAAAGCCTTAAGGAAAAAAATACTTGACCCACTTCTGCTTAATTTCAGAAAGAAGCACGGGTTGTAACTCTGTCCGTGTTACACAGTTACAGGCTTTTGGAGTTACGTTGGTGCAAAGTTACTCTAGAGATACCAAAATTAAGATTAGATGACTCAGAATGAGGGAAACATGAGTACTCTAATATTGCTGGCTAAAGAGTTCAATTCTTATTTGCAAACATTACAAACATTATCCATTATAATGTCATGTAGAAAAGTTGATGATCTTCAATTCAAAGGTTTTATTTATGTACATTTAAAGATAGATCATGCAAAAACGTTCCATCCATCCATCCATCCATCCATCCATCCATCCATCCATCCATCCATCCATCCATCCATCCATCCATCCATCCATCCATCCATCCATCCATCCATCCATCCATCCAACCATCCATCCATCCATCCATCCATCCATCCATCCATCCATCCATCCATCAATTCACCCATCCATGCATCCATCCATCCACCTCATTTCCACTACTCGTATCTAAGGGTGCTTTCACACCTGTCCCGTTTGGAGCAGAACACAGCAATTGCTTGGATGCGGGACAAAACAAGCGAGCCGAGGTCGCCGAGGAGAGGTGGTCTCGGCTCGCTTCCATTCGAGACCTGGAGCAGTTCGTTTTGCAGTGAGAACATAATCGACACAGCACACAGAAACACAGAGAAACAAACTAGCCACACTCGCTTACGATTCTCCATGTTTGTTGTTTTTCCCGGGGTACGGAAGAGGAAACTCCTTCCGCTTTCATTTCTGACCAATGCGAGAACAGTTGGTTCACGCATCGCATTTGTTAACAGCTTTGAACCGCTACAGACGGTTGCCTTGTGAACACAAACGCCACAAACGAAAAAAGAAACAACTGTATCAATTTAGCCCCTGAATCGGAACAAAACAAACGGGCCACAGGTCTGAAAGCACCCTTAGATCTCACTCTTATCAACTGCAGCTCGTGACCATAGATGAAGGTGGGAACATATTTGGACCGTTAAATCAAGACCTTCATCTTCCAGTACGACAAACCACAGCAGAATCAACATCACTGTGGTCAACGTCACCTTGACATATCCATGAAAGTAAAATATAGCTAAGTGCAGCCTGCAAGCCTTCCTTAAGCTAAATAAACATTAGCTTAACAATGTGTCATTTATTTCCTTTTCAGAATTGAATAGACTTTTTTTCCAGCTACATTTTAGTGAAATATTTATTCATTCTGGGTGGGCAGCACACCTCGTTTATCCCAACAAACTAACCCCCATTTTTCCCATAATCTGATGCATGGTGGCAGGCATTAACTGGTATTGTTCTTTTTCTTCCTTCTCCAAAATAAGGTTTAGATTAGCTCAAGATTTAGAACTTCAACTAGCTATGACATTATTTTGCTATGGTGAGAAGCTGTTATTTCTGATTCATTAGCCTGTTGAAACAGTCACCCAGAGCTGTGTTTCTGTCAGAGTAACAAGTGCAGCTTAAATATTTACTCGGATGTGCGGCTGGTTTCCATCAACTCCTGAGAAAGTATGCGTCTATTTGGTGGCTACAAATTCCACACTGTTAACAAGCTGTTTGCTAACTTTTCTCTGTTTGCTGTCTGATGCTGGAACAGCAGTGCAGAGAGATTATCAGAGCTGCCCACTGCAGCGGGAGCAAAGGCTGATGGGAGCACTGAGGCAGAAACAACCCAGTGGTGCTGTTGGCGTGACACTGTAAACAATGAGCTAATACAGTACAAGATGCAGAAGTACGAAGCATAGCCCATGACACGTCATCTTGTGTTATATAAATATTGATTGGAGCATCAACATGGGAGCAATATTGTTGGAAACTGTACAGATGAATAATGTAAATGTATGGGTGCTTCATTAGTCTTAAAGTGTGAAAAAAATGTTTTAAACATTTTTAAGAAGTTGGATTACAGATAAGCCATTGCTCTCTTAAAAATAACGACTAATTGTGATTTCCTAATTCTTAAATAAACATGGTATGATTTTCTTAGGTAAAGCTATCAAAAATGTTCTTACATTTTTTGGGGCAAAGCAAATTCTAAGGTTAATTTATCAAAAATATTGATGTGTAGTTTTAATGATGATGATGAATAAAATAAATATAAAAAATGTGTTGAACAATTGGAAGTAATTCAAATTTGACGAGTCTTCTAAATGAAATGAAAACAAATTACACGAAAAATGATTTTTATGATTTCGGAAGGTGACTTTACTGAAATAACTCAAACCGCACATAGCAGCACTTGTCATACTCAAGATGTCCATACTCTATTTTGCTTCTTTTTCCTTCTGTCTGGAATCGTTTTGACCTGTAATCCCCAAGATTATAGTGGCTAAACTGCCCACTGTGTGTTTTCATGCTCTTTATCAACTCCTGGCATGCTAGGCTGCAAGGACTGCTGGCCTCTGGATGCCCTTTCTCTGACATTCAGGGATCACAGGGGACGCTTGCTGTGAGCGTGTGTGTTCGTGTGTGTGCGTGACGGTGCCTGCTTGAGCACGTGTGTCTTCAATGCCCTTGGGGCGGAGACCAACTTCTTAGGGGTAACAGGAGGTCAGAGGGCACAGCAATTAGGAAGCAGTTGGAACTAATAATTAGCCAATATATCACTTACTCTATTGTTTATATAGACTGTGTACGATAAAATGGAAATAACCTCTGGACTTCCTTCCTGGCTCATCATACTCCCGTTAATCTTAAATTGTGCCAGTTATTGCCACCCACGCTTTTAGTACTATGCTTTAAGGATTGTAGAAGCTGGACAATAGGATACAACACTAATGCAGATAATTGTGCTCTAAAATAACAAATAAGTTAGTACATTTCGCAGTTGATGTCTGGCATTGAGACACTTTTAACTCCGTGCCCGGTCTTAAGGCAACATGTCTCCTGAATACTCATCAGTTTGTATTTTTTTCCTTTCGGAACCTTTCACCTGTGATCCAAGGCCACCTTGAATACTTTTATTTTCATCTCCATGCCTCCAAGCTAGGCTATGAACTTTCAAAGACTGCACCTCAAGACATGGTGAAAACCCACAAGCTCCCCAGCCCAGCATCTGGGAGGGATGCCGAGCAGATGGATGTTAGTGTTGTTTAAAAATGATATAAATGCAGATAGTAATGGAGATTGATACGGCCACCCACAACAGACAATCGCAGCTGCATGAGAAGGACATGATGCTCAACAGCATAATTGCACGAGTCCAGCCTTCCACAGAGGCGTCACCCAACCCCTGTGTGTGTGGTAAGAGGGGGGTGATATCCTGGTAAACAGCACACTGCCAACACTTTAGTACAAGGATAACACTCTCGCCGCTGTGTCTGCACCTCACTAACGCACATCCAAAGGATACGCTAGAGCACAGAAATGCTCGTCAGAGCAACAGAGGCTGTTCCACCGAGCCAATGAGTGATTGACAGGGGCTGACGATAAAGAGGAGAGGAGCGGCATTGAAGGATAGCGGCCTCAGTGATGGAGTGCTCATGGGGAAAAATAGCTATTGAATCCTCTTTTTAATCTGTGTGTCAAGGTTATTGAAAGTGCTGTCTTCGTTATTGCATGCCAGCCTTGGACATGAGGGGCCATAAGTACGAGAACACACCTTTGTCTGGTGAGCAGATAAACAAGCTTTTTTTCTGCAAATGCATGCAGAGAAATACACTTATATGAAGATATGCTCTAAAGCTGAGACCCATAAACATTACCCAGGTCCTGAATACGTAAATGTTTCTAGGTGGATGGACCATTGATGCCATCCAACCCCAGTTCACATGCTCTGAGGGATTTTCCTGCACTCATCACATCCAGTGGTTGTTCCTTTTGTCCCGAATCAATCAGTTCACGTTAGACCGAGGGGACTCCACTCAAAACCAGACCCCATTTTCAATCAATGCACACCACTGAATCTAGCAATAAGTTGCCAATGGGATTCTCATTGGAATTCAAGTATGCTTTTGAATAATGTTATATAGTAGTGGATCACAGTGACGGATGGCTGGGTGAGTGGCAGTTGAGAGCTTGTCATGGAGTGAATTAATCAAAAGAGGGGATAGTGTCAAGCAGAAATTGATGTGTATCAAAGCACAGTAACTACATGATTCTGCTCTGTTGAAGAATCCTCAGAAGAGTAGAAATGTCAATGATTTTATTGTTAGAAGCTTTAAATCATCTTTAAGTAAAAGCAAGTATTTGAGGTAATAAAGCAACTCCTTGTTAATATATCAGTTTCAAATTAATTTGAATCTATATTTGATTTGATTTGTGTTTTCAATAGCACTGCGTCACACATCAACACCAATGCTAAAAGTAATGGAAAAAATGAAAACGAGAGAGCGGCTGAGCAAGTTTAAATCAGTGATATTATCGTAAAAGTGCCTGAACCTCCACGTCTACCCTTTGAACCTAAAAATCACAAAACATTATTTTGTTGTCATAGCAGGTCAAGCGGATGCTGTGTTGGAGACATTTACCCTACATCACTTCTTCACCTGACCGTTATGTACTTTGAACAGGAATTTACAAAATGTTATGGTCATTTAAGCATACTGAGTTAAAAAGAAAATTATCTGATACATCATAGAATTTATTTGGTAATCCATGTACTCGTCCTGTGAAAGTGTGTGTTTCAAAAGTTTGTTGAATGTGTTTGTGTTGCTGAATTCAGTTGAATTAAACCACTGAAATACATGTATATCATAAAAGCTATGTTTTGTTTTGCTGGTTTTTTTTAATATATATGTGAGGGGGATAGGGGGGGTGGTGGTGAGGGGTGGCATCCGCTGCAAGTCTGAAATGAGAGAAACACAGGAAAACCCACAATGGGCACACCAGCTTTTGGAATCTGCAAGAGAGAAAACAAAAGAACAGAAACGGGAACAGGCAGAGACACAAACGGCAACCATTTCAGGTCTCTGAAACTGAACCAGGACTAGACTACTGCGGTTATCTTTCCCCCAAAACTGTGGGGTGAGTATGTAGGTGAGTGAGCAGGTGTGTATGTCTGTGTAACTGTGTGTGTGCAAAGTGAAATCAAGGTTTTACCTGAACTGCAACTACAGTGGAGGAGGGAGGCACAATCCCGCCACCCGAGAGACCAGAAGCCGACAAGGAAGAAACCCGAACCCCGGCCACCACCAGCCACACGGAAGACCAGAAGAGGGTGGGAGGAGATCCCCCGCCAGCAAGGCCCACCCCCTCCCAGCAGGTGACAGAGGGAAGCCCTGGTTGGAGCCCCCATGACCACGGGAGGAGGCAGCCAGGAAACCCACGGTGATGGACCAGGACACAGCCGAGCACCAACCGGAGGCCGATCATGCGGCCAGGAGGTTCACACCCTCCAGGCCCCTAACCCCCACCTGGCGAGAGGGGAGACGGGGCCAACTCTGCAGTCGTCACCGACGGGCTGGCACCCGTCCCAACAAAAGTGGGAACCCCAGAGCCAAAGGCGTGCCCAGCTGCAAGGGCAGCAGTGGGAAGCGGAGACGGGCACGGAGCGGGAACCCCCCGACAAGGAGCCACTCAGACAAGCCCAACAGCAAAGAGTCCCAAACCCAGGTTAGACAACGGACACCCATTCATCCATCCATCCATCTATCTATCCATTTTCTATACCCGCCTTATCCTTTGCACAACGTGTAGCATTTTTAACCTTGGTCTGGTTTCTTTTCACAATGACTAGTTGGAGAGAAGTGTTTTGATGCACTGGAGTCCACAAAGGTGCACCACAGTGCAGGACGTTGTGTGCATGATAGCATGAGCCTAGTTTCAATCCTACAAACACAAAGTCTGCAAGTAATCCAATATCCCAAATCATGCAATACTAGTTTGTTTATTTAATACATTTTTCTGGCCTGTTTTTTTTCCAGCATGCTTACTACCAAGAGGAGCACAGTGCACTTTTCCAGCTCTTATTAGGGTCATAATCCAGTTCAATTACTATGTTCAGACCAGATAAAATGAACAGCACTTGGTGGGAAGACTGACTCTGATTTTTTTTTTACTTGTGTAAAGCCTATAAAAATACCATGTTTGGGAGAGTAACAAATGCTTGACACAGTTATTATATCTGAGATGTACAAAACTTCCTACAACCTGTAGGGGGCACTAGTTTTGGTCATGCTTCTGTGTCATAGGTGAAGAGGAGGAAGATTTTCTTTCGCTCCCGTGATAAATGGTGAATATTTTTCCAAAGCATCCTCAAAATGTTGTGTTTTTTTGGCGAATGTGAGATGGCCTTTTTATTGTTTGGTCAACAGTGGGTTTCACCTGTATACCATTTATCCCTCTATATGTCTCTTTTAAGTACTTTTGAGAAGGGGGGCAGGCCAGGATGTCAGCAAGCATATAGCAGACATCTACACAGACAGGTGGAAGCAGCAGTGGGATGATCAGAGGGGGGGACTGCATGGCAGCATGCAGTTCCTCAAGCCCTGGCCTGCAAACATGCATATAAGAGAAAAGAGAAAAGGAGGGGGGCAGACCAGCACAACAAACTACAAGAACGATGGACAAAAATGATGACTATGAGATACTTATAGTAAATAAAAAATGGAAGAGGAGAAGATAAGAAGGGTGAGGGGCACCGCCCAGTGGATCATGTCGTTGCCCCCCTGCAGCATAGGCCTATAGCAGCAGTATACTACGAAGCTATGTTTAAGACTAACTATTATAGTCTTGTTCTATAGCAGCAGCTATGACTACTGACTCTAACACACTAGAGTTTACACTAACTAGAGGTTTACTAAACACTAACTAGAAAATTTCAGGACATTTTGAAATGGGCATGCCCTACTGCCCATTCGTCCCCTCTTGCTGTTTTTGTTTGGGGTGGTACTGGTTGTGTTTAAGGTTGTTTTGGTTATGTCGGAGGTGGTTCTTTGGGGTTATTAATAATGGCCAATAGACCAAACCAAGGACTGGATGCACGTTGCGGTTCGGGCTACAGTTACGGATGATTTATTCATATTCTCCCCCATAAAAATGCATAGGTTTTGTTGCCATGGTAACAAGCCCCATAGGATAGAATGGGACAATTTGGCTTCAATATCTCAAAAGCTGTAAACGACAGCGTAATGAGACCTCAGTATGTTGTAGTCCACAGCAACCCGAGTCTTTTAACGTTGGATCAGTATCTCTACGATATCGCGTTGCCACGCAACAAGCATCCAAAGTTCTGTAAGCATCAAAATGAGCAAAGTTGAACATCGTAATAGCTACCGTAATAGCTAGCATGATGAGACTAAAAAATGTTGTAGTACAACGCGTCCCGGGTTTTTCGATGTTGTAATGATGTCTGTACGATAAACCTTTGCCTAGCAACAAGCGTCCAAAATAAAAAGGAATTGTTTCAAAAATTGAGTTAGAAAAGTTAAATATCGCAAAAGCCATAATAAGTAGCATGATGAGGTTGTATGGTCCTTTAGTGCCATTTGGGCCGAGTGTTTGTAAATTTGAACGATGTCTCTACGATAAAGTTCGTCCGAGCAATAAGCGTCCGAATTTTCGCCCCTTTTTTTTTGCTTTTTGGCATCTAGCATTGCCACGGTAACACGAGAAAAAAGTAATACCCATCGAGGCACGATGAAGACGCATCTAACAATATATGCCAAAAAAGCGTGCGGAATAAGAAGAAGAAGAAAAGGGAAACCTTTTCTGTATACTAATATATCGCCTTCATTTTTTGGGTTTCCGGGTGTGTTTTATTTTTTGGGGATTTTTTTTTCCATATCAGAGCGGGGTCATGCTGGACACCCGCTGGTGCGCAGTGGGACTTTTGCGACTTTAGCTTGTTAGCAAAATGCTAGCAACATTGCCCTTTGGGCCATTCTGGACGATTGCAATATGGTCATGCCACTACTTGGCATGGCCATAACTAGTGTTTACTAAACACTAACTATAGGCTTTACTAAACAGAAAGGTTTTAATTTTTGTTTTAAAGGTGGAGGTGGTGTCAGCCTCCTTAACCCAGATTGGAAGTTGGTTCCAAAGTAATGGTGCCTGATAGCAGAACGCCCGCCCTCCAAATCTACATTTGGATACTCTAGGAACTACGAGTTAACCTGCACTCTGAGAACGGAGAGCACAATATTGCTTTTTAAAAAAATTTATATTATAAAATGGGAAATTTACAGGAAAATACTAATACGGGAGTACGAGGGGAAAGAATGGTAAAATACGGTAGTTTCCCAGCCAAAATGGGAGACTTGACAGGTATGAGTTATGCACCAGTGTGTAGCTTTATATAACTTTAATTGATGAGGTACATAAAAACCCATCCCCCATGCAGTGACCATGTATGTGAACCTTTAGCTACGGTGACCAAAACCGTTTATTGTATCAACCATGAAATATGTCTATATCTGCCGTAAAGTGGCAATTGGTGCTCTTTTGGAGTCAGCATTTAGTGGGAGGAACTACACTTTGGGGCGAAACCTCGCTCTAATGGCATTGATGACTCTACGGAAGAGTATTAGGGCCATGCAGGAGAAAAAATATTTGAGAGAAGTTTTTTTTTATTGTGCACTTAAAATTTCGAGAAAAAAGTTGAAATGTCGAGAATAATGTTGAAATACAATTTCAAGAATAAAGTCAGAATTTCGCCCTTTTCTCAACATTTCAACTTTATTCTCGACATTTTGACTTTTTTCTCCAATTTGTTTTTCAACATTATTCTCGACATTTCGACTTTTTTGTCAACATTTCAACTTTTTTCTCGAAATTTTACTGCAACATTAATCTCAACATTTCGACTTTTTTCTCGACATTTCGACTTTTTTCTCGAAGTGCATAATGAAAAAAAAATCTTCCCCCTCTAAAATATTGTTTTATTTTTCCCCTAATACTCTTCCATATGACTGTGACACACGTACAGGTTAGTTGAAAAATAATGGTGGGGGCATGTGTGTCATCAGGGTGCCACAAAAAGGCAAGGTCGCACATTTCTATTTGGTGGTTTCAAATCTACCCATTTCTGTGCTGTTTATTTTCCTCACACATAATTACACTTCAGTTTTTATCCAGGAATTTCTGCTTAATGAAACTGAAGTTATTATTATGGCCAGTTTTCTGCTGTCGATCTGTGTTTGTTGCATTTATAAATTATTTCTATGAGAACAACATTCAAACTTTTACGTTTGATAAAACCAACCTTATTGACATGAATGTATTTCCACAATACCATTTTGGAAAGGTGAAGAAAGTTTGAAAAAACAAAAACCTTACACTTTGCATTTGTTATATTCCAAGCTGTGTGATTTGCTGGACCAACCAAATGGAACTAAACGTAATTAAGATCTACTCAAGGTTAATTTGGTCTGTAATGGTTTTATGTATGTATGGAGTAGCCTCTATCTAAATACCAGTCCATTAAGCCTGTGTTATTAAAAGACAATATTGAAATGAGACCATGCATATACACATTAAAAATAATTAGTTTATTCTGTTTGTTTTATTTGAGAGAATGATGACTGTATCTAATGTAGGACTTTAATGTTTATCAGCAATAACTGTTTCTTCTGTCAAAATATGTTTTTTTTTTCACAATTTCTGTTCCTCTTCACTCTGTGATGAGCAAGTTATTCATGTCCTTTGGTTAGAATCGATTGACGTCCACTCACTGGAACTGCATTAAAACTCCAAATAAAAGACAGCTTTTCAGAGTTGAGCCCTGCTGATAAAGGAGTGCTACTTAAAAACTGGCATCCATCCAAGAGAAATAACCTTCCTTTATTTTATTCATTTCATTTTAATTTTCTCTCGGTCATAGATTTCCCTCAAAATGAACCACTTTGATTTGGTAAAAACTGAGTTTTTTTTTTATTCCTTGCAAGGCTGGCCTCTATGAACAAAGTGGCCTGAAATGATAGAATAATTCATCTTGAGCCACTGCTTTTCAGAGAGATATGCCTTGTATCAAAGGTTTACCTTGCCTGTATTCAAATATTCCTGCATTATTTTACTATTTCTTTATGTGGAATTACACAGATCTCTGCAAAATGTAAGAAAATAAAAAGAATTGTGCGGAAATATAAGATATTTATTCATGAGAAATCAATAATTTGAGCTATCCCTAAACCATACATGGAAGATATATCACAAGGAACTATTTGTGGAACATTATTTGTCAATATGAATCTTTTTTACCTGATTCTAATATTTTGTTTGAGTGTGCACATGCATGGAAATGTTTGCTTAAGAGGGAGCTTGTTACGACCATAAAATCATCAGTAGCAGTTTACACTCCTGTGGCAATTACGATGTGTGTGGGGTTGTGTGTATGTAAAGCCGTGCACTGGTGAGTGTACAGTAAACGTGTGTGCAGTCACAACATATGCTGGAGTCAGTGGGGAATAGTTTTCTCTAGAGAGTAGTCTGCACAGCCCTCCAGTCAGCGTCTCAAATTAGAGGGAGCAGCCGCATAGCTGTGCCTCATCCACTTTAATAGCATTTTAACTGTTATTGGAGCTCTTATATATGAGCATTCAGTGATGCTGGTCATGCCAGCGTGCCTATGAAAAGGACAGTGCCACAACAGCCTCCAACTGAACTGTGACAGGCCAATTAATGAGCCTTCATCGGGAACCAGTCGTTACATAGGTCACCTAAGAAGTGTAATTAGAATGCATTGTAAATTCTTATTTTTATTGAGAATGTTAAATTGAAAGACGGAAGTGCAATCAATGGCGAGTCATTATAACAACACGAGCTGACAGATTTTGGTGGGCAAAAAAATAAAGAATAAAGGCGACTGTTTATGAGATGCAAAGCGGCTCGCAAGCTCGAGTGAACACCACACACACACACACATAAACACACATAAATGTCGCCCGCAAGACTTGATAGATGTGTCACAGCGGGGATGTGAATGGGAGCCAATTACATTTATAATGTCAAACGTGGTGCAGAAATTAGCCTCAGTATTATTATGTGGACGCTAATTGCAAGGAAATGCTAAAATGATTTAAATCACCAGGGCTATTTCAGGACATTAAGACATTCTGAAGATAGCCACAGCCCTAACAATTTGTACCACCCATTTTATAATTACATTTAATAGGTTGTCTTATCAGTGCTCTAAAAGTGGATTTGGATTATCACAAGCTATAGCAGGCAGACAGAAAAAAATGTGTTTTTTTTTTCTTTTTAGGAGTGATGAGTGCTGGCCATTCTGTTCTTAGGAGAAGGGAGAGAGATAATATCCCGGGGGTTAAACTCTTGGATTGCCTCTTCAAAAGGTAAAATGAAGAACACCACGGGTGAGGCCATGCTTTGTATTTTCAAGAAGGAAGTCTGGAAGGTCTACTATTGGCATTCACCACCATTTAACTTACCGCGGCAATAGATTCCCTACAGTATGCAAAGACACATACAGAGCGTGTTGCCAAGCTGTCCTCAGAATTGACCCCATCCAGCAGCACTGACCTCACCATTGTTGGTGTTCTCAGCATTCAGATTGTATGCTAATAAGGGCAGTGAATGGAGAGAAAGGAGCCGGCGACATGCTTTGTTATGAAGCATATGCAACACTTGAGTTGCTGCGGCTTTTAAATGTTCAGGGTCCAATACTTCAACCATGTTGTGGATTGTGTTGTTCTCAGAGAGTTTTTCAACGAAAGTGCTACCCAAATATAATCATTGCAAGAAAAAAAACTCTATCAAGCTTCTATACAAACTATATTAGTTTATCAATTTAGTTGTACAAACTACATCAGTTTGAAGGACACTTAACACTTATGAGACTCATAACACGGAGGAATTCTTAAGTTCGTGGAACAAATACTACATGGATTGTGACTCTTGAGAAACAAAAAGCTCTGCAGGAGATGTGATGCTGACAAAAAAAATTATAGCAAATAGAGGCGAAAGAATGAAGGAGACATGATCAGGAGTAAGATCTGTATTCTGTCATCGTCGGCTGCCAGAGGCTTATGGCTCTCTGTCCGCAGCACCTGAAAGCTTTATCCACAGGTGGACAATCAGCAACATAAGCAAGACGCCCCTTTACCTCAAGTCCTCATCACCGGCAGGCCGGCAACGCAGACCTTGGGTGCTGCTTGGGGCTTAGAAAGAGATTACAGGCCGGATCTTGCGAAGCAGGAAATGTATGATTCATAAAGAAACATTTCCTAATGGTTTATGATCTCTACAGAACGTCTTAAGCATGTAACCTCTGGCTCGTAATAATTCCCTATTAAGTTTTCCTGTAAATGTGTACAGGAATACTCAAGACAAAGTTTTCTGGTACACATGGCATATTCAGTATACCGACAGAGCAATTCAGCTTTTTGTACTGTTTTCACTTCAATTGTGTTTATAGGCGAAATTCTGTCACGTTTACTATACAATGTTAATTCTTTCTTTCACATGAAATTGTGTCCCTCTGTTTCCTGTAATTCAAATTCAATTCAATTCAAAATACTTTATTGATCTCAGAAGAGAAATGACTTGTTGCAGTAGTCTGTCAGTAGTCTGCAGTGTGATTTAAATCTCTTCAAAGAGTCATTTTACAGGGTTATTGCTGTGGACTTAAGGATCTCCTGTAGGGGTCTGTGTTCTGAAGAAGCTCCTGACTGAAGAAACTCCATTGTTGAATCACTGTGTTGTGAAGAGGATGCTCAGGGTTGTCCATGATCTTCTTCTTTCTTTGCACCATCATCTTCAGAGGCTCCAGACGCTGGCCTGAACCGTCCTGTCTTATTAACAGCATCAGTGATGTATCTCCAGTCAAGTCTGTTGTTTAGGTTAACACCAAGGTATCTACATGTGCACCACTCAGTGGCTCAGTGGATCATGTTTTAAGTTGTTTTTTTTTTTTAAAGTTGGAAGGGGTGTCAGCCTCCTTAACCCAATTTGTAAGTTGGTTCCATAGTAATGGTTCCTGATAGCAGAAGACTCGCCCTCAAAATCTACATTTGGATACTCTAGGAACTACGAGTAAACCTGCACTCTGAGAACAGAGAGCTCTGTTAGGAACATACGGTACTATCAGGTCTTGCAGATATCGTGGAGTTAGGCCTTATGGGCTTTATACCCAAGTAATAACATTTTGAATTGGAGTTTTATGGGGACCAATGGAGTGAAGCAGCTAACACTGGAGAGACGTGGTCTCCTGTCAGCACTCGCGCTGCTGCATTTTGGATCAGCTGGAGGATATTCAGCAAATTATTTGGAAATCCTGCTAATAACACATTACAGTAATCTAGCCTAGAAGATACAAATGCGGAAGCATCACTTTGTGAGACGATGTTCCTAATCTTTGCGATATCAGGGAGATGGAAAAACGCTGTTTTACAAACTTGTTTAATATACGATTTAAACGACAAATCCTGATCGAAAATAACACCAAGACTTCTCACAGTTTTACTGGAGTTGTAAATGAAAATTAAAGCTGCAAGCAGCGATGAACGCACCCTTGCGCGTGAAATTTTCACCAATTATGGTCAAGGACTCAAAACCAAGTCCAATGACACCACCATCGACTCTCTATATCAAACCAATCAAAATTTATGGCAGAAAATAGGAACTATCAAATATCGACCAATCAGAAGATGGGCTATTTTGCACCAATTATGGTCATGGACTCAAAACCACGTCCGATGACACCACCAGCGAGTCTTTATGTCATACCATTCAAAAGTTATGGCAGAAAATATGATCTATCAAATATCGACCAATCAGAAGAAGGGGGGGGGCTAATTCAGGCCAATGAAGGTTTGACTGAAAAAAGTAATACCCGTCGTCGCAGGACCGAGACGCACATTTTGATGTATAACACACCTGGGTGCACGTTACAGTTCGGGCCGCATTAACGGCCGAAGAAATGGTAAAAATTGCGCCAAAATTACACAATTAATTCAAAATGGCTGACTCCCTGTTCGGTTTCGGCCATTGCGCCAAGAGACTTTTCTTTAAGTTGCGACATGATACCGATTTTAGTGCATGTACGTCAAACCATATTGTGAGGCTTGAGGCACAAAGTTTTCTAGGGGGCGCTGTTGAGCCATTAGGCCACGGCTATTAATGCAAACCATTAAATATCAAATTTATCGCCAGGCCTGGCTTGCGTGCAAAATTTGGTGACTTTTGGGGCACGTTTAGAGGGGCAAAAAGGCCCTCATTTCGTCGGAAAAATAAAAACGAGAAAAAAAATTCTTACAGATACAATAGGGCCTTCGCACTGTCAGTGCTCGGGCCTTAACAATTGATTGCAAAAGAGACAGCAAAAGCCTAAGATGTGTTAGAAGTTTGTCCTTGGTTAATTAAAACCACTTCACAAGATCAACAGAAGTATGAATACTCGGAGATGGTTGCTATATCGTTGTCAAAATCTACAATGAAAAGACAACTTCATAACTGTAAACAAGGTGGAAATGTCTGGTAACATTCAAGAAGAAGAGAAGGGCACTTCACGATCCACAGAGTCCTACATCACATATAGTAGAGGCTATGTTATGGCATGGTGTCTGCCAGTAGACCAGGCTTACTGCTGTGCAGTGATGATGTGACTTCTAACAGATATAGTATGATGAATTCTGAGGTGTACAGAGCTCTGTAATGTAAAAATAACAGTGTATTCTACATTTTGGACACATGGTAATACTTTATATGATACACTTTGATTCCAGACTTGTACTTTGAATGAACTCACTGTCTGAGTCTTGCAATCATCTTATCTTATGCTCTTTGTTGTTTAACTTTATCTGAATCCAGGAAGGAACCACTGATCACCTGTTCATTGTAATTAGGGCCTTCGCACCTTCAGTGCGAAGGCCCTATTGTATCTGTAGGAATTTTTATTAGGGCCCGAGCACCTTCAGTGCGAAGGCTCTATTGTATTTGCAGGAATTCTTCGTATTATTATTATTAGGGCCCGAGCACCTTCAGTGCGAAGGCCCTATTGTATCTGTAGGAATTTTTTTTCTTTCTTTTTTCTTTCTTTCTTTTTTCTTTCTTCTGACGAAAAGAGGGCCTTTTTTCTCCCTAAATGTGCCCAAAAAGTCACCAAATTTTGCATGCAAGTCAGGCCTGGCGAAAAATTTGATATTTAATGGTTTACATTAATGGGCGTGGCAAAATGGCTCAACAGCGCCCCCTGGAAAACTTTGTGCCTCAAGCCCCACAATACGGTTTGACATACATGCACGAAAATCGCTACACACCTGTATCAGTACACAACTTAAAGAAAAGTCTCTTGGCTTTCTCAGCCATTTTGAGTTAATCGTGTCACTTTGGTGCAATTTATGCCATTCCTTTGGCAGTTAATACGGCTCGAACCGTAACGTGCCCCCAAGTGTGTTATACATCAAAATGTGCGTCTTCATCTTGCGACTACGCGCATTACTTTTCTCTTTCAAAAGTGTTACCGTGGCGACGCTAGACGCCAAAAAGCGTGCCCCCCTTCATCTGATTGGCGCATATTTGATAGTTTTCCAAAAGTCACCAAATTTTGCATGCAAGCCAGGCCTGGCGATAAATTTGATATTTCATGGTTTGCATTAATGGGCGTGGCCTAACGGCTCAACAGCGCCCCCTAGAATACTTTTGAAAGGTTTGACATAAAGAATCGTGGGTGGTGTCATGGGACTCGGTATTGAGTCCTTGACCATAATTGGTGAAAATTAGCCCCGCCCCTTCTTCTGATTGGTTGTCCCGATTTTCTGCTATAACTTTTGAATGGTTTGACATAGAGAGTCGTGGGTGGTGTCATCAGATTCTTTATGGAGTCCTTGACATTCATTGGCCTGAATTAGCCCCGCCCCTTCTTCTGATTGGTTGTCCTTTTTTTAATAATAAAATCGCTGCGAGCCGCCAGTCGCTCTCGCGCTGACTCCCGCTGACTCCCGCTTCCTGATTCAAACGTCTGCCGGCCCCGCCCCCCGACCAATCAGTGGCGAGTAGGGTGATGACGGCCCCGCCCCCGACCAATCAGTGGCGAGTAGGGTGATGACGGCCCCGCCCCCCGACCAATCAGTGGCGCGGAGGGTGATGACGGCCCCGCCCCCTGACCAATCAGCTCCCTGTAATGTGGTGACGTCAGAAATAGTCCCGTGCTCAGCCCGGTTAGAACCTCGGCAGAATGGTCACAGCAAAAGTAATAATATAAAATAGTAGTGTTTTACTAATATTTATACCTTACAAATATTGGTTGGTCTGTGCTAAGGCAGTAAGTCAAGGTGAAAGGAATAGCTGAGTCATAGCTCAGCCACAGCATTGCGGTCTTTAGTGCCAGAGGTTGAGAGTTCGAGCCCTGCTGTATGCAGAGATTTTTGTCAGCAATTTTTGTGTTTTTTTTAACATCAAAATGTGCGTCTCTGTCCTGCGACGACGCACATTACTTTTCTCTTTCAAAAGTGTTACCGTGGCGATGCTAGACACGAAAAAGCGCTCGTCCCCTTCATCTGATTGATCCATATTTGATAGTTCTCCAAAAGTCACCAAATTTTGCATGCAAGCCAGGCCTGGCGATAAATTTGATATTTCATGGTTTGCATTAATGGGCGTGGCCTAACGGCTCAACAGCGCCCCCTAGAAAACCTTTCTCTGCCTTAACCTTTGAATGGTTTGACATAAAGAGTCGTGGGTGGTGTCATGGGACTCGGTATTGAGTCCTTGACCATAATTGGTGAAAATTAGCCCCGCCCCTTCTTCCGATTGGTTGTCCCTATTTCCTGCTATAACATTTGAATGTTTTGACATAGAGAGTCGTGGGTGGTGTCATCAGATTCTGTATGGAGTCCTTGACCTTCATTGGCCTGAATTAGCCCTGCCCCTTCTTCGGATTGGTTGTCCCTATTTTCTGCTATAACTTTTGAATGGTTTGACATAGAGAGTCGTGGGTGGTGTCATTTCTGATATGCTTATGGGGGGCGGTGGACGTGAGTGTGAGGGCCCGTTCATCGTTGCTTGCAGCTTTAATTGTGTTTTAAAACCTCTGTGTAAACTCATGTGTTCTACCTGTTGAACAATTTTTACTTTTATTATAGTCCCTTCTCTATTTTTTGAGGATATTATTCAGCCATAGTCATATTATTAGGGCCTGAGCACTTACAGTGCGAAGGCCCTATTGTATCTGTAGGAATTATTCTTTCTTTATTCTTTCTGCTGACGAAATGAGGGCCTTTTTGCCCCCCTAAACGTCCCCCAAAAGTCACCAAATTTTGCACGCAAGCCAGGCCTGGTGAAAAATTTGATATTTAATGGTTTGCATTAATGGGCGTGGCAAAATGGCTCAACAGCGGCCCCTAGAAAACTTTGTGCCTCAAGCCCCACAATACGGTTTGACGTACATGCACGAAAATCGATACACACCTGTATCATGTCGCAACTCAAAGAAAAGTCTCTTGGCGCCATGGCCGAAACCGAACAGGAAGTCGGCCATTTTGAATTAATCGTGTAATTTTGGCGAGATTTATGCCATTCCTTCAGCAGTTAATACGGCCCGAACCGTAACGTGCACCCAGGTGTGTTATACATCAAAATTTGCGTCTCCATCCTGCCACTACACGCATTACTTTTCTCAGTCTGGACATGTTAATCTTGTGGCACATAGTTGGTTTGATGGGTTGCTGTAAAGCTCAAGAGGTAGGGAATGTGTTTGAGATGTTGCAGGACTGAGTTCAATTCTATGCAAAACTATCAGAAAATTACGCCAAGGAATGCTCTGTCAAATATTAAATGTGAGAACTAGTCTTTTTTTTTTATTTAAATAGGAGTACCTGCTTGTGTTGAGGTTCAGTGCCCTCTTCAACATGTTCTTTAACATGTTGAACATTTTGAAAGCTTGAAACAAAGGACAAAAGATACAAAGTTTTCAGTGCAGTTAAACTTGTGTCCTGGTGTAGCTCATCTTGGAACAAAGAGGCTTTTAATGCAGAGGTTATTGGACCAAACCTTACACCTGAACCACTTTTAAAATGACGTCCTTCTACTGACGATTGAAAACTGGCCAGGAAGCCTGGGAAAGAGGCAAGATTGTGGCGCCTCATGGTAAAGAGCTGTACATTGTTAAAGAGACTGTGAGTTCAATTCCCACCAGAGGTCTTCAGCCCGTTGACTTTAAGTAGCACAAATCCACTTTTAGAGTTCAACACACAAAATGAAAAGATAAATGCAATAAGAGAGATGTCTTCCCCCAAGGATACTGGTGGTGTGGAGGGTTTGCTCTGGGCTATAAGGCGCCAATGAAAGGTTGGTGCATGCTGGTTCAAACCTGCAGTATCTGGAGAGGTAGAGGCATCAGACCTTATACCTGGACCACTTTTAAAATGAAGTCCTTCTACTGACGATTGAAAACTGGCCAGGAATCCTGGGACAGAGGCAAGAATGTGGGGCCTCATGGTAAAGAGCTGTACATTGTTAAAGAGACTGAGAGTTCAATTCCTGCCAGAGGTCTTCAGCCCGTTGACTTTAAGTAGCACAAATCCACTTTTAGATACTGAGCAGCTGAACTTGTGTCCTGGTGTAGCTCATCTTGGAACAAAGAGGGTTTCAAATGCAGAGGTTATTGGAGCAAACCCTATACTGTACCTGAGCCACTTTTAAAATAATGTCCTACTTAAGGATTGAAAACTGGCCAGGAAGCCTGTGAAAGAGGTGAGTACTGTATGTGGCGCATCATGGTAAAGCACTGCACATTGTTAAAGTCACTGTGAGTTCAATTCCCGCCAGAGGTCTTCCGCCCGTTTTCTTTAAGTAGATCAAAATCCACTTTTAGAGTTCAACACTCAAAATGAAAAGATAAATGCACTATGAGAGATGTCTTCCCCCAAGGACACTGGTGGTGTGGAGGGTTTGCTCAGGGCTCTAAGGTGCCAATGAAAGGTTGGTGCATGCTGGTTCAAACCCTCCCCATCCTCACAAACTGGTGAGGTAGAGGCATCAGACCTTATACCTGGACCACTTTTAAAATGACGTCCTTCTACTGACGATTGAAAACTGGCCAGGAAGCCTGGGAAAGAGGCAAGAATGTGGGGCCTCATGGTAAAGAGCTGCACATTGTTCAAGAGACTGAGAGTTCAATTCCCGCCGGAGGTCTTCAGCCCGTTGTCTTTAAGTAGATCAAAATCCACTTTTAGAGTTCAACACTCAAAATGAAAAGATAAATGCACTATGAGAGATGTTTTCCCCCAAGGATACTGGTGGTGTGGAGGGTTTGCTCAGGGCTCTAAGGTGCCAATGAAAGGTTGGTGCATGCTGGTTCAAACCCTCCCCATCCTCACAATCTGGTGAGGTAGAGGCATCAGACCTTATACCTGGACCACTTTTAAAATGACGCCTTCTACTGACGATTGAAAACTGGCCAGGAAGCCTGGGAAAGAGGTGAGTACTGTATGTGGCGCATCATGGTAAAGCGCTGCACATTGTTAAAGTCACTGTGAGTTCAATTCCCACCAGAGGTCTTCAGCCCGTTGTCTTTAAGTAGAACAAAATCCACTTTTAGAGTTCAACGCTAAAAATGAAAAGATAAATGCACTAAGAGAGATGTCTTCCCCCAAGGATACTGGTGGTGTGGAGGGTTTGCTCATGGCTATAAGGCACCAATGAAAGGGTGGTGCATGCTGGTTCAAACCCTCCCCATCCTCAGTATCTGGAGGGGTAGAGGGATCAGGGAGGATGAGAGGTTAGGAGTGCTAGGGGGATGAGGTAGGATGAGGAGGTTAGGGGGGTCAGGTAGGACGAGGAGGGCTAGGGGGGGGTCAGGTAGGATGAGGAGCGGTCAGGTAGGATGAGGAGGGCTTGGTGGGGTCTGGTAGGATGAGGAGGGGTCTGGTAGGATGAGGAGGGCTTGGAGGGGTCAGGTAGGATGAGGAGGGGTCTGGTAGGATGAGGAGGGCAGGAGGACTAGCAGAGAAAGGCCAGGGGGATCAGGATGTAAGAGGTGGGACATGAGGAAAGAGGCCTAGGGGGGTCAGGTAGGATGAGGAGCGGTCAGGTAGGATGAGGAGGGCTTGGTGGGGTCAGGTAGGATGAGGAGGGGTCTGGTAGGATGAGGAGGGCAGGAGGACTAGCAGAGAAAGGCAAGGGGGATCAGGATGTAAGAGGTGGGCAAGGGACATGAGGAAAGAGGCCTAGGGGGGTCAGGTAGGACGAGGTAGGAGCACCCAGTAGAGGTAAGAAAGTAAAAGACCTGATCCACCTAGCCCTCCCTCCATTTCCTCTTACCTGATCCTCTGAGCACTCTTACCTAGCCTGCCTACCTTCTTGCCTCATGCCCCCTCATCCTTCCTGGCCCCCCTTGCCCTTCTCCTACCTAACCACCCTAGCCCTTCTCAACCTTCCTGACGCCACCAAGCCCTCCTCTTCCTACCTCTTGCCCTGCAGCTGCCCTCTCACTCCCTAGCCCTCCTCATTGCCCCTAGCCCTCATGCCCTCTCTTCCTACCTGACCCCCCCTAACCTTCTCATCCTACCTCATCCCCCAGGCGCTCCTGCCTTCTCATCCTCCCTGATCCCTCTACCCCTCCAGATACTGAGGATGGGGAGGGTTTGAACCAGCATGCACCACCCTCTTACCTGATCCTCTGAGCACTCCTACCTAGCCTGCCTCCCTTCTTGCCTCATGCCACCTCTTACACCTCTTACACCTCATCCTTCCTGGCCCCGCCCTAACCCTACCTAACCCCCCAAGCCCTTCTCAACCTTCCTGACGCCACCAGGCCCTCCTCATCCTACCAGACCCCACCGAGCCCTCCTCATCCTACCAGACCCCTCCTCATCCTACCTGACCCCACCAAGCCCTCCTCATCCTACCAGACCCCTCCCCATCCTACCTGACCCCACCAAGCCCTCCTCATCCTACCTGACCGCTCCTCATCCTACCTGACCCCCCCCCCCCTAGCCCTCGTCATCCTACCTCATCCCCCTAGCACTCCTAACCTCTCATCCTCCCTGATCCCTCTACCCCTCCAGATACTGAGGATGGGGAGGGTTTGAACCAGCATGCACCACCATTTCATTGGTGCCTTATAGCCATGAGAAAACCCTCCACACCACCAGTATCCTTGGGGGAAGACATCTCTCTTAGTGCATTTATCTTTTCATTTTTAGCGTTGAACTCTAAAAGTAGATTTTGTTCTACTTAAAGACAACGGGCTGAAGACCTCTGGTGGGAATTGAACTCACAGTGACTTTAACAATGTGCAGCGCTTTACCATGATGCGCCACATACAGTACTCACCTCTTTCCCAGGCTTCCTGGCCAGTTTTCAATCGTCAGTAGAAGGACGTCATTTTAAAAGTGGTCCAGGTATAAGGTCTGATGCCTCTACCTCACCAGATTGTGAGGATGGGGAGGGTTTGAACCAGCATGCACCAACCTTTCATTGGCACCTTAGAGCCCTGAGCAAACCCTCCACACTACCAGTATCCTTGGGGGAAGACATCTCTCATAGTGCATTTATCTTTTCATTTTGAGTGTTGAACTCTAAAAGTGGATTTTGATCTACTTAAAGACAACGGGCTGAAGATCTCTGGTGGGAATTGAACTCACAGTGACTTTAACAATGTGCAGCGCTTTACCATGATGCGCCACATACAGTACTCACCTCTTTCCCAGGCTTCCTGGCCAGTTTTCAATCCTTAAGTAGGACATTATTTTAAAAGTGGCTCAGGTACAGTATAGGGTTTGCTCCAATAACCTCTGCATTTGAAACCCTCTTTGTTCCAAGATGAGCTACACCAGGACACAAGTTCAGCTGCACTGAAGATTGTAATCCCTCCAAACCACCAAATAACCTCTTCAGTCATGTCTCATAGCGCATTTAACTTTTCATTTTGAATGTTGAACTTTAAAATTGACAGGTTTGGTGCTTTTTAAAGACCACAGGATGAAGAAATCTAGAAGGAATTGAACCTTAAGTCTTCTTTAGACCATGCACCTCCATAACATCTTGTGCCATAGAGTCACATGCCGCTAAGGCTTCCTAGTGAGTTTTTAGTCCTCAGTAGAAGGAAATCGCTTTAAAAGTGGTCCCGGGATAAGGTTTGAACACAAGCTCTGCAGTGGAAAGCCTCTTTGCATCCAGTTGAGCTACTGAAGAGTACTTTGATATGAGGTTTCAAAATAGTCTATCACAGGGCTCTCAAGTCCGGTCCTCGAGGGATCAGGTAGGATGAGAGGGCAGGAGGGGTAGAGGGATCAGAAGGGTCCTGCATGGTTTAGGTGTTATCTTGCATCAACACACCTGATTCTAATCAATGGTCATCACCAGAAGTGTCAAGTAACGAAGTACAAATACTTCGTTACCTTACTTAAGTAGAAATTTTGGTTATCCTTACTTCACTGGAGTAATTATTTTTCAGACGACTTTTTACTTTTACTCCTTACATTTTCACGCAATTATCTGATGTACATTCCAATAAAGGTTAGGATAAATGATAACACGACTCTGAAGTTTGACTTTTCGCACCATTACAATACTTATAGGCAACTAGTCATCATATCTCCTGCTCTCTGAAACACACGTTAATGCTCAATAGTACACATATATGGTTCTTTAAAGGGGACATATTATGAAAAACACGTTTTTTCTTGTTTTAACATATATAAAGTGGTCTCCCCTCACCCTGCCAGCACAGGGGAGACAAAATACCATGAATTTTCATTTTTTCATTTTAATTTCATTTCATTTTTTTTGCGCCCGGCATTTTCGGCTTTTGGGTGTACGTGCACTTTTAGTATGACCCCTACGCAGTCCATTTTAAATGAGGCCCCAGGTCTGAAGAATCTACATGCAAGTCATACAAGCTTCCACTGCAGCCTGAACGTGCACAAGGGTGTGAGGGCCCGTTCATCGCTGCTTGCAGCTTTAATTTCTTTCTTGACTGTTTAAGACTTGATGACATTTGGCATTAGACCACACCTATAGATTATTATACATTTACTTACACAATCCTTGTCTATAAAACACACCTACACTTTGGAGCAAACCATCAGTGTGCAATTATACCTTGTTGTGATTGTATGCTGATCCCTTACAAGGTTTTCATTAAATGACATAAAGACCATTTGGTTATTTTGTCAGTCTTTATTTTCAGATTTCCACCCCAGCTCTGCTCACATTCACACAAACGCTTCAAAACTGACATATTGTTATTAAAAGACAACAGCAGTAGCTAAAGGTGGCTGCAGTGAAAGCCTGGCAAAAGGGCGGGAACTTGGAATGTAGCGATGTCCTAGGGTACTTTTAATTGCGAGGTTGGCGAAGTCCAAAATAACTTTGCTCTTGCAAGACCTTAAACACTAGCTACCTACTGAAGTACATCGTAAACATCACAATTTTTGTTATGACACACACTGACATCATGACATGACATTATGCACATTGAACCCCCGTAAACACGTAAAAAATCTTGAAAAAATGGTTGTTTGTCACAAAAAAAAAGATTTCATGTTCATCAATGTATTTACTTATTCATTCACTTTTCCATCATGACTGTTTGTATAAGACCAGGCTGTTTTTGTTCTTCAATTAACAATTTTAAAGTTTTAATGCTGTAAGGACCATAGATCCCAAAAGACTTTACTGCATAGAGCCAGACACCATACATCTTTACCTGACTTACTATATCCATAGTTTATTGATTAGATGAGCCTTTTCCTGGTAAGTCCAAAAAGGGGTGGAGTTTTAGTAGACTGGAAAGGGATTAAAAAGTCATAAATTTAAGATTGATGGGTAATGGGTTTTGTATTTATACTGGAGAACCATATGAAATCAGCCGCATGTGTCACCTGAATGGCTGTTTCAGAGACGGGCAGTCATGGGGAGCTTTGTTGGAGAAGCGGGGCTGCTGATGTGTTGGCCTTGATTTGTGTGTGGCAGCAATCAAGCTCTAGGTGTAGTTAATCCTCTGATCCATTATGTGCGAACATACATGGGCGCATGGTGAAGGATTGTGTTCAAACACACATATACACACTGAGCTTTATGTGTGAGGCCTCTCTGTCTCTCCACCTCACTGCGAGTCATTAGCCATTCACGACGCAGGGTGATCAGCAGAGCCAGCCTGGCCTGGTACAATTAGAGACCAGAGAGGTGGCTACACATGACAATGAGCCCTGTGGCCATGATTAAAACATCAGCCTCTCTCTATGCAATGCAGATGGAAGGGCAGAGGAGGGGGATGAATAGAGAGTATAAAAATATGAAGGGACTGACTCTAATTCCATTAAAAATCTAGGTGTCTGCTTAAAACATGGGTTTGTTCACTTAATGAGCTGAGACAAGTCATTGAAATAGTGAGTGGGCTTCATTTCAGTTCTTTTCTTATAAATACCAATGTCAGTGTACCTCCTGAAACATATAGTGCGGTACAGATACAACTTGTGAAATAGCCACAATCACCCATATGCGTTTTGTTTTAACTGTTCTGATACTGGCCTGTTCACAGAGCCTGAGCCCTTCGATGCATTTGCAGTCAGTGGATTACCAATGCTGCAACACTATCTCTTTTGACATTTTGTAGCTTTGATATATATCTCGGTAAAAGGAGATTTAGATAGTGAATCCCTCAAGTGCTTCATTGACAAAGACAAGCTCACTATTCAAAAAGCCTCAAGATGTTCAAAATCATTGCAGGGCCACATGAGAAAAGGTCAAAGCCTTTGAAACAACCGAATGATAAAAAGCCAAGTCGAGCAAACACTGATCAGGCGCAACGTCAACACCACTGAAAAAGGAAGGAAATAACATTGATCATCTTGTTACACTGCAGGTCTCTGATGGAAATCCTTGATTCATTCCAGAAACACCCACTTATAAATTATGTAGACGAAACATTCCCAATAGGAAAAAGTGTCAACCACCATTTCAGTGCAATTCAACTTTATCTTTTTAAGCACCAAATCATGACAAATGTAATCTCAAGGCACATCAACAAAACAGTTCAAGTCATTCCTAATTAGTCCAATTCATACAAAGCCAGTAAAATAATAATAATTGGATCAAAACCTTTCTTCAATACAACCCTCCATCCTGAGTACCAGGCGACTGTGGAAAGGAAAACTGCCCTTTAACAGGAAGCAACCTCAGGAAGGACCAGCATCCACCTGGACCGGTTAGAGGTTGAGAGCACAGGAAAGAGGAGTGAATGAAAAAAACAGATCAGGAACACCTGCTGGGAAGAAGGAACACAGGTTAATAACAACAACAATTATGTCATTATTAGAGTTGAAGTAGAATAGAATGAAGTGGAAAGAGGTGTATTATGGGAGGTCCCCAACCAGTCTAGGCCTAGCACCACAATTAAAGGAAGGTTCCGGACACCTGAGGTATCCCATCCATCCATCCATTCATTTTCCACCACTTATCCGGAACCGGGTCACGGGGGCAGCAGTCTTAACAGAGATGCCCAGACTTCCTTCACCCCAGAGACTTCTTCCAGCTCTTTCGAGGGGAGTCCGAGACGTTCCCAGGCCAGCAGAGAGACATAGTCTCTCCAGCGTGTCCTGGGTCTTCCCAAGGGTCTCCTCCCGGTGGGACATGCCTGGAACACCTCCCTAGGGAGGCGTCCAGGGTACAGATGGCCAAGCCACCTCAGTTGACAATGTGAAGGAGCAGCGGCTCGACTCCGAGCTCTTCCCGAGTGACCGAACTCCTCACCCTATCTCTAAGGGAGCGTCCAGCCACCCTGAGGAAACTCATCTCGACCACTTGTATCCGTGATCTTATCCTTTCGGTCACTACCCAAAGTTCATGACCATAGGTTAGGGTAGGTGCGTAGATTGACCGGTAAATCGAGAGCTTCGCCTTTCAACTCAGCTCCTTCTTCACCACGACGGTACGGTACACCGACTGCATAACTGCGGACGCTGCACCGATCCGTCTGTCAATCTCACACTCCATCGTTCCCTCACTCGTGAAAATACCCTGAGATACTTGAACTCCTCCACCTGAGGCAGGACTTCTCCACCCACTCGGAGAAAGCACGCCACCCTTTCCCGGTGGAGAACCATGGCCTAGGTTTTGGAGGTGCTGATTCTCATCCCTGCCGCGTTGCACTCGGCCTCAAACCGCCCCAGCACATGCTGAAGGTCCCGGTCCAATGAAGCCAACAGGACAACATCATCCGCAAAAAGCAGAGATGAAATCCTGTGGTTCCCAAACCAGATCCCCTTCGGCCCCTGGCTACACCTAGAAATCCTGTCCATAAATATTATAAACAGGACCGGTGACAAAGGGCAGCCCTACCGGAGTCCAACATGCACTGAGGTATCCACCTCCAGAACTCCAGAAACAAGTTAACCTGCTGTCTGAGAGAGAGGTGCTCTGCTTGGAAAATATAAAACTGTGAGATCTTTAAGATATGATGTAGCTTGGTCACTAAGAACTTTATATGTGAGGAGAAGAGTTTTAAATTCTAGTCTGGATTTTATTGGCAGCCACTGAAGAGAAGTTGAAACTGGGAAAATTATCCCTCTTGCGGGTTCTTGCCAGAATCCTGACTGTGGTATTTGAATTGGAGGTTTTTCAAAGAGCTTTAAGGACAACCCAATGACAAACAATTACAATAGTCGAATCATGAAGTAACAAATACGTTTTTCTGCATCAGTGTGAGACAGGATGCACCTTTTAAAAATATTTAAAAAAATTAAAAAGAGTTCCTTGAAACTTGTTTAATATGCAAATCATAAATAACTCCCTGGGTCCTTACTGAAGTGTTAGTGGCTATTACCCAATGGAGGCAAATGTGAGGCGATAAGAATTGGTCCAGCACACCATGACGCTGCTCAGCTGGTTAACCTCTGAACTCGTGGTTGAAGTATGCTTGGACAAAAAAGTGCATCTATGAGGATAAACCGTGACAGATAGTTTATATTTATTTGTTTTATTTATTTTTTATTTTTATTTTTATTCTATAAAACTATTTATTATATGTTCATGTAGTGGCGAAGCTATTTCTGATCCATAAGATGTTGCTGAAGCAAAAACCACCATACATTAGTAGCTGATATAACCTCATGGAATGAGAATTACTTTGGGAAGTTTTAGTAAAACGTACAGTAAAGTACCAAGACCAGTAGTGATATTTTTTGTTTAACAGGAACATGGCTATAGAAGGAAGAGTGTGTTAGTTTAAATGAATCATCACCGCCCGGTTACTTTAATTATCATATTCCCCGAAGCACGGGCCGAGGCGGAGTGGTAGCGGCAATCTATAACTCTGAAATGTGATTATAATACTTTCAAAAGCCTCACGCCTAGTCTAAAACTCTGAGTTTCTATCTGAATTTTCAGATTTCCTATATGGTTTATTGATCAGTACAGATAAATTCATCATAGTAGGTGACTTTAACATTCTAGAATCAAGTTTTCATCATAGTCTGGATTAAACCTACGGTGTCGAACCCAATAATCTGTTGGTGTCACCTGTAAACTCCCTCCTATCTGACCACTATTTAATAACATTTGAATTTAACATTGTTGACATTTAAGCGTAAAATAAGAGGTATTATTTTAGCAGATTAAGTCGATTAAACTATTGCTAAATTTAGGGAGGCCATTGCTCATCTTACTGCAGTGGAACATAGTGAAGCAGTTGAGGCCAGTGACCTAGGTTCTACCTCTGCAGATGTTGATATCCTTGCTAGTAACACTGCTGATTTGCTGCACTCAGCTTTGGATGCAGTTGAAAGAATGTAGAAAGAAAAAGTGCATAAAATGGAAAGGAAGTGGTACTCTTCTAAGTCTGTAGACTCTTATCGCGAACTGAAAGATGGAACAGCTTATTATTCATCGCTGATAGATGATAATAAAAGTAACCCACATTTTCTGTTCAGCACCATAGCCACTGTAGCCACCCAAGGGGACCACCACCACTGGCCCTCGGCCTTCTGCTCTAGGGAGGGAGATAAAACACAGTTAAAAGGACTCACAAATTAGTGTAGATGGGTCTGATGTTCCCGTACCCAGTCATTTACAGTCCCCTTAACAGGATCCTGCACCTTCCCCAGCAAGAAGTCAACAGGAAGCCTTGGAAGATTTCTCAATTTTGTACAGACCACATTGCGGCTGGATAAGCGCGCTTTCAAAATTGCGACCCCTGATCAGAATAAGTTCTTGCTGGGATGCCAAACTTTGAAAACCACTTGGTCACGAGAGACTGTGTCACTGTAGAGGCACGCTGATCACAGATTGGGATGTTAAGAATGTATTTACTAAAGACCTCTGTCATTACAAGGACGTTTTCTAACCCATTATGGGTTGGTTTGAGCAGAGTGAAATCCATCACTAGGATTTCGTTAGGCTTCAGACTTCAGACTTTTATTGTCATTGTACGAGACATACAACGAAATTAAAGCAGCACGGAGTGGTGTTTTCCTTCAAAAATTTAAGTAAAAAAAGTAGAATATGTCCAAATAATTCACTGAATATCCTCGAGCTGATCCAAAATGCAGCAGTGCGAATGTTGACAGGAATCAACAAGAGAGACCAGAGTCTCTCCTGTGTTAGTCTCACTCCATTGGCTCCCCATAAAACTCTGCTATCAAGACCCATTACTATGGAACCAACTTCCAATCTGGGTTAAGGATGCTGACACCACCTCCACCTTTAAAACCAAATTTCAAACGTTAGTGTTTAGTAAAGCCTCTACTTACTGTAGACTCTAGTGTGTTAGAGCCAGTAGTCATAGCTGCAACAAGAAGACAAGACTAAAATAATTTGTCTCAAACATAGCTTTGTTGCTACATGATCCTCATGTGGTGCCCATCACCCCTCCTTCTCTTTCCTTTCTCAGTTATTAATTATCTCATGACCACAATTGTTCTCCATTGTTCTTGTAGTTTGTTGTGCGGGTCTGCCCCCTCTCCTTTTCTCCTGTATGCATGTTTGCAGTCCAGAGCTTCAGGATCTGCATGCTGCCCTGCAGTCCCCCCCTCTGATCATCCCACTACTGCTTCCACCTGTCTGTATGGATGTCTGGTAGATGCCTGCTAACATCCAGACCTGCAGCCCCCCCCGACCACCTCCATGTCGGCTGTCTACATCTGTTTATATAGTCATCCCTGTACTGCACCAGTTAGCCATTGTGTCTGTGTCTCTCCTTTCTCTGTTCTTCATTCTCTGTCTGCTTTCTCCAGCAGGAAGGTCCCCCCTTATGAACCAGATCCTGGTCAAAGTTTCTTCTTCTTCCATCCTAAAGGGGAGTTTTTCCTTGCCACTCTTTTACCTGCCATTGTTTATGTTATGTTTATGTTTATGTAATAATTGCTCAGTTCTGGGTCTCTGGAAAGCGCCTAGAGACAGCTTCTGTTGTCTTTAGGCGTTCTGTTGTTAAAGCTAGTCTTACACATGGCTCACTTTCTTTCTTCCATTTGTACCAAACCTGTACCGAAACAAAGGCGTTTCTGGCCGGTCTGCAGTCCTGACCAGCACCAAATAGAGAATTTGTGGAGGATTTGTAGGAATAACACATGGCTCACTTTTTTTTTTTCCTTTTGTACCGAACCTGTACCGAAACATGACTTGTGTGTACCATAACACCTCTTTTTTGTACATTTTCTCTCCTTTCTTTCAACAAGACAATGCAAAACCCCTTTAGGGTTTCGCATTGTCTTACAAAGGCGTTTCTGGCCGGTCTGCAGTCCTGACCAGCACCAAATAGAGAATTTGTGGAGGATTTGTAGGAATAACACATGGCTCACTTTTTTTTTCCTGTGGTACCGAACCTGTACCGAAATGTAACTTGTGTGTACCATTACACCCCTTTTTTGTACATTTTCTCTCCTTTCTGTCTTACAAAGGCGTTACAAAGGCATTTATGGCCGGTCTGCAGTCCTGACCAGCACCAAATAGAGAATTTGCAGAGGATTTGTAGGAATAAAAACAAGTAGAACATAGACTTGTCTGTAGTAAAAAATAATAATGGAAAATCCTCATCACTTGGGTGTGTTTGTGAGAAAGATTCTTTCCTACAACTAGTTATGACATGATGTTGTAAATAAAGGGTCTATTAAACTTTTGCTTGAGAATAATTGCTGCAATTTCTTGCATTATTCCTGATAGTAGGTGACCTGGAAGAAAATCAAGACAGAAAATTAGAAAACTTAGTCTAATAGATTCTGTTATTTCTTTGAAGCATGTGTTCAAAAGTTTGTAAGGACCATAGCAATATAGGACATGGAAAAGGGAATCTGACCATGAAAAAGGTCAGGGAAAAGTAAGCCTGTTTTTCTTAACATATTTGTAAAGCTTGAACCTTTTTTCTCTTTCTTTCTTTGTTTGTCTGATGAACTGCTGGAGTTACAAATGAACCACAATCAATCAAGGTTCTTCTTTCTTTCACTATAATGCTATATTCATCATTCGCTCATCATTGCCGTCCAAAACTAGAATGAACTTTGTGGTACGCTTTTTAAGCTGAGAGGTTAACAACAGACAATTCAAAGAACAATAAGAAAACTAAATGCATCAGAAATATACGAGAGCCCAACTATTAAGAGATTTGATTCAAAGTATGCCATATGCTCTGAAAAAGAGAAATTCTTGATTCTTTATTTTCCATATTTGGAGTCTATACTCTTCATATTGCATGTTGTTTTCAAAGGTGTGCCCTTTTCCTTCACTTTCTATGAACTATTTATTTTCTGACTGATTGGCATCATTTGGTTAAAAATGTCAGCAAATTTGCTCAAGTTTTGGTTAACGGTACTGAAGCTGAACCCAACCCCCGATGATGGTGATGGTGATGTTGAGTCTTCAAAGTAAAATAAGAAAACTAAAAAGAAAACTGATCCAGAACAACGGCAAAGGCTGAGTTTAGATGTCGGTGTGTAAAGGCAGAAAAGAGAGGTACTTGTGTTCTACGTAAAACAGAGGGGGCGTCGCCTATCCGTGGAGAAACGGACAGACTATTTCCTTGACTTGACATATGGCACTTTTACACTAGTACCTACTCAGCCCGTCTCAACTCGCCTCGCCTTGTCTTCGTTTATTTTCGATACCCAGATGAAGAAGTAGGAGGGTTGGAGCGAAGCTGCTGTGACATATTTGATTGTGTGATCTAAACGAAGAAGACAACAACACTAAAGATGTAGAACCTGGAGGAGATGATAGATGTGCTGCTGGGTCTGTGGCTTGTGTTTGAAATGAAGTTAAAAAATGAGAGTGAGAGAAGCTTCAAGCGGCAACGCTTTTTTTTTTGTTTGATTGTCTCGGCGCTGCGGAAAAGTCAGCTGGAGCCGCGAGCAGCTACGAAGTGACAGAGTTCCTGGTGGATCTGGTCGTTCCTTATCGCCCTTCTAGATCCCTTTTTAATTCTCTCCTCAGCCACCAGGTTTATGAACATCTGCACCTCAGAGTTGGATCACCAAACAGACTTTTGCGCTGCCATTGCTGGTTGAATAAAATGAACAAGAAACCGCAAGTCGCTCTTTCGCTGATTTCCGCTCCAACCCCCCGACCAATCAGTGGCCTGTAGTGTGATGACGTCAGATGCAGCCGACTCAGCCGCTTAGAACCTCGGCAGATTAGTTACAGAAAAAGTATCTACTCGACACGTTAGACCCCTAGTGGAGAAGCGCAAAACCGGGGCGAGGCGAGTCGGGCTGAGTAGGTACTAGGTGGATAAGCGCCAATATTTAAGCATAGTTTGTGTCTTGTGTCGTGAAATATTAGCCAACTTTACACACTAATATTAACTTCCCTAAAGTCAAACCTTTAAATAACATCCTGTCTCTTAACGTGAAATACAGACACTGAAGAAAAGAGATAAGTGTAGAAAAGGTTGACCTATGAACATGGCTTTCAGCGAATCATGGAGAGAATTAGAGGACAGTTGTTGCGGCAGTATGAAGACCGACTGCGGTGACGCCCAATATGACTACCCAATATGACACAGTGACCATCTCGGTCCCTGAGTGTGTTTAGCTTGACCATCAACTAATAGTCACCAAATATACTACATTACAATGTCAATCTGGCGTTTGGATGCAATGCTTTTTGTGACATGCAGATCTATTCTGATTGATTGTCATCTCAGTCCTCCAGACATTCATCCCTCCGCTCTGCAGCCGCAACAATGTCCAACAACAACTGTTTTGTCTTCAAACAAGTATATAATGCCTTCCGCTGTCAAATGTCCTCTAACTCTTTCTTTGACGTTCTGAAAGCCAGGTTGTGGTGCGGGTCTCTCCCTGCGGGGGGAGGTGCTCGGATGGGCGTGGCAGCTGGGGAACTCATTCTCAGCTTTATATGTTCTTTGTCGTAGGAGTGAATGGAGGAAAAAAAAAATGTTTTGTGGTTTTCAAGCAACCCTTTTTTTCCTTTTGGATATGTTGCTAATGGCTGCTAGATCTGTTTGACATCTGTGACAGTTGAGGGAAAAACCCAGCCTTGTGCACATACACGTTTAACAACACTTCATGGCTTCTTTTGGACATGTAATTTGCAGAGGTGGAAAAAGTACAAAAATATTGTACTTAAGTAAAAGTACAAATTTTCTGCTTGAAAATTACTTAAGTAAAAGTAAAAAGTACCCATTAAGAAAATTACTTAAGTAAAAGTATAAAAGTACCTCCACTTAAATATAATAAAGTACCAAAAGTACATGGTGTAAAATGTACTTAAGTACAAAAGTACAAAGTACAAAGTACAAAATTCAAAATTCAAAATTCAAAGTACAAAATTATTTTCAAAAGGATTGCAAAGAAATGAAGAATCCAAGAATTTGCTTACAACTCTAAATAATGGTGATATTATTCTGACCCGTTCTATAATACATCCATGTTCTGACCCCTTTAGCGTTTGTTTCCATTACCCCATTTTAATTTCTCCCTTTGCTCATCACTGCTGCTGTACCCCGTTGGCCCCGCTGACAGGTCCACCCCCAGCCTGTAGTATGCAGTGACAACATTAAGCAACCCCAGCTGATAAAGAATGAGACTTTTGAACTTTTAAATGCCAAAACCACCTTAGAAGGGGTGGAACATGGATGTATTATAGAACGGGGTGGAATCAAAGAATGGTGCGTATGGACACGCGTCGGCTGCCGCTCAAGGCTGATTTATGGTTCTGCGTTACACCAACGCAGGGCCCGTACCCTACGGCGAGGCTCTGCGTCGATTTAACGCAGAACCATAATTCAGGCTTCAGTCCTCATCGGTACTCGACGCGACGGCGGTTCCTCCGGCCTTCCGGCCCGCCTCTGCGGCGCAGCTCTCCCGGGAGCTGCGGCTCCTTCCCGGTATATTCACGCGCCCCCCTTCCTTCCCGTCCGCCTTATGGTTCCGCGTTAAATCGACGCACACCTTACGCCGTAGGCTACGGCGTAGGGTGTGCGTCGCCGCGTACCCTACGCCGTAGCTCTGCGCCGGTGTAACGCGGAACCATAAATCAGCCCCCGCTGTGCTGTTCTTGAGTGCCTCTCTGAAGGGACATGGTAGCCTCCTCCTGTTAGAGATGCACCGATCAGGATTTTGAGGGCCGATCACCAATAACCGATCTCCAAAATCAGTATCTGCCGATCACCGATCACAGCGTGAAATCCATAAACTCGTCAATAGTCTTGTCTCATGTACACAACACTGACATTGTATTATTAGGTGTAAAAATGGTCTGTTTTATTGCAGGCTGAGGCAATATGCAATATTTCACCCTCTAGAGACTCTTAGAGACGACTTAGACTCGGTTTACAAAGAGTAAGCCTAGCTTACTAGCTTAAGCTTTCCTGTTGTAATAATTATGTACAACATGTGCACCAACACAGACAACAGCAGACATGTCACTCTCTAAAAGTTGATACAAGTTGTAAACTATAAACCTTAGTTTTCCTGTGGAAAGAGGAATTGAATCTTAAAATAAAAATGAATTATGAATTATAAAGCTTTGTGATAGCTTTAGCGATAGCATCAGCCGCGTGTGAGGAAACTATTGTGAGTGAAGCAAAACTCTTCACACTAGAACTCTAAATGTCACTCGTGAAGTAAACATCATCGGCCCGCTTTGAACTATTATTTTCCGATCTCCGATCAAAACCGATGGGGCCATTACCGGGCCGATACCAATCGGTTGCCGATTGATTGGTGTATCTCCACCTCCTGTGACCCTCACTGGGATGACACTGGTATTGATGATGGACGGATTGTAGAATTATTACTGATACTCTTATTAGTAATTAACAACACAAGTAATGATTGCAGTTACACTTGAAGACACTGGTCCCTATACAGGGATTTTAGGAAAGCTGTAGCTGATTTTGAAAGGAAAAAAAAACACTGTAGTTTATTTAGTCTATTGAGAATCCTCACCAGTGTCATAACAAAAGAAATATTTGATTTGACATCTGAATTATTATTGTGGAACATTATTTCTGGCGCTAATTTGCTGCAATCACTGCTTCTCCCACTGTGTCCTGCCCTCATATCCCCAGTCCTCACTACCTTGGCCATTCCCCCTGGCCTCCCCCTTGCTTCTCCTACCACCCCCACCCGGCTCTCCCTCAAGAGCCTGGATGTCCTCTGATCTGGAGCGACATCCCCACTTACCCAGTGCAGTGGTCCTCTGGAGAAGGCTGAGCTCTCCCAGAGTCCCTGCGGTGGGAAGCCCTCTGTCCCTCTGTTCTTATGGTTCAGTCACCATTTAGCAAAGCCACACGGGAGTTAAGACTCGTGAACCCGCCTCACCCACAGTGGCTTCACCGAAAAGGCTGCGCACACCCAACTGTGCAGTATGTTAGTCTTTTTTTTTTTTGGCATCTATCATGCAACGCAAATCAGAAAAGGGCCTGAAATTTAAAGATCAGCTGCGTGTGAACTCCTTGTTCACTTGAAATATAACTGAGCATAATTACCCAGCCCTTTTCTGCTGAAAGCTCACTGAAGGAAAACTAACACTTGTCTAACACAATATTATACCTAATGGGTCCAAGTTGCAACTTCCAATGCTGTCTGGTTGGATTTGAGGTGTTGCTGCTACCCTTCCTGTTCTGACACATGCTATAACAGCTAATTAAATGTGATGGCTGGTATTATTCAATTCGGAAACAGTCGTACCTCAAAGAGCAAAGAAAATTACAAAATTGATTTGATGACAGCTAAATTGTAGGAGAAGGCCTTGATTTAACCAGGCAATGTAAATGAGTCCAATTTAGACTCGTGTAATGTGGCTGGGAGAACGTGGCGTAAAATGATCAGGCCGGCCAGTCACAGATATTAAAATGAATTATATCTAATCGGAATTTTAGTCACGCTACATTAACTAATAGAAAGTTATTAACATTTCAAGAGCGCGCCAAGAGAAAAAAAAAGCTTTTGCCTGCAGAATTAACAGTGGCTGTGCTGACCTGTAGGCCTGCGGATGTGAACACTGTAATGACAGCATAATGGCATATTTACATTTAAAACCTCATTGGCTAATTTTCGGATTTAGAATTTGATGTTAAGTCAAAGAATATTTGGTGTGCCCTCTCAGCCTCTCTGCAGAGGGTTTGTCTGATTTCAATAGCTTTAATAACTTTATTTCTTTCACAATTTCACCTAATCTGTTCATTTATATGCTTCTCTCCGCTTGTCACTTCTGCTTTTGGTTTCATCGCAGTACGTCTTTTATCTCGCATGTTGGACTAAACTCACTCCCTAGTTGCCTTTAATTTCCCCCCTTTTATTCTGAAAGAGAGTTTATCTATAGAAATGTTGTGTTTTGGAATATGTTATTAGGTTGGAAGGCCATCCTTGACAGCCCCTGGCAACAGAGCATTTTAAGTGTTTTAGCTTTATATTAATTTTCTTTTATGTGTCTTCAATCTGCTTGTTTTTTATGTTCAAGGGCTACAAAGAACACAGATGAGTGCTTAAAGCGTAGCTTTTGAGGCTGATGTTACCTGCCAGGTTGTGTTATTTTTTTTCAAATTTTTAATGCGCGCTGAATATTCCTAATGAAACGGCATCCATCCGACAGCCAAGGACAGCACAGGCATTCAAATATGTTTCATCACTTAGCACTTGCGCTGCCCACTGAGCCATTAGTATTCACAACATATTAGAAGTTTTCATGGACATCATACGAGACGACTCTGATGAACTCAAAGCTTTGGCACTCCATAATAAAGACATCAAGATATTCCAGTATTCACAAAGTTTGTTTTTATGACCAGAGGCTTTTTTGAAATGCTATTTTTTTTCTTTTCTTTTCTTCAGTAGGCGAACAGAATTTACAGGCAGTCTTAGTGGATGTGTGTGTGCATGTGTGTGTGTCCATTGTGTTATTGTTTCTGGGGTTTCACCAGAGCTGGGCTGACCTCTGGCTCCACACGTTCAGTGCCAGACATCAGCTTGTCTGCAGCCGCTCTGTTCATCCACAGCAAGCGATAAAATTTTTACACTGCACAGGCCGACTTTTGTTGGTCTTGTTGTCGTGGTTTAGCAGAGCATAAGCAACAGGAAACAGAAGTAGAAATCTGGAAGTGTGGCGTTGAGAGACGCCAGTGTTAATGTTTGAGGAAAAGAGCCACGCTGCATTTAACAAGGTTTGTCATCGCAGTTTTTAAAAGCATTCGGGTACCATGAGGGGTTATTCTGTGTTCGTCTTTGTTTGCGTGGGGTGACACACATGAGGAGAGACAATATCTGGGTTCATTCGTGTCAGGGCCGAATTATAAAATGTTCCCTTTGCAAAATGCACGATGGTATTTGAGAAAAACATGAAGGCTTGCTTTTATGTGTCCTTTTAGGTTGACACTTGTAGCTTTTGACATTCACGTGGTCTGTGTGTGTGTGTGTGTGTGTGTGTGTGTGTGTGTGTGTGTGTGTGTGTGTGTGTGTGTGTGTGTGTGTGTGTGTGTGTGTGTGTGTGTGTGTGTGTGTGTGTGTGTGTGTGTGTGTGTGGTGCCTGTCTGTGTCTCATTTGTGCCAGCGCTGATCTGCTATATTTAAAAAAGAAAAACAGAAAGCACACCGACAAAGAGCGTGTTGAGCAGTGCTTCCTCACAGCCCACCATCTGCTCCCCAGGTCAACAGAGCCCTACAGACAGAAAAGAAAGAAGGGAAAGAGAGAGCCTGCAAAGGAACCCAACAGATTGCATCAACTCTACGATGCAAGCGGCGACAGTGGAAAGAAAAAATTGACAGGGCTTGAAACAAATATCCAGCAGAACCAGACGGGGAAGGTTGGGGGTCTAAGATGCAGTGTTGTGCATGAACAAGTTCAAATGAACGCGTTCATTGAACACGTTCATTTCTGTGAGAACGTTGAACTGAACACAACATATTTGCAAATAAAGAACTTGAATGGCAACTTGTTCATTCTGCAGATCACAAACTGGAATTTGAACTATTCAGATTATGTGAGTTTCAGCTTCACGGTTTGGGTCCAATAATTACAGAATACATTTCACCAGCGGGCGGCGCGCACATTTAAAATACTCGACGAGACGACGACTTCACACTACATTACCCACAATGTAGTGCACACTAGCATAGCAACGGGCACCAACTCGCATGGCAACGGTGGCCCGAGCCCGGTGCATCTTTACATGACCAGTGAAGAGAGAGACGTTGTGGACGCAGCGTCAGCGAGCCGTCAGATGATGATCCACTTATGATTATCTGCAGGAATTTTACACATCGTCTCCCAAAGAGTCCGACGGTAAAAATCGAACCTTTCTGTGCAAATTATGTCCACCTGCGCTGAGAAAACAAGTCAGAATGTCTGCATCGTCAACTTCAAATTTGAAACGCTATGTCGAGTTAAAGCATCCGCCCATTGTGAGAAAATATGTACAAGTCCTTGACAATGAAAAAAAGTCATCAGGAAAGGCCAAGAAGACCCAACAGCCCCGAACGACCCGAGTCACACTGCCTTCAGCCTGCAGGGGTTTGATTTCCCAGCAACAGGTAGACAAACTGATAATGCACTACATTGTTGGAGATTTACAGCCTCTGAGGAAAGTGGAAAAGCCACTAGGACAAAACATGATTGTATACAGCAGGGGTCTTCAACCCTGGTCCTTGGGACCCCCTGTCCTGCATGTACACTGAACAATTTTAGGATAGGGTGCTGTTTCAATCGTACTTCTCACCTAAAAATATTGAAATTAAACTATGTGAACTGAACTTTGAACTAGTTCATGAGAAGTATGAACTTGCAAAACACTGCTGAGATGACAGGAAACACAGACCAAGTGGCCACATTTATAATGACAGATACTGTCATGGTAGTTTTGGTGTTGCTGTTAGGATCTGGGTTCGTTTTAATGTTGCTGTTTCTGGGTCTCGTCCTGTTTTCTTTTCTCTATCCTCATCTGTTGCTGTTAACTTCACTTCCTGTTTTATTTTGAAGGTCTGTCTTTGTCTTTTAGTTTTGCTTTACTTTCGTTGACCTCCCCGTTTGTTTGCGCCTGTGTCTCTTCCTCCTTGCTGGTCCGTCTGTTTTTCCACCCTTTCACTTTTCTCTACCTCGTTGGGTGTTTTGTGTTTACTCCATTTTTCTAGTGAACCCCATTTTTTTGCATTTTCTTGTATTTCTTTTGTTAAATAAAGGGCTTTGTTTGTACTCCTGTCATCACCATCCCCTTCATTTGGCTTCTACAACTAAAAACAGAACAGATACATACCACAAGAGGGTGAAGAAAGAGCCCATCACTGAAGTTCCCCCAGTAATCTAGGGAGCAACATTACTAAAGGGATGTTCAGAACATCTGAGCTAGCCCTAACTATAAAAAATATGAGTGTCCGTGTCCACATTTAAGTTGATCCAAAGGCCTTCTGGACATGAGTGCAGTTCACTTATTTAAAGGGGACCTATTATGAAAAACACGGTTTTTCTTGCTTTAACATATATAAAGTGGTCTCCCCTCAGCCTGCCGACTCAGAGAAGGAGGAAACAACCAAATTCTGCAGTGTCTGTACAGCCGCCCGGATGAGCCGTCCAGTGTGATGTGGCTTCTACGAGCCATTCAGATTCGGCGCAATTTTTCGTTACATAACCAAAATGCATCCGACTTACACTTGTTTTCAACTGAATATAGAACTTGCCTAGTGGTCCTTCTCACTCACCATTGATCAACTCTACCGGTTATGTGTCCTATGCAATGAGTCTTCCGCCGTCAGTGTGTGTGTGCGTGTGTGAGTATGAATGACAACGTCAAGCCACGTGAGACACCAAAGAAAGATGGCAGCCGAAATCACATGGTGTAAACAACAAATGGCTTAAAACGTCACATAACGTGGACTGAAAGGAAAATGGCGGACAACGTCACGTCAAGTAGAACCCCAAAGAAAGATGGTGGGCGAAGTCACATGGTGACTTTGCGTGCTTTTCAAAATTGTGGGGGAGGTTTCCTGTGCGCAGGGGTAACTGGAAGTATTGGAGGCCCGATGGCCGGGATACTGACTTGTTTATGTAGGTTAGTAAGGACGGATTGAAAACTGGTGTGATCTCTCACCACCGGTACCTTTATTATTCTGCCATTTCCTACTCAGGAGCCAGTGTGGGGAGGAAACTCCACCACACTCGCTCTAAGCTTTTAAGGGGGAAACAGGAGCACGATCCGCTTTGGTAGTGAGGGAACATGTTATATGGGTCCACCTACACGGGCCCGTAACAATATAATAACACAAACGTAATGGCTGTCAGTCCACTTGGGAGTATGTCAGTGCGTTACACAGTATTAAACAAAAAAAAAACAAAAAAAAACAACAGCAAACACAGTCAATGCTAAACGGTGTAATCTAACTCTGCCCAGACACAAGCCTCTTACTTTGAGCTGTTCTGGAGGTTGTAGGCTGTGAAATTTGTTTTGTAATCAGATGTCTGCAGATGAGTGTAGCTGTTACTTATTAACTGGAAAACACAATGGCACCACAGCATGAAGCCTTATCTAGTGAAAGTTCAATTTTGATAACAATACCACAAAAAATAGTATTTTACACATAAAGATCATGTCTAGACCTTTCCAAAAATGGCCATTTGGAGATGCCAAAAAGACACTTGGATAACCATGGGAATAACTCTTGAACCTTTCAACGTACAGTCATAATTTTGGCCTCTAATGAAAGCTGACACTTAGAGGTATCCTATCCCATATCCAGATTCACTATCAATATTGCTGAAAAAAAGTTACTGAAAACTTTGCATATAAAAGAGTCAAAACACGGACGCACGTTTCATTCGCTGGAAGAGATTTCACTTTACGCATGGACTTCCTGGTTGTGGGTTTTATTCCCACCCCCTGAAGTGGCACATTGTTGTTTTCAGATTGGTCCAATGGACAGGGACAGGGAAGCTCCTGTATGGTCGAATGAGGTGTCAATCAAAAGGAGGGGGTACTCCATTTTGAGTACAAGATTTCTGGTGTGGAGATGTGCAAAGCGCAGTTACAGCCAATAACACGATGAAACAGCCGACTAATTTCAAATGTTGCAGCGGCTGATATTTACTGGTATAATAATGTATTTTGGTCTAAATACTTTACTGGATTGGATCGACTGGACCTTTCTCAATGTAACCAGACCATTTTTGTGGGAATATTTTTGACCAGACGTGTTCTATGTGGCTTCATCGGTAAGTTGCGTCATTTGCGCAAATGTTTGTTTGTTTGTTTGTGGTGTTGATATGTACCAGCTGCTATGATTATATCCTGAAATGGTTTATATTGGTGGAATCACAAGAATCTTAGCTTTCCAAAGATATGCCGCATGAGTACCTCACATAACATATGAGCTGTGTAAATGACCTGGTTTTGTAAATTATGCACTGATTATGGACTGACTGTCTGCGGGCCGTGAGAGTGGTTTCAGGGCCGCTGGAAAAACACAATTCTCCAGTTTAGACAGAGATTGCTGTCTAATCAGTGGCTTCTGGTGTTTGTACCACAAAGGTTTATTTTAACAACATACCCATCGTCCACCTCCTTGTGTTCTACAGGGTACCTTTTTTCTTCTCTTGCTCACTCCTGATTCGGGATGTGTTTTGGACGACATTTTGAAGTCTCACCTTCTGTAGCTCTGCAGGAGCCTGCCTGCATGTATACCCCTCTGATTGGTCAGATGTTGAGTCCCGCCAATCATTGCCTGGTCAGATTAGAGGTCTCTTTTCTCTACTCCGCCTCACAGTAGCACATATGTGCATCCATTGTGCATATGCCTTACAGTGCTAATGCGTCCCCTCGCGCAAAATGTGGCCCCCGTTAGAAGATGAGGCCCTATGCACAGCGCAGGTGCTGCGTTTAGGAAGGCTAGAGAGGTTTTTGTTCATGAAGGAAAGGATTCTGGCCTCTTGATGTTGGGCGACTCATCTGTCCTTTCCAACATTTCAACAATATTACAGTAAACTGTTTATGTATTATAATTAAGGTGGATGGAAATTGCATTTATTTTGCTGCAAAGATGTAGACTGTAGAAGAATTAGAATGAAAAAAGTGTTAAAACTTTTAATTTTTGTTTACAAACCGCTTAGGAGACTGATGTACCCTGATGACTCTAACGTACAAAGAGTTCTAAAATGTTGGTTTTCCTGATATTTACTTATTTAGCCTGTGAAGTGGACTCCTACACTAATAATTTTCTTTTACTGCCTTGCTGAGATAGTTTGATGTATGCAGCAAGTTGTAGGTACTTCTTTTAATTAAGCCCCCTGAAATGCCAAGTTGACGCGCTGCATGAAAAAGAAAGGGTAAGAAAGTCAGCGGGAGTGTTTGCTTCTGCTGATCTATTTTTTTTACGTGTGTGTGTGTGTGTGTGTGTGTGTGTGTGTGTGTGTGTGTGTGTGTGTGTGTGTGTGTGTGTGTGTGTGTGTGTGTGTGTGTGTGTGTGTGTGTGTGTGTGTGTGTGTGTGTGTGTACCTGCTCACTCCCAAGTCCAAGGTGAGCATCAGGGCACCTATACAGCAGGCGTATGAGCTTGCATGATTCCAGGTTTTTATGCAGGAACAGAGGCGTCTGCAAGATCCCTTACACCCTGTGAAAAAAAAAAAAAAAAAAAAGTTTGTCTCCCCCCTACCACTTTACAAATGAAATCAGTACTATGGATTAATGCCATAAGGAAGGCCAGAGTGGGCCATTAGAGTGGTGTAATGTTGCTCCGGGGCCTTGTGATGGATGGCCATTGGCGCTTCGGCCCTATTTGCACACAGTCACCTCTGTGGTGGCCGCCATTAGCAGGACATGGGAGGTAAGGGCTAAGGGATGGTGGTGAGGTGGCAGGACAAAGGTTTTATTACTAAAGAGGTGTATGTTTTTGTGTGTGCGCTTGTGTTTGATTGCATGTGTGTGTTTATATTTGGACGTTTGCAAGCATGTGTTACTGAATGAATCCACATGTGTGCTCCAACACTTCAGCAGACAGATGTTGCGCTCCCCGCCCTCCACTCTATCTAACTGTCTGTCTCTCTCAGCGGACGGCGTTAGTAGGCAGCACACACTCAGTGTAATTAAGACAAATTAGCCCGGATGGCAGCTTGCAATAACAGCAACATATGTTGGGAGGTTTGTGTACAGAAGAAAACAATCAAAATCATCATTAGCAAATCACTTATTGTGAACAGAATCACATTTTCCACTTTGAAGCTCTTGCAGATTAATAAGATGACTTGATTTCCTGGTATTTTTTTTTCTTTACTGTTTCTGGTTGCTGCTTTCTTTGACCAGATAGTTTTGGAAGGTTTTGTTTTGGAAGGTTTTGTAGTGAGTTTTTTTTTTTTTTTTGTCAAATTTGTAGTTAGTGTCTGGAGCATCAGGGTGGAATTCTCTGTCAACGGGTGGTAGTTCGGGTACTTTTCCCAAATAGGAAAGACTTCCTGCAGGAGGTCCTGGTCCTGGAGCCTTTTGCTGGAGGATGGTCTGAAAAGGTTTGTGTCCAATATTACAATACAATATTAGGCCCCTGAAACCAAAATATCCCAGGTTGCATTTCACGCCAACATGTAGAATTCATAGCAGAGGAGAAGTGTGAGATGATAAATTGGCATTGAAATACTTTTGTTATTGTGTAACCAAATGGTTTATTGTGTTTTAGATGTTTTCATGTGAGAATGTACAGTATTTCTTTTAACTTCAAGTTTGTGCTTAATTTAACAAGAAAGAAAGTTTTCTTTCTTTGTTGGAAAATGTCATCCGACATTTTGGAATACATTTTTGGCTCCACTGGTAGGACAATAGGTTACCATTTTCAGGAAGACTGAATCATGTTCTCCAGTCCTCTGAAGTACATTTTCCCGAGGTGAACTTGTAAAGTATGAACTACCAAGCACGCAAGTCCAAACTTGATGTGTTTGGTATTGAGAAATAGTCACACACTACTCAGAAGTACCTCAGTCAACCCCACTGCAAAAGGAAAAGAATATCCCTTTTAAGTATTTGTTATATTCTCTTGACTCCTTTTTATTGATTTACATCTCTTTTTATTTGCCTGTTGGTTTTTGTTGGTGCATTTTACCTTGTGTTTATCTATCACTGTTTGAATCTGTGAGTAAACTTTTTTTTCAATCAAAATACTGGAGAGGAAAGGTAAAAGAAAAACCCAGCAGATAAGTGATGACGTACATAAACTATGCCTTCAAAACATCAAACCTCTGCTAATTTGAGATATATATATATATATATATATATATATATATATATATATATATATATATATATATATATATATATATATATATATACATATATATCAAATTAGTGCTGTCGGGCGATTAAAAAATGTATCTAATTAATTACAGGATTTATAATTAATTAATCTAATTAATCGCATTTTAATCTCATATCAGGTCCCCAAATAAAGAATTTGAATTCTAGGACATCGCAAAATTGCAGTGCATGACTAATCAATTGAATACACTAAGAAGAGAAGATTTGATATCCACATTTTTATTGGTGAAGTGTGTTTCATGAATGAAATTCAAAAGAAAAAGCTCAAGCACATCAGCAAACCAATTAGGCCAGGTGCATTATTCAAAAATGCAATACAAATACAGTTAAATAAATAAAATTCAGAAATAAAATAAGGCTGAGTCTCAAATAGGCACTTAAGCAGACTCTCAATTCAAAATTAAAACTGACTCAATATAGCAATTCAAGTACTAGTACAGTACCTGTAACGTTTACAGTGGAACTTGTCCAGACATGTTTATCGTTTAAATGATATTTCAGGCTGGAGCAGCTCCGGTGATAGGAAAATTTGTTTTTACAAAATGTACAAATCCCCTCGTTCTTGTTGATAGTCCCGTCTTCTTTCTTTTTATACATAAACTTGCCGTTCAAAGGCCCTAGAAAAGATTTGCTGGCCTTGCTTCCCTGTGTGTCCAGCTCTGTCACCCTGCTTTGTTTGTTTGACTAGCAACGCAGGTGGGAAGTGACCTGCCAAGTGACCTACGGGTCCCTCAATGGGCCAAATTTAAAATACTTGCGCATTTTGCCACTCATAATATACTGCGTTAATTTTCATAATGTGTTAATTAGCAGAGTAATTAATTAATCTAATTAATGCGCTAAACTGACAGCCCTAATAAATATACGGTATATACATATATATATATATATATATATATATATATATATATATATATATATATATATATATATATATATATATACATACATATATATTGATTGGACATAGCTACCATGGAACTGTTATATTAAAGTCTATTCACACTATAACAAGATCGTAATTGTCATTTTGACAACAAAAACTAATAGTTTGCTCATGTCTCCTGTCTGAGAATACCTAGATCAAGAGTGAGGAACTACATCTTAACTTCAACTTCGGGGTTAGCACACCGATCATACTGATCAGATGAGGTGAATTTTGCAAATGACACTATGACTACTTTTGGCAAAAGATAAAGGTCAACACTTTTTGAATAGGTTTCTATCGGAGCCTCAAATTTTCCAACACCAGTCCTTAGCAAATGCCAGAGATGTTACACATCATATTAGCTTGTCTCATCTAATTCTTGGTGGCTACATCTATCTTTAATGCACTCATGCCAGTCGTGGGTCTGACTCATGGTTGTATCAAAACAACTGGATACAACATCATCACTCAGCTTTGTTGCTATTGTTACTAGTTTTCCTCTTGGCTACTTGAGGTATTCCTTTTGAGACAAGCTTTCTTCTCTGTGGCCTTAAAAGCATTTTTCCAACACAGCTCTACTGTAACAGAGTAAAGCTGCCAAAGGGCACCTATAACTGCGGTATAATTAGGGATGGGAATCGAGAACCGGTTCTTGTTGAGAACCGGTTCCCAGTGTTTCAATTCCTTGGAATCGTTTGCCTTTTTCCCAAACGATTCCCTTATCGATTCCAGCGGGCGCGAATGACGTCACCAAGCACGTTGCGCAGCGTGCGCATTTGCGCCCAGCAGGAAAACACGGGGACAAAGAGGCATAAACGCTGGGAAGTTTGGTTACATTTTACCAAAAAGGATGACAACAGGGCGACAATTCTTGCAATGTGGACATTTCAACAGAGGGGGGAAACTGTTAGGACTCAGCCGGCTGATCCGCTGGGAGCGCGGAGTCAGCCTGCATGTGGTAAGGCTGATTTATGGTTCCGCGTTACACCAACGCAGAGCCTACGGCGTAGGGTACGCGGCAACATGCACCGTACGGCGCGCGTTGCCGCGTACCCTACGCCGTAGGCTCTGCGTCGATTTAACGCGGACCATAAATCATGCTTTAGAAGAGCTGCGCTCCGGCAGACAGCGGAGCTCCTGACACAGCTGCAACTGATCAGCTCATCTATGGAGAAGTTAAAGAGCATCTACTGCTAGATTCTCCTTTCATCAAGGCAGGAAGAGAATCAGGCCAGAATAGATGAATGTCACCAAGCAGGGACTAAGTTTGTGGTGTTGAACATGTTACTGGACATTCTTGTGTAATTGCCACAAAATAATTTGTTGTTTTTCATTAATTTCTACAGAAGAATATTTATTTTATTATTATCATTTTATATTAAATACATATTTTACTGTATATTACAAATCATTTTGTGGGGACCCCCTGGCACCATCGAGGAGCCCAAGGCTGGGGGCATCTTAAGACCTCATTATATTGTTTTTGTTCAAAGATATAAAAGTTTTATATCTTTGAACAAAAAAGATCGGAGAAACAAAGAAATTGAAACAAAGAAACAATTTTAGTATCAACTTTGTTTTATTAAAACAAAGTTGATACTAAAATTGTTTCTTTTTAGTATTTTAGTATTTTCTAAAATGGTTTCTTCTCCTTTTTTCCAAATGAGAATCGATAAGAGAATCGATAAAGAATCGAATCGATAAGCAGAATCGATAAGAGAATCGGAATCGAAAAAATCTTATCAATTCCCATCCCTAGGTATAATACTCTGTACTCCTTCATATATCAGAGGCCTGACTAAAAATGGCTTTGCATTGTCCCCCACACACTTTGCCTCGGTTGTTACTGCCACCTGGCCTCCTTTTAGCGCATTCTCCTTGCTTGAGTTCAATTCTGCAACAGATTCAGCTTTACATTGAGCTATTTCCTGCATAGTCTTTGTCCTTTATCGAGCAAACCTTCACAATGTACCCTGCATTACCCGTGGCGGACTGGTACCATCTGCAAGTTGTGCAAGACTCTCAGGGCAACAGAAAGGAAATGTCTCAAAACATCAAGCCCTTTCAATATCTCTTTGCTTCGATCTCTACAGCCATCACTAAAGCAAGCACAACTTTAGGACGAGGACAAGACCAGCTGTACCACAGATACCCAAACTATTTTCTCCAACTTGCTGCTGAACTCTTGCCACCTCCACCTGTCAAAAATGTCTCAACTGACTGCTGTGCTTCCTTTTTACAGACAAGGTAGCTATCATAAGAAGCAATCAAATTGTTGATGCATCTGGCCCCCTGCAAACATCCTATGCAGCAGTCTTGCTATGTGCCCTTCCCTCACTCCCCCAATAGGCAGTGCAAAACTTTCTGCATTTTCTCTCCTTGTTGAGGTTAAGGTAACCAAAATACTCACAGGTCTTACTACCAGTCTGCTGGACACAGTTCTTCAGACCTACTCCAAGCCATATTTTTGACAGTTGTGTCAGCAGTCACAAGCAAAATACATTCCTTGTTTGCCCTTCAAACAAGCTGCAATCATGCCACTGTTAAAAAACCCTCACTTAACCCTTTTCTGGTTGTAAGATATATGCCAGTGTCACTGCTTCCCTTCCTGCTTAAGTTTATGGAATGAACAGTTTCTAAACAGGTCAAAGAGAAAATAACCCTCTTGACATAAATCAGTCTGGTTTCAAAAAGGGCCAATTATTGTGAAACTGCTCTGCTGTCTGTGACAGAAGCCCTAAGAGCAGCAAGAGCAGTGAGTCAATCGTTTGAGCTTATCCTTCTTGGCCTGAAGTATCTGCTGCCTTTGATACCGTTAACCAAAACATACTGCTATCTATACTCATATTTTCATCACAACACCTCTCCACAAGGCTCAGTCCTTGGGACCATTCTCTTTGCCACATATACCACCTCTCTAAGCCAAATTATTCATTCACACGGCTTCTTATATCAGTGCTATGCAGATGATACACAGCCCTACCTGTCATTCCTACCTAACGACCCCACAATCTCTGCACGAATCTAAGCTTGCGTCTCTGACCTGTCTGCATGGATGAAGGCTCACCATATTCAACTTAACCTGTACCTGCCTATACCTATACCTGACCATCATTTGTTCTGTTTTGATATCGACATGAATATTGCATATACTACTGTCTGGAGTGACGGAAGCACCGGGAGTACAAAGGTTAGAAAGAACCTAGGGGTCATGTTTGGCTAGTTATGTTTCTCCAATCATTTGTTTTGTATCCCAATCTTGCTGCTTCACTCTCTACAATATTCAAAAAATGAAGACCTCCTCTGATTTTATTTGCAACTCAGCCCCTGGTACAGGCCATGCTCCCCTTTGTCGCCGTAGTGGCACTTAGCTACTCTTATTTATTTGCACCTACCTTGTGATCTACTATGTTGATGAGTACGTTTACAATGGAAGTTTATTTCCTCTTTAATTCAGAATAAAAATTAAATCTGATTTAAAATGAGTAAAAATTACCATGTGAATACCTAATTCCGAATGAAAATGGCCATTCCAAATTAAACTTAATTCCGAAGTAAGTGGCTGCTTTATTCCGATTTTAAATCCAAATAGAATAATTCCGCAATCAAGTATACACTCATTCCGCTTTAAATTAATTCCGGTCTTTCTGCGCTGCTCATTCCCTTGCCCGTCTGTCGCGTTGGCGCTTATATTCCGCACTGTGCTTGTTTTGTGAGCTTTTCAAAGTTGTAGAAGCTAAGCAGCTAAGTTTGTTTTTCTTCCGGTAGACGTAATTTACGGTAGACGTAACTTCCGGTCTGCCCCCCTATCCAATCAGAACCCTTCCCAACCCCCAGACATTAAAGGGGACCTATTATGGCATTTGATGTCTATTTTAAACAGGCCTTGAATGTCTTAAAAACAAGCTTTTGATTGTTTTTTCTACATAAATTAGAAATTCAGCCTCTGGGCCATGTCTTTATCTTTACCGTTTCTAACCTCCTTCTCTATGAGTGATTCTGAGGGGAGGGGAGGCTATGATAATGAGGCTCTGTGCTGATTGGCTGCCTGAATGACGTGTAGCAGGGGACGGCATAAAGCCTCGCTCTGGGCAGAAGAGCAACTGGCTTTGTACACAATTAAGGCGTGTCCCATGTGATGCGAGCGAGCGTGAGCGACAAAATTAATTCCATTGCTTTATTTTCTATTGGACTGTCCTAACTGGCCGCGAGTTTAACGGTTTCAGTGTGGACAGAGAGCGTCCGATGTCACGCAGCTCGACGCGATAGTCGGACGCTTGCATGCATTTATGACACGGTGTAAACAGATCTTAAAGCCTGAATTACGGTTCTGCGTTAAATCGACGCGTACCCTACACCGTAGGCTCTGCGTTGGTGTAACGTGGAACCATAAATCAGCCTTTAGTTCCCTGAAGAGGGGACCGGGTCACCTCATTTTCACACTAATTCACACAGGAAGCTTTAATTGAATTCTAAACAGGCACATTACTCCAATTCCTCATCATTTCATTTCTTATGTTACAAGACAAATTAATCATGTTAACTGTAAATAAATCACAACACTGAATGTTCACAAATGGCAACCTTATTGTTAAAAAAATAAAATAACATTTGTACACATTATATACACCATACACTGTTTATATACACCAAGTTGTATATAAATAACATTTATGCATTATTGCTGACTCAAGGAAGGACCGTGCGTCTTCTGAAGGTGTCATTGAACAGCTTCAGGTGCTTGGAAGATGTGAAACCATAGACAGAAAAAAATGTATCACTAATAGAGCTCCAGTGTTACCGGGTAACACCGGAGCTCCAGTGAGTGGCTCCGGTGAGTGGCTCTGGTGTTACCCGTTAGATAACACTGGAGCCACCGAAGCCACTCACCTATGGAGCAGAATCTGAACGGCTCGTAAAAGTCACATCACTCTGGATGGCTCATCCGGGCGGCTGTACAGACACTGCAGAATTTGGTTGCTTTCCTCCTTCTCTGAGTTGGCAGGATGAGGGGAGACCACTTTATATATGTTAAAAAAACTTGTTTTTCATAATAGGTCCCCTTTAAGCGGAATTGGATAAAGCCGATCAAACGTGCTTTCCATGTAAACCCCAATTTGAAATTACTATTTCCATGTAAACTCAAAGGAAAATAGTTTAATTCTGAATTATTTAATTCAAAAACATCATGTAACCGTGGCCACTGTGGCTTAATTTTATTCTTCTGTTGTAAGTGTTCGGTGCTTTGTCAAAAATTTGTAAAGATCTTATGGATGTGATAGTCTACTTGTTTTAATTTTCTATATGTGACCAAAAAAAGCAATAAAAAGAAAAAAGAAAATGTTGCCAAACCCTGATCAAAACTCATAAAAATAGAAAAGATCAGAGGTCAGAGAAGCAGGGCTTGCAACGTTAAACCAGAGCAATGTTTCTTTTTGGACCAGGAAGGTGCTAAATCTTTACATTTAACCTCTTTATTTATTATGAAAACATATCCGTAACATGTTTGAAACATTATTAGATGCGTAACAGGAATGTGCAACACTAAAACAAGCCTATGGTTATTCCACGAGTTCCATTCGTGGTACAATGTCTTGTCACGTCAGATATTTCAGACAAAGCTCGATTCCTTGTTTGAAAACTCTGCCTGACTTTTTATTATTTCAAGAGAATATGTTTTAAACAAATGAAACCTTAAATATTGAGGTGATTGTAAAATACATAAGATCGTTGACCTTGGAGCTAAAAAATGCATTGATTTCTTTTAATTTATTTATCACCCAGACTTCTCCACTTCTCCTTTTACTTGCCTCTTCAATGCTCTCTCGTAGTTTCTCTTGTCTTCTTTACTCCCCTTCCTCTCAATCCCTCTGTCTTGCTCTATTGCTCTCCAATGCACTCCCCTTCTTCTCACTTCTCTCTCCATCTCCTCCAACATTTCAAAAGAATGAATTACTTTGGGCTGTTGCTTGGCCCTGGCCAAGAATTCATTTTTGTGGGTCAAGTGTTTCAAACTGTCATTTTTGACAGGAACCATCTCATACAATAACTACATGGATGGACCTTGACTTGGAGGGCTTTTTTCTCCTTTTTTTTGTCCTCCCTCACTCTGTCTGCCATCTCTTCATATGCATGCTAAAATATTTCAGCTATTGTTGGTACAGAAAGAAGGTGGAGAGTTTGGAGAGGTGGAGAGTGTAGCTAGAAAAGGGGCAGGAAACCAGAGATTAATATTGGATTAATAGATTAAACCTGACCACATACAAAGTTTTGTGTTGAGTAAAGACAGAAATCAAGAGCTCTCACTAAGAAACATTTCAACAGGAGGATGAATGAAACCACTTGACAGGAAGGCTGAAAACATTTAGTTAAGGTAAGGTCTGAGACACAAGTTCTAAAGAAAGGGAAAAAGGCCAAAGAGAAGGCTTGATGTGTAAAGAAAATGGCATTGAAGGGAATATAAGGCCTGGATGTTTGTGTTTGCTGAGGACAGCAGGCCTTCAATGGCATTGGACTTGAGCAGACAATCTATTTACAGTTTGCTCAGGGGAGCATATAAACAAATGTTGAGTAATTTCAGCCAGGAGTAATTACCCTTGCCGCTGACAAGGAGAGTGTGTTAGCACTCCCCTTCACCCTCGGCCCTGTCCAGAAGGCTTCGGGCTTGTGAAGAACATTCACACACACACGGACATGCACAGATGTACATTCTCCTCGCATACACGTGGCGTTGGTCCAGCAGTCAATATCACAAACACTGATCCTGCCTCTCTCTAAATACGCTCATACAATCGCCTGCTTGTAATGATGCCTTTTATTTTCATGCTCTCTCAACACAACACACAGTATATTTCAACGTGTGTATTTTTTTTTTTTTTCATTTCAATTATTAGCTTCAACTGATATACAGGAATCGCTCCAAAATATATTAACGATTAATAAAACAATGGCTGCTATCATTAATTTGTTTGATTAGCTTGATTCTAATGTGTTTTTAATCAGTTTTGTGGATGTTTGGTCGCTCATAAATCCTTTAAATAAAACATTTCCCAAATCACAGTATCCTTTGCAGACAATGCCAGTTTGATTTCAGGTAATTTTACTTACATAGCCACCTGGTGTAACCCAGGCACGTCCAAGTTGTTGCACTCGTTAAATCACAACTTAAATTTGAAAGATCTGGATCAAAATCAGTTTATGTACTTTAATTAAATAATCTCTTAATGCTACGTTACATATATAGTCCCAAGTTGCATAATTTTCAACATTATACCTACATTTCTGAAAAAATGGGAATAGCCATATTCTTCCTTGTGGGGTGTTAGCTAGTAAGCCATCAATAATACCTTAAGTTAGCCATCCAGTCACACTTTGAGTGTTGTTAAACTACTATTAGATGTTTTTATATGCATGTGTTCTAAAACATTTCATGAGCAGAATCAGTTATCAGAGTTTTGTTTGCCGTGAATCTGGGGAACACAACCTACCGTTTCAGGGTTTGACAGTCCGTATGGCAAAGCTGCATCAGTTTTTGCGTGCATATTTCTTATGTGATCTTTTTTATCTGTAATTTTATTTTTTTATTTATATAGCGTCTATTACAACAGAAGTTGTCTCTAGGCGCTTTCCAGAAACCCAGAACATGACCCCCGAGCAATTATTACATAAACATACTGTAACATATGAGACAAGCTTGTTATCTCACAAATCCAGCTAAACAGGTGCTGATCTTCCACTGTGGTGCTTCCAGAGATATGGGAGGTCTCACCCAGAGAAGTTGTACAGTTGCACTTCTGTGCTCGGTGAGACACAAGGGGAACTGTGCACTCATACAGGAGCGTCAAGAACACTTGAACAATGGGGGTTTCTGTTGTGCTTTTCATTGTGTTAATAAAGTACCGGTAAGTACAAGAAAGCCCCCGCTTTGACACAATCCCGCCCCCATGTACGGTTTAATTGGCTAACAATAAGTGTATAGCAACAATTGAATTTCCTGACGCTTGGGTTGATCCCTGAAAAATGTAATTTGTCTCAACTTCTGACAGTAGGGACATCTCCAGTATGACAGGACAAAATTTAGTTTGGGAGTATTTGATGTCACCCCTCAAAGTTAATGTACAACAACGCTGTTAATGCTGCCAACGTGTATGCATGAGCTATGGGTAAGTCTCTCCCTGTAAATTGAGCTACAAATGTTGGCAGGACACTATTCATTTTCTAATCGCTGTATAGTGTCCCCAGTGTTTTTTCAAAGGTGCTAATGAATAAAAAGTATTATTAATATTATTAAAATTAAACACATAAAATTATGTTAGCATGAAACAGAGGGATGTCCATGGACATCCGTGTTGGGGCTATATGTGGTTGGCTGGTCATTGCCCTTATGAAGCCCCAAAAAAGATGTAGAAAATGTTCTCTAAAGTTTGAAGAAATTTGATAAGAATGTAAAGTAATATAAATTAGCACCACAGGTTAGCATAAGCTGAGTCAGACAAGCTAGCAAGTATTCCAGCTGGCTTCACAGGGCTGTTTATTCTGGGCATTTGCAACAAGGTGCCATGCAGTTTGAGGGAAAAAAAAGGTTAAAAAACAGTATTTTATGTGTGGGTGACATCACAGACGGTTTGTTCAGTTCTTCTCATACATTGTAGAGTAGTAATATTTTTTCTACAGTAGATCTGTAGTAGTTAATGATTTCTAGCATCCCCTCTGGTGTCTCTGCTTTAAAGAGCGTAGTATAGGGCAGGTCTCTAAAAACCTCTTTTTTCATTATATGAGTACATTTCAGGTAGAATGTGTCACAATGGCATTTAAAAAAACAACAACAATGTATTTATGCTTTTGTTGCATCTAATAGGCCTACTGTGATCCAGTGTTTAGCGCCCTGGTGTCAACATTCTTGCATGACATGTTAAAACTGCTGGGATTGCAGGAGTAAGACCCAAATGCATGAGACCGGGAGGAAGGAATAATCAAACAAATCCATTATTCAAACAAAAACTGAACAAAAGTGTTTACCAAGAATATTTTAAAAAAGAAAGAAAAAAGGAGCACAATGGTCAGATAAAGGATGACCCAGCAGAGAAGGAAAGAAAGACAAGACAAGACAAGATACAGACAGAAAAGCAGGTTGAGACAATCAGGGAAGACAACACGGTCGACAATAATCAGGGAAGACGTCAGAGGGAAGAAGCTGGCAGGGAGAGAAGTAATAGAACACAAACGTAACAAACAGAATGAGGAAACCAAAGAAATCCTTAAAAAATATCAAGAAACCGTAACCATGAAGTCACAAAAGTAAAACGAGAAAGAACAGATGAAAACCAACATGAACCTTATGTCTTCACAAAAACTAGATTCTTTCAACCCACAAAGTTATAACTGACATATGTAACAAAGTTTAAGATACGCTTGTTACTCGGTTCTGATTCCCAGCCACACCCACAAAATGAGAAGCCCAGACGAAGATTTCTAGGTAAATAGTTTTATTTTTAGAAAAGGTTAAAAATGCAATACCATTGCTAAGTAACTTTAAAACCATGAGTGAGTTGAGATACTACCCCAGCAGTCATCCCAGCATCCTTATTGCCCTGGTTGTCCCACGGGGCTCCATATTCTGTGGTCCGATCCGTAATCCAGTGCCAGGACCTCCGCTTTTCAACAATATATAATATATTTTCAACAGTATATATTTTATAATATTTCATATATTTCAACTCCTCTTCATTTAGGTTGCTTTCACACCTGTCACGTTTGGAGCAGTTGTTCCGAAACAGGGAGCATTTCCCCCTAAAGATCGGTTCGTTTGGTATATATGAACAAAGCAATCGCGCTGGGATGCGGGACAAAACAAGCGAGCCGAGATCGCCTAGGAGAGTTGGTCTCGGCTCGCTTCCATTCCAGACCTGGAGTGGTTCTGTTATGATTCGGTTTTGTCGAGGACCCAAACGCAGGAGAGCAGGAGCCAGGAGTTCACAACAAAAAAGGGTTTATTCACAAAAAGGCAAAAACAAAGCGCTGCAGAGCAGGATCAACAAAAAACCAGGATCATGGAGGAAAAAACTACGAGGAGACATGGAGGTAGACACAGTACGGACCGACAGAGAACAAAGGAATGACAAGACCAGATATACACAGGGGATAACGAGACACGACGAGACACAGGTGCAGACACAATCAGGGCAAATGGGAAACAGGAGGGACAGAAGTGAAACTCAAACTGGGGGGAAGTGTCAAACCCTGACAGGTTCATTTGCAGTGAGAACATAATCGACACAGCAACCGACACAACTCACTCATAACTGTGGTTCGATGCTCCATAGTTGTTGTTTTTCCCGGGGTACGGAAGAAGAAACTCCTTCCTCGTTCATTTCTGACCAATGAGAAAACAGTTGGTTCGCGCATGGCATTTGTTAACAGCTTTGAACCACTACAGACGGTTGCCTTGAGAACATAAACGCCACAAACGAAAAACAAAACTGTATCGATTTAGCCTCTGAATCGGAACAAAACAAACGGGCCACAGGTCTGAAAGCACCCTTACTCCGCATATGGAGTCAGTGAAGAGGAGTGATTGCTTCCCTTCACGTCAAGAATAGATATCCCAGTCTGGACCCCAGCATCACCAAGCCAGGGAGTCAGCGCAGACACAGGAGGGGCCCACGTCCACTTGTGGCCCAAGACGGCGGCAACAGCAGCCAGCGCCGCAACCCCCGTACGCCATGCACCGTGCGCTCCGGTCTCTCTGGCCTGTCTTGTCTCACCAGTCTGCCGCCCAGGTATCTCACTCCTGCATTATAAGGATCGGGAGGAACAACCAGTGATCGCAATCACTGATGTAATGAGGTTCTGTTGTGGCCGTCTGCAGCAACCCATCCCCTTGTTCACAGTCTGACCAGAGGTCAACCAGTCCAACACTTCCACAGCACACAATAATGAAAACAATACATCTTGCTCATCGCTTTGTAGCCCAATACAACCCAAAAAAACCTCATTGAGCAAAGTGTGGTTCCTGATCATACATCATACAGGAGATGAGCTTTGTCGTCTGCCATTACTGCTACAGGTTGATGCAAAATGCATTCTGGGACACTTTCCAGCGTCAAGTCTACACAAGGCTCCATTGGATGCATCCTTGTTGAATTGAGCAGAGGTTGAATATCTCTGGAGGATTCAACCGATCACTTTTAGCTTCTCTTCGCTGATTCCCTGTTGAATTCTGGTGTGAAATGAACATGGACTCATTCAAGTCAACTACACAGTAAATTGTTGGAATATTACGAAGTCTATTCAATGTGAAAGTTGAATTAGCAAACGTATGTTCACTTGTGTTAACAGACTTGAACATTGTCCAAGCTTGGATGTAGATGTTGCTTTAAATAAGATTAGAGAAAGAAGTTTCATGCTTATTTGTATTCTCCAAGTGCGCTCATCAGGCCAACAGATCATGCTATCGAATGAAAGAAAAAAAAATACAAGTGCTCAAAGTCACATTCCATGCTCCATTGTTTTACATTTTAATCATTGGGAAGACTTAATTACAGGATTCAAATATACCCAACAAACAAGCAAATTAATTTTCACCTTAACCTTTGGAAGCCATGAAAGCCAGATACCGGCTTTATCCCGCCTGATCGATCCCGATCTCTCTGCTCGAATGGAATGGATTCCCATGCAAATTTGACCGGATCAATCTGCATTCTTGCCGAATCAATACGAAAGCTTTTCAAGACCCTTCAGAGACAATTGTGAGATGAGGAAATGAGAAAATAATGATTTTCAGGAAAAATACACCATCACAGCTGATTATATTAAATGAATGAATATGAAAGAACTTATGCTTGTATGAACATATGCAGGGGGGAGAGTAGATGAAAATAAAGAGGACCAAATAAGTTTGATTTTCAGATTAAAGCCTTAGCAAATGTTTTTTCTTTCCTCTGCTGAGCGGAGACAGAGGTGTGAGGGATGTGGCTGCTCAGGAGGGGTCTCTGACAACTGGGAGACACTTGTACTCTGGTGTTATAACTATTAAACAACAAGGGAGGCGCTGTGTGCAACAAGAAACCTCTCTAAGAGGAGAGTGGATGGGATTTTAAAGAAAAATTTAAGCTGCAAGCAGCGATGAACGGGTCCTTGCACTCATGGCCACCGCCCCCCCCTTCCTGTTCGGTTTCGGCCATGGCGCCAAGAGACTTTTCTTTAAGTTGCAACATGATACAGGTGTGTACCGATTTTGGTGCATGTATGTCAAACCGTATTGTGGGGCTTGAGGCACAAAGTTTTCTAGGGGGCGCTGTTGAGCCATTTTGCCACGCCTATTGATGCAAACCATTAAATATAAAATTTTTCGCCAGGCCTGGCTTGCGTGCAAAATTTGGTGACTTTTGGGCCACATTTAGGGGGGAAAAAGGCCCTCATTTTGTCGGAAGAAGGAAAAAAAATAGAAAGACAAGAAAAATTCCTACAGATACAATAGGGCCTTCGCACTCTCAGTGCTCAGGCCCTAATTACAAAGACCAAGTGTTCACCTGTATATTCAGTCAAAACCATTTTATTGCAAACGCTATGACTTATAATACAGAAGAGTATTAGGGCCATGCAGGAGAAAAATATTTGAGAGGTGAAGATTTTTTTATTGTGCACTTTAAGAAAAGAGTTGAAATTTCGAGAAAAAAGTCGAAATGTCGAGAATAATGTTGAAATACAATTTCGAGAATAAAGTCGAAATTTCGTGATTAAAGTCGAAATTACGCCTTTTTTCTCAACATTTCAACTTTATTCACTTTTTTCTCGAAATTGTACTTCAACATTAATCTCGATATTTCCGCTTTTTTCTCGACATTTCGACTTTTTTCTCGAAATTGTATTTGTAAAAATCTTCCTCCTCTAAAATATTATTTTTATTTTTATCCTGCCTGGCCCTAATACTCTTCCATACTTATAACGCCATTGAGGTGTTGGAATGACAGAAGTTAAACCACTTGACTGTGAGGAAAAAAAAAGTTCAAGTTAATAGTTGATTTTGTACTGAAAACCACTGCATGGGCTCAGGAAAACTTCTAGAGGGCTCTGTTTAGGCGTAGACTTTGCTGTGTTATCCCCAAATACAGCCAAAGAAGATGCCACATGTGAACATTATCCAGAAGTGCCAAAGCTCATTTGTAATAGGCCGAGGCTAAGTGGAAAACTGGCCTATGGTCAAAAATCTAAATTTGAAATTAATTTTGGGCAAGACATAAAAGGAGCAAGAGCGCCTGGCTTGTTGCCAGTGTTCTGTGGGAAAGCCTACATCTCGGTGGTATGGACATACAGTATGTTGCCCGTGGAACTGGTAACCTGTGCATCTGGAAAGGAAACATCACAGATACTGATTAAGGTATTTAGAAGTTTCAGAACAACTTATGAAAGGAAGGAAGATACATGTTTATACATATTTATGTTCTACATATTTTTCATGTAAGGCTTTGAATATTTCAGCAAGACAATGCTAAACCTAATCCATTACAAATGCAGCTTTTTGTAGTGTATGTGCTGAACTAGCTTGTATGTTTTGCCATCTAAAAACAATAACCACATGATGAAATGCAAAATGTGGCAAAGAAGACTTTGGAACAGCTCAAGCCCCATATCATACAAGCAAAGGTTTTCTTTAAATAAATCTATGCCTTTTGAATTTGGACTCTATTGGAATTAGCTGGATCAATAGAATTACAACCAATTTGAGCCATTTGAGTAAGAACCTTAAGACTTATTCTCTTCCATGCCATGAGCGCATAATCGTAATCATTTTAGCAACTTTGTTCGGAAATGGGGAGAAAGTCCCATTCTGGTTTCTGCTGCACAATTTCAATGTCACAGATCTTTTCTGTGTCCTCCACATCATATACATAAGGAAATGCAGAATATCTTTGAATGCTCACTTACAGTATAGAGTACATCATTAGCATTTTAACACATACATACATTGCAGATGAGCGCATATTTTTGTGTTCCAGATTCAGCTGGCTGTGTTCCCTGAACCTGCATTGTCGCTGCTGAATGTAATGCATGCTGCTTTGTCCTGTCTTTGACCAACTTTTTTCCCCCAGCTGATATAATACGTAAGGAGGGTGTTGGGATGCATTAAGTGCCATTGTGTTGCCTCGGCTGTGGACACCAGGACGTTGGGGTTGGCACGAGGCCCAGAAACAAGGTGAGGACAAACACTCAGAACAAACAGCCACAAACATCCACAAATCTACAGATGCATATCTGCCATGCAGAAGGAAGTGCTGTCGGAGTGTTTTGTGGTGGACCAGGGTTGTGGAACGCCTGTGAACGCAAGTTTGATGGTGAGCAAACGAGCAGGTCCACCTTTCATCTCCACAGAGATTTGAAAGAGGCTTCACTTTGCACAAGTTCCTTAATTCTCCTTCACTTCATTTGTGCTCCAGTTTCACTCGGCTGTTGGGATAACCTGGGAATGATAATGAAGAGGAGGGAGTCAGGGAAGAGAGAACAAGAGAGAGAGACACAGAGGTTGAGACAAGAAAACATCACAGCACATGGCCCCTTTTTTCTATCAACCCTTTGAATGTGTTCAGGGTGGATTTAAGGCTTTTCACTTGAGTCTTTCAAGCAGAAACTGGATCTTATTAGAGCTGATTGCTAGTCATAGTCATAGATTGCTAGTATTTCTTTGGGAACCCACTTTTGCTCACCTTTACAGAGATGCACATGGACTAGAGCAATATCTTGATTTTGTTGATGTCTGATAATGTTTTATGAAATAACCTTCCTAAAACTGCAGATTAATTTTTTTATTTTTTTTATTGCCAATGATTTACATAAAATGTCTGCATGGCATTGATGGTTATAGTTAATAAAAAGAACAGAAGCCATGTTTCAGTTCCAACAGAGACTCTAAAGATGTTGGTTCTTTCTACCAGGTCAACACCGCCCTCTCTCAACATACAACGAAAACAGTTTTCTGCAAATTCACAGAATATTAAGAATCCACTTCACCATGCTATTCTACTGTATGAAAATAAGGCCAAAATATGAGGTACATAGTTGCCAGGTACCAGCTATCAGTAGATACTATATTTTATCTGATATTTGAATAGAGAAAAATATTTTATCACATTTTATCCCCATCAGGGGAAGCACACAACCCCATGCAATATTAGTTTAATCATGACAAGCAATTAATCTATTTTTTTTCTGCAATGATGCATCTGGTTCCTCTTAGCCTGGAATATATTTGCAGTTTGCACAACACATCCATTCGAGTACACGGCCATCTCCGTTGGCAACGTTTCTTGTTACAGTACGTGGCTTCTACTCGTGATGCTGGTGGCCTCCACTAGGGGGCAGTGTAAAAGTTTAGAAGGTACAACCATAACAAACAACAAGGATGCTGTAGGATGAGGAATTTCTTGATTTGTAATTGAATCCAAACGCCAACCATCAAACATCTAGGTTCAGTCTCGTGCAGAACTAAGATTTGCAGTTTGAAATAGCCCGGCGTCGGAAGAATGGCTAATGCTGTTGCTAATGCTAATGGGGATCCTAAATAAAACAAACAAACTAGCACAGGTAAGGCATGTGTGCTATATCATTTGTTTTAGCTTCTGTTAGTTGCACGTCTGTCCTGCTCCGGGAACATTAGTCTGCACCTACCGATAATGTTCTTCAGAAATGTAATGCCAAGGTTGGAGGATTTCCTTCAGCTGCACAATCCACACTCTTGAAGAGATCAAGCAAGTATATCATTATCAAGTTTGGCAAATATGTAAATCATTTGAGAGACGCAATCCAACTGGTCTGCTGTTATCAGTCTGTTAAGTCTAACCAACTCTATATTGAATTTCTAATTGATCTTGCCTGAAACAATGGCACCAACTCAGTAATCCCAGCAGGACATATTTCCAGCCAACAGTAAAGCAAACTCAAAGTGCTGCTATTAATTGAAATAATTACAATTAATAGGGAATTTAATCGAGACTAAATGTGCAGGATCGCATTCGGAGAGAAGCCTGTACGCCTTGTGTCTTCTCTGTTTTGACCGCACACCTCTGTGTTTTGACAGTCTTGCCCTCTTCAATACACAAAGCAACAATTCATCCAGAGGAGAAGAACGAGCAGACGTGGGGGAAAAAAAGAAGAAGCTCGGAGCGGGGCCGATCGATAAGCAGAGTCGGCGCTCTGATTTATTTACCGCTGTGTGTTATGTAGAGGCGAGAGGAGGGAGAAGAAAAGCCTTCTGATATGGCCACAGGCAGCCGACATAATGGGGCCCTCTCAATCTTCTGTGAGTGGCTTGTTGAATTGTCAGGCAGGTTTCCGCCAATGTTCAAAAGCGCTATCCGATCAAACCCCTGAGACGCGAGCGACCAGACAGATGATTACTCACTGTAAACGATCCAGGAGGAGAAAAAAAGAGAAATAACTACAGCAGATATTGATGACTCAATAGACTCGGTGACAGACGATTCCATTCGTGTCTAGATAAAGTGTTGACTGTCTTGGATCAATCATAATAAAGGCTTCTTACTGAGCATAAAAACCATGTTTAATATCATTAAATCCAAATCGAGCATCTCCCCCTCCTTTACCTCTGCCTCTTCCTTCCCCTCTCTCCTATAATCCTGCACAGATCTGGCAGCCTGCCTTGGAGAGTGCAACCATGTGAGGGTGAGGCAAAGAGACGGTGGGGGGAGGGGGCGGTTGTTGGTGCTGGTGAAGGTTGGGTGGAGGGGGAGGAAAGGCACAGGTAAATGAGGGGGGGAATAACCTCAGAGGCAATCATTTCAGTTAAGGTGTGCTAGTGTGTAGGTGGATTTTTTTTCTTTGTTATTTTTTCAATGAATTGTGTCTAATAGGGCTTGATCGTCTTGACGTCATCACTTGGTGGAGCCGCCATGTTGGAAGCTACCTTAGCTACTCTTCGGACCACTGCGCACTGTGTACAGACGTGCTCCCTCTTCGATGTGTCTTACTTGTGATTGTTACTTTCCGTTATTCTGTAAACCATGGTAACCCGTTGCTGTGTTGTGGGGTGCAACAGCTCCACACATAACAGACGTGGGGAAAAGATCGCTAATGGTTTAACTTTTCACTGCTTTCCTGCTTGGAGGCAGAACCACGGAGGCCAAGTATCTGAGATAACAAAGAGTCGTCGGCTCGCTTGGATCGCGGCTGTAAGACGACCAAACATAACAGAGCTCCACTCTTTAGTAGGGATTTCATATGGATTCAAACCGTTAATAATCATTATTTTCTCCATATACCGGTCCCTGGCTTCCTTGTTTAAGGTATCCTGGTAAATTCCAGTTCCTTTCCGGCATTTAAAAAAAAATTTTTTTTTTGCGTTTCGTCTGTTCACTTGGTGCTACCACACTGCTACTACACTGCTGTTTGTTTACAGTCACGAGGCTGCCAACATGGCCGCCGCGTCCCAGAATGCAATTTGGCGACCAAGCCCTATTTCACAAAGTCTGGATGCGGCTGGTACTTAGCTAATGCCAACAGTGGTTAACAGCTGCTGATGTCATCTGATTTAGAAAAACTTCTCAGTCTGGAGGCGCTCACTGCAGGCTACGGCGTAGTGGTGATTAACATCAGCTCTAATGTCGCCAGCGAAGTTCCTAGAAAATAAACACAAGGCTGATCTGTGTGGTGATCAGAAGATCGAATCAGAATTCTGGATTTCACCACAGATCATGAAATAGAAAAAACCTGTGATACATTTCACATGTTAGGTGGCTAAGTTTGCTAACTAGTGTTAATATTATGTGTTATAACACATAACATCTTAGATGATTAATGATCATTAAGTACTCTGGTTGAAGAGACGCTCCGGTTCTGGAGAGTATTTTCTATCCTAGGTACTCCATGTTGTCATGGAGTGTGGAATTTCCTTTTATGGTCATAACCTCCAGTCATTTTAAAGGCAAAAGTTTACTAATGTGCAGCAAAGATTATGTATGTTTTCCTTCCCAGTGGATCTTATAGTAAGCATTTTGCTTTTGTTTTCCAGATGTCTCCAAAGAAATATGTTTGCAGAGCACAGATCAGTGGATGCAGTTTGTTTTTCTGGGCCAGCGATGAAAGGAATGTCACCGTCGTTTGGCAACACTTCACAGAGGGCTGTTTTCTCAACAAGGTTTGGTACGCTGCTGGATTTGCAAAAAGACAGAAGCTAATATTTGGTGCAGTTCCGTAGATATTTGAACTGCAAGTGATAACTTGACTATCTGTCATGTCGACAACTAGTGTGTGTGTGTGAGAGAGTGAGAGTTTGTGAACATTTTAGTGCAGTCGTCGTTGGTACAGTAAATATAGTTTAAAATTGATAATTTCCACTCACCACATCAAGATCATCTAAAATTTTGACTCTAAATTATTGGCTACTGAGGTCCAAATTAGTTAGACAACAGCTTAATTTCCTAGTTTACTTGGCAATTTACCACACTTCCTACATCTATACTGACTTAAGACACACACACATACATGTACTTATAAACAAGATCCTGAAAAACCAACCCCTTTCCTGCGCCTGAGCGTATTTACTGCAAAAGGTGTAAAGCACGGTAGAAAACTCTGCTGCGGTAGGAAAAATCTGAATTTTAAAGTCTTCATGGACAGTGCATCCTAGGAAAAGGACCATTCAGGTTATTATCAGCATGCTGCTCTAAGCAGAATACATGAGGATGTGGGGTATTTGCACATAGTAACAAATCGAAGAAAGGTTCTGTGTATGTATTCCACGTTTACAACCCATGCTGACATGTTGATGTCTTTCTCAATGAATTACTCATAACAGCAAGTTCCTTTAGCTGCTTAATGTTTTGTTCCTAATGAAACAAAAACTACAAAATAAAAGGCACCTGAATTGTGGAGCAGTTGTTGTCAGAACATTTTGGAGTCCATTTCACCTCTTCGCTGGGATTGTACTTTGTGCATTCATTTTTATTTATTTATTTATTTATTGTCTACATATATATTAATGGTTAATACCATGTTGCTAAAAACCTAATGCATATATGTATGTATGTATGTATGTATGTATGTATGTATGTATGTATATATATATATATATATATATATATATATATATATATATATATATATATATATATATATATATATATAATTTTATTTTTTTATTAAATGTGAAGGGGAGGGAGGTGGGGGTCAGGGGTGACATCCGCTGCTAGTCTAAAACGCGGAAAAAAACAGGCAGAGACACAAACAGCAACCATTTCAGGTACCTGAGACTGAATCAAAGCTAGGCTACTGCGATTATCTGTCCCCCAAAACTGTGGAGTGAGTATGTATGTGCATTCATTTTCAATTGGAAGAAGCAGTGATGTGGCCTCTGATAGGATGGAGACCTGCCCAGAGTAAATCTTCTGTTTCTCGCCCAGTGACATATTTAGTAGGCTTCAGCATCACTATGACCCTGAATAGAATAAAGTGTGTAAACCAGTGCTTCAAAGCCTCTGTTCTCACAACTTTCATGGAACACCTCATATTTCCTTAAACAAATGTGCAATTTACTTTTATCATTCACATACTGTATATGCATTGCAACTGATCCCATTGATTGTACAAAGGCACAAAACTTTAACAATTAATTGGTATTGAAAAGTATAGTAAGGCACTTTAAGATTAAATGAGATTTATAAAGAAAGGAATTTTTAAACCATTTACACTTGTGCCTATGAAAATTAAAATTAAATTTAATCTCTGCCTACACCTTACAAATTTAGGAGAGTGCTATTAAATGTGTAAAGATGAAAGTATTCACATATCCTGTAAATGTGTAAACTTCATACATGAAACGCACATACACATACAATACATACTGAAGGTTTATGGAGTTGCATGAACAGTAGAATTCCACCATACTTTTATGTAGTGAAGCTGCTGACTAACATTAAATTGCACAATTTTCTAATCACCACAGTAAGGGTTCATATTCACAGAGCTGTATTCTTTCAATGCAAACAGTATCTAAGGCAGCATTTTAAAGGTGTTAGTCTAGTCTGGACTTGTTTTTGTTCCTGATATTTGGCATCTTTTAGCCTGTACAAGTGCATCAATACCAGGTGTCATGTCCTGACTAGCTGTCACTTTCTGAATGTCATTTAAGTGCTTCTTTGTGAGCCTTGAACGCATTTTTGATTTATTGATATTCATTACTGAGAAAATGTGTTCACAAAGGTAGGTTGTCCCAAACATGCACAAACTTTTAGCAGCCAGGGCTGTTAATTTGGGGTACCTTGGTAGTAGATACTGATAAAAATTTGTCCAGACTTACGGAGGCAAATTTGCGCTTCATATCTGCATCACATTGCAAATCAATTATTTCTAGCTGGATTTCGACCCAGCAGATCAGAAGCTTTAACTGTGAAAGGTGAGCGAAAAACTGAAAATTCTGTCTCAAGTTCACCAAATACCTGAAAACGTTTATCAAACTCCCACAGTAATCCTGCAATCTTGTCTTTGTACTGTTTTACGTCTGCATCAGGTCTGGTCACACACACATGTCTCAGACAGGGGAAATGAGGAGGGTCGCCACTTGCCAGTTGTGTCTCCCACAAAGTCAGTTTCAACTTAAATGCATGTATGTTGTCAGAAAACTGTGTGACAACTTTGTTGCGGCTTTGCAACATTTTGTTCAGATTATTCAAGTGTTCAGTAATAGCCACAAAAAATGCAAGGTCCTGTAGCCATTCCTGAGATTGTAATTCCAACACCAGTTTTCCTTTTTTCTTCATGAACTGTCCGATTTCCTCTCGTAAATCAAAGAAATGCCTCAGCACAGCGCCTCAGCTTAACCATCTCACCTCAGTGTGGTATGGCAGGCTGTGGGTAATGTTGCTGTCACTGAGAAGTTTGTCAAACTGACAATGGTTCAGACCTCTGGATTGAATTAAATTTACAGTGCGAACAACCACCTCCATGACGTGGTCCATTTTCAAGGACTTGCAACACAATGCCTCCTTGTGCAAAATACAGTGAAACATCCAGAAACAATCTCCTCTATTAAGGGCTTGTACTTTCTCTCTGAACTTTGTCGCAACACCTGCTTTCTTTCCTACCATTGATGGTGCGCCGTCTGTGGCCAGGCTGACAGCACCAAACCAGTCCACCCCAACTCTGTCCAACGCAGCAACGACAGAGCCGAAAATGTCCTCGGCTGTTGTGGTGTCCATCATTGGCACCAACTCAAGAAACTCTTCAGTAACAGTCAATGTCTCATCAACTCCACGAATAAATAAGGCCAGTTGTGCCACGTCTGTGATGTGAGTGCTCTCGTCAATTGCAACTGAAAATGAAATAAATGACCTGACTCTCTGTTTCAATTGGCTTTCTAAATCTGCTGATAGGTCCGAAATCCTCTCTGCTATAGTATTCCTCGTCAGGCTAATATTGGCAAAAGCTTGTCGCTTCTCGGGACATACAAGTTCAGCTGCCTTCATCATGCATCGTTTAACAAAGTCACCGTCGGAATACGGCTTTGATGCTAATGCTATTTCGCTAGCAATTAGATAGCTGGCTTTTACCGCTGCTTCACTGACTTCTCGGCTCTGGATGAAAGTTGACTGCTGTTTCCTCAGACCCGCCAGCAATTCGTTGATCTTGTCTCTTCTCAGTTGTCCTTGCAAGGCGTCATATTTTTTGCTGTGATGAGTCTCGTAGTGGCATTGAATATTATATTCCTTCAATACCGAAACTTGTTGCAAACACACCAAGCACAAAGGTTTCCCGTGCATCTCTGTAAATAAATAGGACGTGGTCCATTTTTCATTGAAAATTCTACACTCCTTATCTGCTTTTCTCCGTTTGGATAATTACATTTTGGGTAATAAGGGTGATGGTGGAGACCAGGGTAGAAACAACGTCGTAACAAGCAGCAGATAGCGCATTGATACCGCTGTTGTCTTCTACTCTGATCAAAACAGTGTGCCCCCTAGCGGATAATCCATGAATTGCATCTTATTAAAAATATGAATTCCATGTCTTTTATGCATTTTTTCACTTTTAAATTATCCTGCGGGCCTGATCGAACCTCCTTGAGGGCCGGTTCCGGCCCGCGGGCCGTATGTTTGACACCCCTGAAATAGATCATAATGTCAATAACATTCTCTGCAACAAGAAACAACATTCTCAACATTAACTTTGACCATTTAGGCTACATAGTTAAAATTAAATAAACATACTCTAAAGCCGAAATCTGGAAATATAAAATTAAGTCACCCAGAATGTCACCTGACTGTAGTTTGCAGGTGTGCCGCAGAATCTTGATGTCGGCGGGCGGACTTTGTCAGATTTGTAAGGCTGACAAATCCGCTGCTAACCCAAGTGGATGACTTGTCAGTTGTAAAAAGTAAACAACTCCACCAGTACAGCCTGTTTGTTTTCGTATAGCCCATCATCCATGGACATCGCTGATAATTTATCGGTCTTTAAATGCCTTTTTACTTTCTTAACCTTTTATTTTAATTTCAGTTCTGGAGTTAGTCTTCCGTTTTTTATTATTAGAATTTTTTTCTGTGAAAGGCCGCCTTTAAAAAGGCGATGCTATCAAGCTAGCCACAACGTCACTCTCGTCTTCCGCCTTTTAACTCCGTCTCTCAAGCGCTCTCTCCACTCTGCAGAGTTTTGATGTTGGCACTTCATGAAGGCCTACAATCTTTTGTTTTATTCCCGCCCACTTGAAATCAAACCGTGATTAGTCGATTTGCCCGTCACTCTCCACACCAAAACGCATAGCTTGGTCTACCCCGGGATTCGTGAAGTCTTAACCAATAAATGAGCAGCTAACCGGGCCTTAATAGAGACAGACGATTCTGATTGGATAACAGGTTTACAGGACATGAACTTGACAGTAAACTTAATTTTAGAACATAGATGAGAGAAAATCTGTTAAATATATTGTATTAAATTAAATGAAAAAAAAAAATTATTGAATACTATTATTATTATTAGGGCCCAAGCCCTTACAGTGCGAAGGCCCTATTGTATCTGTATAATTATTTTTTTTTCCTCGTTTTTCTCATTTTTATTTTTCCAACGAAATGAGGGCCTTTATGCCCCCCTAAACGTGCCCCAAAAGTCACCAAATTTTGCACGCAAGCCAGGCCTGGCGAAAAATGTGATATTTAATGGGTTGCATTAATGGGCGTGGCCTAATGGCTCAAACAGCCCCCCAGAAAACTTCGTGCCTCAAGCCCCACAATACGGTTTGACATACATGCACGAAAATCGGTACACACCTGTATCATGTCGCAACTTAAAGAAAAGTATCTTGGCGCCATAGCCGAAACCGAACAGGAAGTCGCCCCCTTCATTTGATTGGTCCATATTTGATAGTCCCTACTTTCTGCCATAACTTTTTAATGGTTTGACATAAAGACTCGTGGGTGGTGTCATCGGACTCGGTTTTGAGTCCTTGAACATAATTGGTGCAAATTAGCCCCGCCCCTTATTCTGATTGGTCGATATTAGATAGTCCCTATTCTCTGCCATAACTTTTGAAAGGGTTGTGATAAAGACATGTGGGTGGTGTCATCGGACTCGGTATTGAGTACTTGACCTTCATTGGCCTGAATTAGCCCCGCCCCTTCTTCTGATTGGTGGATATGTGATAGTTCCTATTTTCTGCAATAACTTTTGAATGGTTTGACATAAAGACTCGTGGGTGGTGTCATCGGACATGGTTTTGAGTCCTTGAACATAATTGGTGCAAATTAGCCCCGCCCCTTCATTTGATTGGTTAATATTTGATAGTTCCTACTTTATGCCATAACTTTTGAATGGTTGGATATAGAGAGTCGTGGTTAGTGTTATCCGCTAAATGTCTAGGCCTGAAGAAATCTACATGCAAGTCATACAAGCAGCACGCCTGAACCTGCACAAGGGTGCTGCTTGCAGCTTTAATTACATTTATTATTATTTCTTGGTTTTTTTTGCCTTCTCTGAAGGCGTAGAAGACCCTGAAGGTTCCCCTATATTGCTATAAAGATGTGTAATTTGCTTCCAGATGTATGCTTTTATAGTTATGTAAAGCAAGCAGGGCTAAGCCACCCGAATCCACCCTTAAAACCAGCTGCTGTGAGCAGCGGCTTGAAGAGATGGCTGACAGGAGTGTTTCTAAACGTACAGACAGTACATGCAGACCTCAGGTAACGGGCATCACCTTTAAATACTATGCACTTCTCATGAAGTGCAAACATGACTTCAGCATGACAGGAGTTGTTGCTGAAGGCTTTTCTGAATTACCTCTGTTTATGTTGGTTTAACTTTAATTAAAAGAAGATAACTATTTAATAAATTCAAGATTATCCCCAGGGCCTGATGTTTAGAAATGCAAACCAAGATCAGGAGTGTGTGTGATCCAGGTGGGGATGTGACTAAACCAAGGGTTGACACTCATCTGGTCAGTCAGTCCATCTCAAGCCCCTCTGCTGCCCTCCATCTCCAGTCCATCCCACTCCCTGCCACATCCTCTGGAAACGCTGGAGGCTTTCGCCCGGAGGGCCACCTGACTGACAGCTGTTGATTTGGATCTCCACATCACATGCCAGATAAAAGAGGGATTCAGGACTCATCCCTGCTTCTCGCTCTCCTCCATTCCTCCCCCCAGTCCCCATCGTATTCGCAATTCCCAGCCACCGGACTTCTGCAGGCCCTCCTAATGAAGTCATTCCCAGTAAACATGATTGGGTGAGATTGTCAACACACCACCATCAGCACTGCTGCTGTTGCTGCCAAGATCCCCGCTTTAGTCTCACACATCTAAGATCTCCCATCCCCCATGTCCACCGAATGCATCCATGTGGAATTAGCAAGTGGTTGTGTGCATTTTCCCTGTGCATCCATCCCTGCATGTGGATGTGTGTCTCCACACTCAACACATGTGTGCTGTGTGGGTAACGATGTGTGTTTCTTAACTAGGCTAACGTAGCCTGACTGCTACTAATTGGATGTCTCCATCGGTAGTTATACACAATGTGGCACAGAGTCCGAGAGAAAATCACACAGGGAACTACTCGTCTAACACCGCGGAGAAAAGGGAGCGCGTGCAGCACAGAGGGAATCTCCCAGCGCTGAAGGAAGCATCCGATGTTGATCACATCTTGAAGTGCTGTAATAAAATCAATCAGAACATGGAAATCAAATTGTTTCAACCTGTCCATCACTGCCTGCGAAGACAAGTGGCTTTGATGAGAAGTGATCTGAAAAAAATAAGGCTGTGAGCAAACAAATCTCTCATAATGTCAGCCAAAAAAACAACAACTCCTCCATCACAAACATTTAAAAAAAAAGAAAAAGCTGTGAAGGCCCCTAGCACAGCCTAATGCACATCACTGTTCCTGATAGTTCACTCAGCGACACCTCCTCAGTAGGAATCCTCCAGAGACAACCTCACTGGCTGTCAGTTGGTCGGTCTGCCACTCACCGGTAACGCGACAGCCCGTCCCCAAGTGCCTCTGAACATTCTGCAAGCTTCACCAACCTGACAACAACAACAACAGGAAGAAAGAAGTGCTTCAGAAGGTACCCTCCTGTGACACCTAAAAAGGCTCGTTTTTAATTTTTTTCTCTCTCTCTGCTGAGGGAGATGGGCATCGGAGTGAGGATGAGTCACGTCTGACTCCCTGTTATAGAGGGGGCTTTGCAATCAAATAGATCAGATTTTGAGGGCCTTTGAATTTCAAGGGTGGGCGCTCAGGAGACTCGCGCCAGGAGGGCTGGACAGATAACAGCGAGCTGTTAAACCTAAAGAGAAGCCCTGATTCTGATCACTTATGGCACTTTTCCACTAGTACCTACTCAGCCCGGCTCGGCTCGCCTCCACCCGGTTTGGTGATTTTCCACTGGGGGTCTACCCGTGCCGGGTAGATACCGGCACTTTTTTTGTAACTACTCTGCTGAGGTTTTAATGGCGCTTTTCCACTAGTACCTACTCTATGGAGCCAAATCAAGGCCAAAAGTTTTGCTAATTTGAAAATAAAATTTGAACCTGAAAATTCTTTTTTACAGTTTCAATTTTATTTTTTTCAGTATCAGATCTTTTTTTCAGTTTCAAATCTTTTTATTTCAGTTTCAAATCTTTTTTTCAGTTTCAAATCTTTTTTTTTCAGTTTCACATCTTTTTTTTCAGTTTCACTTCTTTTTTTTCAGTTTCAAATTTTTTTTTCAGGTTCAGACTTTTGGCCCGGATCTGGCGTGGGGGGCGTGGCATCAACTGAGAGGGGCGTGGCATCTAAAACAGCTTTTTAAAACAGAAATGTGTCACTAATATCAGTTTGTTCCACTGCCAATCACGTGAATATGGTGTATATACAGTGTTGAATGATACTTCTACTGATAACTTCTGCAACCTACGTGTCCTGAAGGCAACATGACTGAGGAACGTCCCCCGCCTTCTCTGTTTTGCTGTCACTCATGATGCCACGCCCCTCTCAGTTGATGCCACGCCCCCTACGCCACATCGGGGCCAAAAGTCTGAACCTGAAAAAGAAAATTGAAACTGAAAAAAAAAGAAGTGAAACTGAAAAAAAAGATGGGAAACTGAAAAAAAAATATTTGAAACTGAAAAAAATATTTGAAACTGAAATAAAAAGATTTGAAATTGAAAAAAAGATCTGATACTGAAAAAGATAAAATTGAAACTGTAAAAAATAATTTTCAGGTTCAAATTTTATTTTCAAATTAGCAAAACTTTTGGCCTTGATTTGGCTCCATACTACTCAGCCCGACTTGCCTCGCCTCGGTTTTGCGCTTTTCCATTCGGGGTCTAACGTGCCGAGTAGATACTTTTTCTGTAACTATTCTGCCGAAGTTCTGAGTCGGCTGCATCTGACACCATCACACTACAGACCACCGATTGGTCGGGGGTCGGGGCCGTCAGACGTCTGAGTCAGGATGCGGAAATCAGCGAAAGAGCGACTCTGACGGCGGCTTCTTGTTAATTTTATTCGACAGGCAATGGCAGCGCAAAAGTCTGAGGTGGCCGGGGAGAGAGGTCTGGGCATCTCTGCCAGGCTGCTGCCCTCTCGGCCCGAACCCAGAGAAGAAGCTGATGGATGGGTGGTTGGATGGCTGGATGGGAGAGGTTTGCTTTCCCAACAATCGTGATGAGATTGTAGCGATAAGAACTCTGAAGGACACTTAAATTTAAAACAATATTTAAAATCAGAGGAAGTGGAAAAACCCACATTTACTAATAATAATCCTCCCTACTTGCTAATTGGTTCTTCCGTCCATCAATCCATCCATCCAACTCAGGATCGCAGGGGTCAGCTGGAGCCTGTCCCAGCTCTTGGCATGTGTGCACACTGAGCAAGTCGCCAGTCTAATTAGTTCTTAATTTGGTGAATCATTTCCACATACTGCACTATAATGAACAAGCCTTTCAATCTTATGAATATCAGTCATTCACTTCTGTAAATATTAGCCTACTCGCATCCGACTGGCTGTAAAGCCGCCATTTTTTAAAGCCACTTTGATTGAGTCCTGGTCTTATAAAAGTCAGTTGTTTCAGTCTGCAAAGTTGGAAAATTAAACTTAGATTAGCTGTTAGCCGCTGCTACCCATTAGTGATACTAGTTAAATACAACTCTGTAAGCAGCACTGAGACACAAAACATTTACTGACTGAAACAGAACAATGTTAGCGGTGTCCTTCAGGGTTGTTTCAGGACTGATTTAAGATCCTTTTACTAGTTTATAAAACTCTCAATGGTTTTCGTCCTTACCTGTCAGACTTGCTTACATTTTATGACCCTCCTCGGACTCTCAGGTTTCTCAGGTGAAACATTTTTACCTGTTCCTAGAGTAAAATGAAAAACATACGGTGAAGCCTCCTATTACTAACACGGCCCACGTTTGTGGACTGAGAACAGCTGAAAGTCTGGACCATTTTAAAAGGAAAACTCAAGAGTCATCTTTTTACTTAAACTTTAAATTAAGCTTTTACGATTCTTTCTTTAAGATTTAACAATCTTTTAGAGTTTTATTGTGATTGGATTTATTATATATACATGTGCGAATAAATGTTTACATATATATTGTTTTAACTCCATAATTTCTACTTTAATTTGTTCATTAATATGCATATTTTAAATGCATGCATTCATTAATTGTATGTGTGTGTGTATATATATATATATATATATATATATATATATGCATCACTTATAAGGTGACCTTGGGTGACCTGAAAGGCGCCTCTAAATAAAATGGTATATATATGTATATATTGTGAGGAACCAGAGCGGCCTCCCCACGTACAAGGGGACAAGGCAAAACTGGACCTGGGTGATGAGGTGTAAAAAAAAACCTCGCAGAGCGTAGAATGCCAAAAAATAAGGCTTTTTATTTTATGTAAAAGAAACACAGACATACAGGCGGAAGGCAAAATCACTATTCTAAAAAAATGGCACATGGGGCATAGCCTCTCAACAAGCTTCCTCCATTCAGCAGACCCCTCTTCTGGTATGCAGCTGCTGTTTATAAACCCAGGCAGGGTGGAGAGGTTGATTGGACACAGGTGTACCACAATCAGCAGAACCAGGCACACCTGTGTGCTGCTCCCCCGCAGACCACGCCCAATCCTCCACTCTTCCACACACATTAAAAAAAGTCTGGTGATGGTGAGAAGGGGAGGGGTTGCTCACTTTCTCACATATATATATATATATATATATATATATATATATATATATATATATATATATATATATATATATATATATATATATATATATATATATAATTAGGGCCTGAGCACTGACAGTGCCAAGGCCCTATTGTATCTGTAGGAATTTTTCTCGTTTTTTTTATTTTTATTTTTCTGACGAAATGAGGGCCTTTTTGCCCCCCTAAACGTGCCCCAAAAGTCACCAAATTTTGCACGCAAGCCAGGCCTGGTGATAAATTTGATATTTAATGTTTTGCATTAATGGGCGTGGCCTAATGGCTCAACAGCGCCCCCTAGAAAACTTTGTGCCTCCAGCCCCACAATACGGTGTGACGTACATGCACGAAAATCGGTACACACCTGTATCATGTCGCAACTTAAAGAAAAGTCTCTTGGCGCCATGGCCGAAACCGATCAGGAAGTCGGCCATTTTGAATTAATCGTGTAATTTTGGCGCAATTTATGCCATTCCTTCGGCCTCTTCTTCGCCCGAACCGTAACGTGCACCCAGGTGTGTTATACATCAAAATGTGCAGCTCCATCCTGCAACGATGCAAATTACTTTTCTCATTCAAAAGCGTTGGCGACGATAGACGCCAAAAAGCGCGCCCCCCTTCACCTGATTGGTCCATATTTGATAGTCCCTACTCTCTGCCATAACTTTGTGGTTTGACATACAGAGTTGTGGGTGGTGTCATCGGACTCTGTTTTGACTCATTCACCTTAATTGGTGCAAATTAGCCCCGCCCCTTCATCTGATTGGTCGATATTTGATAGTTCCTACTTTCTGCCATAACTTTTGAATGGTTTGATATACAGAGTCGTGGCTGGTGTCATCCGCCAAATGTCCAGGCCTGAAGAATCTACATGCAAGTCATACAAGCTTCCACTGCAGCACACCTGAACGTGCACAAGGGTGCGAGGGCCCGTTCATCGCTGCTTGCAGCTTTAATTCATTCATTGGAGCTGGAATTCACCCCCATGACCTATCATGGTCGGAAAGATTGTGTAATTAAAATTGTTCCAACATCAGCCTATTCAATAGATTAAGAATCCCAGATTCGGGAAAAATAGGTTGAAATACCTACACCTACTCATTTTACTTTCACTTTTACTTTTTGTCATAGTTGGAAAATATTAATGGGAGGGAGGGCTGAGTCACTAAAAATCATAGACCCTTATCTAGATATCTACTCATCACGGGGGCACCAGTTCCGTGCCTGAACAGTGTTTGGTTGTTGCTGCTCATACACGTTTAGTGTATCAAAGTGAGAAAACCTTAATAATACTTGTAATACTACAAAAATAGTAGGGTACCAGGAGCTTCGCTGCTCGGACCCCTAATTAACAAATCTTTCTTTTTAACCAAAACTCTGTTACTGATTCAAAATTTCTGCAAAGTGTCACTTATTAAGCCTCCAGCTCTCATTTGCATAACAATAAATGCAAGACATTATCAATACACCTACATCATGCATTATTAAAGATAACACCATTAACATAATGATAAATTAGCATAATCAACACATTTGCAAGGGAGATGTGGTAAACTATGCAGGAGCTCCATACAATTTCAAAAGGTAAAGTCATTTCACTTATATACACCACCTTTTTCTTTAGCCAGTAGGGAGCTTTGTGAAAACTCACATTAATCTTATTGACAGTGTAAGTTATTCTTATTCAGAGGATGGGACATATGCTTATTTAGGTAACGTCCGCTCAGTGGTGCAGCTCACGGTTTGGTACATAGTACTTACTTACCAACCTCTGGATCCTCTTTTTCACATCATTTAGCAGAGCACTTCAAGCCACATTTATTCTCCTACGATGGGTTAGTTGGGGTAGGTAGGTTTTACGCATGAGGAGTGGAGATCGGTAAGTGTTCGCGTCTGCCAATCACAGTCGGTTTATGGACGGGTCATGCCTTCGCCGTCCCAAGGGGCGGATTTTAAAATGTGCCTGCGGCTCCGTCTGCCCTGTCAGTTTACCTCAGTTAATAACTTCGGATTGGATTTTGGATTATGAATTTGGAATATTAAATCAAATTTAGAAGAAAGATGACCCAAACAAGTCAAATGTGCTACAAAAAGTCAAGTCTGTTATTGTGAATATTTGTCAGACCTATTTAAGCTATCTTTCATCAACCTGCTCGTCATGCGTTAAACCTGAGCAGTAATACTAGCCAACTGTCTCCTGACAAAAGATGCAAATATTATTATGGGCCACCCTTCCTTAAGAAAATTAATTACAGGCCCTCATAGTGAGTGAACATCCATGTGTGAACATACATGTCCTGTGGGATAATGTTCATTTTCTGATGATCTTTACTTCTGAAATGAAGGCACGTGGCAATCCTACTGGCCCATGTCTGTTTAATGGCTGCAGCAGTCTTATATATCACCGACTGCTACTACTACTAATACTACTGCCATTTAGCAGACTCTTTTATCCAAAAAGACTTACATTTGAGAGAACACCACAAGCAAGAAATCACACAGGATACTCCATCATGGATAAGTGCTGGTCAGACTGCATCCAGGGAATCCAGTTGGACACAGGTGCTGCCATGCCAGTGCTAGATATTTTGTATTTTTTTAAATATATATATAGATAGAAATGTCAGTTAATTTTTTTTTAAACCAGGGATGTTTAATTGAACATCATTTTGTGTTAGAATTACTCAGATCAACAACAGTTGCTGCTTGTTGGGCCAAAGTTTGCCCTCTCTAGGCTTTCAGGACATGTTATTGGCAAGTAAAGATACAAGAACCATTTTTTTAAAGGAAAGTTAATTGTCTGCTCATGTATTACTGCATTTGAAAAACATCTGTTTAAGGTAAACAGAACATTTAAAAAAAAATGGGTGCAATTAATCAATCAATAACGATTAAAAAGTTAAATCTGGTTCAGATTCTTGTTCCTTGAGTGATAAAATGACATCTTGTACTGGAATTAAATTGCACTGGAATAAAGGTACAGACTGTGGCACATGGAAGAAAAACTGATATACAAATCCCTTCAACAGCTGCCAACCTACAGTATTCTGCAGTCACTATTTTTAAAATACTAAGTTGATGCACAAAGAAAAATACACTTTGTGTATCAACTCAGAATACATCCAGTCTCCAGGAACCCACTTTTGTCCATTCATTTTTGGTTTAAACTTATAAATATATAATACAGGTGCAAGTAAAATGATGCAAACTCTGTGGAATTCACTGGTTTCCTGCGTTAATCTTCCATGAAATCTGTTGCGATTTTCATTTAAGTCACAGACTGACAGGATGTGCTTTAACTGATAAAACACAAACAATTATCATTTGTAAATTGCCCGAACCACAAAGAAAGATTAACGGAACATGTTTTATACTCCGAGGGAATCATATCCCTCTGCTAATTATAAAAGAAGATTGCAGATCCATGTCATTATAAGGGCCAACTGGTGTCTTCGTGGCCTCTGAGGCAAAGAACGTCTCTGCAGTGCCTACTTCATGTCTCAACGTGCAAAACTACTCCTGTTCTGAAAGAATAAAAATATTTTGTCACTACTAATGGAACATTTTATGATTGGTCTAATACTGAGTCACTGTAGATGGACTGATATGAATAAAGGAGGACCAATGGAGTAACCCTGGACTTGTTGAGAAAGAGTGTATCTGAACTAGGGCTGGGCGATATATCGAGATTTTAATATATATCGATATATTTTAAAACGCAATATGGTACGAGACAATATTGTTTATATCGATTATAAAAAAAAATGTTTGTAATAATTTTTTTTTTTTATATAGCTTATTTTGTGACAAATTGACTTGAATGTTTTATTTGAGATTTTCACAAATGTTTTATTTGTGATTATTTATTTATTATTTATTTGTGACCTTCTGAATTGTTATGCAGGAAAGGGATGTTTGTTTTATTTTATTCAAGAAGCATTTTTATTCTATATATGCAGGCAGTTTATTTTTATATAATTTGTTTTATACATTGATATTGTGCAGACCTCTGTTAATAAAGGAACCTGTGTGACATTTGGCACGAGGCTTTGACTTAAAACTGACTGTTTTTTAAAGGGTTTGCCTCAGAAAAAAATGAAGCTAACAGAGATGCTATGCTATAATGCTTTGGGGGAAACACCAATTATGTCACAGAAAAAATATCGATATATATCGAGTATCACCATTCAGCTAGAAAATATCGAGATATGACTTTTGGTCCATATCGCCCAGCCCTAGTCTGAACCCTGGATTTTAAAATATTCTTGAGTCCATGTTGCTGACCAACACAGTTCAGAGCAGTTGCTGCCAGGGTACAGTCACCGCACCCCACACAGATTCCAACCATACCCCTCTCTGCGAGGCTTCAACTTTCCAGGTTTGTCAACTGATTTTTATGCAAAGTGTTACCAAGAATGTGCTTTTCCTTTCCCCTCACAGATCTAATACGTATTTTCCACGGGGAAGCAATTATGTCAGTCATGTTGTGACTTTTTTTTTTTTTTTTTAATTAAGCAACCATTTCAGGTCCCTGGGACTGAATCAAAGCTAGGCTACTGCGATTATCTGTCCCCCAAAACTGTGGAGTGAGTATGAACTTTGACTTAACTGTTATTTCTGCAGCTGATGAAAATGAGATTAACTTAGATGGTTTGTCAACAAAAAGAAAGAGAAAAGCTGAAAACACAAGGCTGGAAATATTTTTGTCAAATTGATTTCATTTCATTCTGGCCTAACACTAAAAAGCACGCATCAAAGGCGGCTGGAAGTCTTTCCTTGGTCCTTGAAGACATTTAACCTTTCATCCTTCTTTATTTCTGACTGATAAGACATTTGAGACTTCAAAGTCCAGAATGTGGACGTTACTGTTCTCATAAGAGTGATTTTAAGTCCTGAGTATTGATCTGATGAGCTGCTTCAAGGTATTTGTACACTTGTAGTCTAGTTCCTCCTGTGTAAATGCCCCCATGCCCGTGCACTCAGCATGCACACACTGCCACTTATATATTTGTACTAACTTCTGTATCGTTGTGATGCTGTTGGTGTTTTTGTGGTGGCTTAGGCTATTTACAGTACACCCAGGTGCAAGTACTAATGCGTAGGCTATTTACACCCTGCTACCAATATCAATGTATGCTATTTGCATCCAGGTATTATTTAAAAAAAAAAAAAAAAAAAAAAAAAAAAAAAAAAAAAAATCAGCTCAACAGTAATTGACAGGTATTCACACCACTTTTGATAAACTTCATTTAATCTCTTCAAAATATCTTACAATGACATAAGAGAAAGAATTGTTCATACAAAAGTGTGAGAGCAGACGTTTGCCTGGCTCTATTGTTTGAAATGGTTCCAATTTGTGAGTGGTGCACATGCGCATGGGCAAGTGAAAAAGCGCCTTCTGTTGCAGACACATTGGTGCACATGCGCATGGGCAACACATTTGTTTTCATATGTCAACTGGGTGTGAATAGCTCAGCTGGTGGGGGCTTGTTATTTGTACCCTGGTGCAAATAGTCACTCTGTTTTGTGGTCCAGATTTCTTAGCTAACTCGACAAAGGTCCATTTAAGATATCAGCAAAGTTTCTAAATCCTGCAAGGTAATAACTCTCCTTGTCTGCCTGTGTGGAGCTGTGGAGGAAGGTCATAGTGGGTTTTAATGCTGTTTTGAGGGTGACATAACTCGTGAGAGCAGTGGAAGTCAACCAAAAGAACATTGTGGTACTTCAAGCATCAAGCAGTGTCATTTAAGTTGCAAAACGTTGTTCTGCTGTGATCAAATGTTGGCCCAACAGTGCTACCTCAAAGGTGTGACAATGAGTGCATGAGTTTGTCTGTCACGACAATGTTCAGGAGAAGGGAGCAACTCACATGCACTTCACTTCATGGCAGGTGGTCCTGAGCTGGGAATCCAAGATGGTAAAGGATGGAGAGGGACGTCTGTGTAGGGGACATAGGATGGAGGACTACAGTACATGCAAGAAATTATAAACACCTTGTGAGAGGTGTTGTGGTTCGTACAAGAACTCACACTAGCACGCATGCAAACGTAGCTGTCACCACCGAGCACCAAAGTATTGACCGTTTGATTCTTAAATAGTTAATTGTAGCTCAGCTGCAGACAGTTAGTTCTGGTCCTGTATTTAGACACAACCCCAGAGTAACACCACAGATAGGAATGCTGAAGAAACCCAACAGCCAGCCTGTGGTAAATAATTGGTCAAATTACATCATAATTCCTCCATCACCTTAAAGGGTGAATTATGGTTCTGCTTTAAATCAACCCCAGAGCCTACACCGTATGGTACGCGGCTACGCGGGAGTCTCTCCGTAGCCTACGCCGTAGCCTGACGTGCAACTCCCAAAAATTGTAAATACGCGTCGAGCGACACAGACCCAATGTAGACCGAGAGGGCTGTGATTGGTTTGCTTGGAAGCAACGCATTTCCGGTTCCGGTTCTCTCTTGGTCGCCATTTTTCACTGTGACTGGAAAAGCCGCAAGCTAAACAAAGATTCAACTAGAGACGACGATAACAATAAAATTGTTGTAATTTTGCCACATTGGAGCGTTTTCGAGCATGAATCGCCTTTTCTTTTCTCCAGAAAAGAACACAACCCCCTAGCGCTCTGGGGGGATATTGCACCGCAGCGAAATGGAGTGATGGAGAAGTCTGAATGGTTCACGACGGTGTCACGGCAATGGCGTAGGCTCTGTGTTGGTTTAATGCACAACCTTAAATGCGGCTTAAGGCTCAACAAACCTAGGAATTTACTATGTATCCTTTCTTATGTTCAGTATTGTAGTGCTTGCTCTGACATGTACTGACATATTCAGTAGTGAATTCCTAGTCCTGATATCAGACATTAGACAAATTATTGGGAGAGCTCAAGCTTAAAATAGACAAGAACTAATAAGAGCCAAAAGCCAGTGAAAGGAACTGTGGTGCCCAACCAGGTGGGCTTTTTGAAGCCCCACTGAATTTTCCCATCCAATGCTTAAAATTAAATCATTGAATGATTTAAACTACTTCACTATTCATTATGCAATCTTTCCCCAATCGTATGGTTGGTGGTTCGATTCCTGGCCTCAAAGACCACACGTCGCCCGCTTGGGTTAGATGCTGAAGCTTACATCGTATCGATGCATTCGTCAGGGTGTGATTGTGAATGACAGAAAAAGCACTGCACTGACACATCAGACACATCTGTAGAGCCCTCTGTGGACCAAGAGCATGTAAAAGTGCCTCGGGAGGTCGGCAAGGCTAGAAAAGTACTACATAGACTACGTTTACATGCAGTCAAAATTCGGGTTAAGGTCAATATTCCGGTTACTGAAACATTCAGAATAATCTGTTTCCATGCGTGAGCAAACAGGGTTATACATGGTAATTGGATATCTGGATCAAACCAGCGATGCATGGAGAACGTCATGATGCAATTCCCCTCATTTCCGCTTCTTCTTCCTGTATCCAAATCCAAAATAACAGCCCAGAAGAAGTCGCCTTCTTTTTCGCTTTGGTGCTGGTACTGACCCACCACCACCAGGACTTAACACTATTCCTCGTCGCCTTCTTCATTAATGGAAGGCGAGAACGTGAAGAAATGGCAAATGGAGCCTGAGCTGTGCCATCCATATCCATGCTACCCGTTTCCACCAGAGCACCCCGGACACTTTGGATGAAGGTGCGCAGTCAGGACTGGTGGGAACGGGTAGTAATGATGGAGTTCACCGATGCCGACTGGCATGAGAATTTCCGTATGTCGCTCCCTGGACTCAAAAGACCAAGAATCCTTGCGAAAAGAACATGCGCAGAAACAAATTCCTGTTCCTTTTGATGGGGATATCCCGTTAGGCGTATACATGACCAAATATCAGGAATAACCCAGGGGTCATTTTCGGGTTTTTAAAAACAGGAATATGAGCAAATTCCGGTTATTCAAAGGGGTTATTGGTGTTTACATGGCCGTGAGCAACCAGGTTATTGCTAACTCTCCTGTTGGAAAAGGGTTATTGACTGCATGTAAACGTAGTCATAGATGCAGTCAACAAGGGTGAGGTGGTGCCGACGCCTTGTGGGTGGACCCACTGTGTTCTCCAGGTGCTGATGTGGGTTTTCTCCAGCCCCCGGGTCTGGCACTCAGAAGGCGCGCCGATTTCTCCCAGTGTCCAGCCGCGGTACTGCAACCAAAAATCCCATGGGACCCAGAAAGCTTTTTTCCCATAGACCGCAATAGTAAAAGAGAAGCCTCTAAAACTGTTCACAGGACACCTCCAGCTGTAATCACCGTTAATTACTAATCTTTGTATTCTATTTTTTTAAGTCATGGACTTTATATCCGTCAAAAATGTTTTATAACGGCCAGAAAAGTCAAAGAAAAGTCTCTTTCTGGGCGTGACGTCACGGCTGACGTCACAGCTGTGTCCGTGCATTCCACGGATGTATTATATTAATATATATTATATTATTATATTATATTAATACATTAATAATATATGTAATACTATACATGTAATAATATACATTAATTCATATATTATATTAATACATATTATATTAATATTCGCGTCATTGCCCCGGGGCATGATGGGAGGTGACTCAACTGCGCATGCTCTATGGGCCCGTGTACGCGGCCCGTGTACGCGGAAGTAAACCAGGAAGTCTCCAGTATTTATTTCAAGTTTACTTTTGTTTATCAGTAACCCTCTAAAGCAGATGTTGAAGTCTGCAAGGTGGAAACAGTTTAAAGCCCGTCAAAACACGGTGAGGCAAAGAGAGACAGCGCTAAAAGAGAGACAGAGCAATAAGTTTCATTCTACAACTGGTCGAGGGCACACACGGTAAATAGCTTTCTTTTGTTCTGTACTAACTTTCTGTTGGATGTTAATAATGCCAAGTGGTTGTGTGAAACGTTAATTTGCATAACAATAGTTCGGTTGCATTTCATTACTCTACACAGCTAGCTATTTTGCATTATAAGCTAATGACACATTAGCACATGATCCATTTGTGCAATACTTGAGAAGTTTGGGTTTGTTCATTATTCACTAAAAGAGTAGAATTTCACTGCAATTGATCTAGTGAGCTAACAGTGTTTACAGTATGTTTACAATTTGAATTCTTACTGCTTACTAGGACATTTGTATTTTGTATTTTGAAAAGTTTAATGAAAGTAATGTTTAGAGGTTAATGTAGCCTAATTGGGTTTCATTTATTTGAATATGTATTAATCTGCTGTCTATCATGACAAATATTCATTGAGATTTTCATCTCATTTCCCTTTTAGTTTTCACAGTGTTCAATGGCGCTTAAACAACATGACAAGGAAAATAAATGCACTTTATTAACATCAGTACAAAGTGTGGACTCAATGATTGGCCAGGAAGTAGTTACAGTTAGTGATTTCAAACTGTCATTAAGCACAGTTGTGTGCATGGTTGTTTCTGTGCATTTGCAATGAAGAGATGACCTGTCTAGAGCACATCCCTCCTCACGCCCTTCGATAGCTGTAGTCCGGCTCCGGCTCCGGCACCTGCGACCTGGACCTGTGTGAAGCTGGTATAGCTAGTATAAATGGATGGATAGAAGATATTTAAACTTCCATTTCTGGTTTCCCCTATTTAATTACACACTCCATTGTTATTTAAGATGAATAACTTTCATTTTATTTGAACTTCTTGTAACAACTTCTTTGTGAAAGGTAAGAAAACTCTGAGCATTCACACAGCACTATTTTGTTGGACCACGTTTCAACGTTTTCTTGCACGTACACAGATATTTCAGTTACATATTACAATATGCAATACCCAGGTGGCATTTTTATCATTAAATCAGAAAGGTGTGAGTTTTCAAGTAATATACAAAGTGAAGTAAAGTGCCCCCGATAAGACAAAGCAAATGCACTTAGCATGTTTTCTCCTAGTTAAGATTCCCTCTCTGCACTAATACCATGTTTCTAAGCGTCTGCTGGAAAACAAGTGGAAGGTCAAGAACACGAACAATAGATGTTGATTCCAATTATGCGTAAAGCATTGAACAAGATGCGCTAATGATGGCATTATCGGGAGAAAAAAGGTGTTTATGTGCTTCTTGCTTTCCCAAAGCCTGTGAAACAGTTTATTAAGCAAAGGCTCTATTTCCATAAAGGCTGATAAGACTTCAAATGATTCACTGAAAAACAGTCGCGGCATCGGCTCGGCAAAGCGACGCGCATATTTATCTCTCTCGACGCTGGGAGACAATCAAGACAAAGATGATAGCAAATTTGGAAATGAAGCATACAGACATAATGAGATTGCAGCCACTTCAGGAACATAACCAGACAAAATACTTTTTTTTCAAATTTTTTTAATTTTTTTTTTTTTATCCCCAGCTTCTTGTATTTACACACACACACACACACACACACACACACACACACACACACACACACACACACACACACACACACACACACACACACACACACACACACACACACACACACACAGACATATATATACACGCACACACACAAAAAGGCCATCTTTTTCAATTAATGAAGCAGGGAATTGAGTCCGAGGTCCGGCGGGATATGGATTAACCAGGATGGCTTGAGGGCCCAATCTCACACAGAGTCTGTGCCTCGGTCTACATGGAGGAATTTCTCATTCAAGGCCTCAACAACCCCCCCCTAAAAGCCTCCTTCCTCCAACGCATCCATCCATTCCTCATCCTAAGGTGGAGCTGCTTCAGTGCAGACCGCTATTAGCGGAAGGGGGAGATAAAACTGTAAGTGTTGCTCCCAATTAGTGCATCAGTGACCGCTCTGTGCCTCCTCCACAGCAAGGCCTGGGAGTTAGGGAGGAGATGGGGGAGCCAAGGCAGGAGGGGCGACGTGAAGATGTAAGGAGGGGTGACAGGAAAAGGAGAGTATGGCGGAAAGATGACGGCTTTGGAAAGGAATAAAAGAAGCGACTGGTGTACAGAGAGAAGATAAAGAGAGGGAATGAGACGAAGCTGGGGGGGGGGGGGGGTTGCTGGCACTCATTGAGGGAGGAGGAGGAGGGGGAGACAGAAAAGTGACTAAAAAAAATGGCTTAAGCATTCATTTTGAGTGACGAGACAGGTCCTATTAACATTTAACAGCATTTGCGCAACTTGGTGTGGAGGTTAGGATGCAAATGAGGAGGAATTAAAACTGGCCAGAGGTTTGTCATTGATGGATTGCAGTCTGGTGCTTCTCACCACTTCCTAGTGTCCATCACAGACGATTACTGTATAATTAAACCTTATTTCTGGACTCTCCGACGCATAATTACTTGTGTGGGAATGTAACCATCATCTAAAAGCTCCAGCAAAATGCTTTAGCATTTAGTCTGGCAGGCTGCAGTAATTTCACAGAGCAGCCAGACAGATAGAGCCATCTGATGATCGGCAAAAGAACAGTCACTTTTAATAAGAGGTGGGGAAAAAAATATTAGGCGACAGTGTGCTGATTATAGGAAAATTAGGCTTTCAAGTGGTAAAGCCCTTTGTGTTATTTGCATAATTTATTCCAGCTTTACCCCCTGTTCAACCACCTCTTGATTTTTTTTTCTTTTTGAGCTGTGGGCAATTTCCTCTCCTATTTGAATAGATTGCACATTTAAGACTACTTAAGGAAAACGAACGCTTAGCATATTTTAATTGTTGTGCAAAAGAGTGAGCTGGGGTGTGAGGCAAAGCCGGTGGTGCCGGGACCCTTTAAAGTGCAGAGGATACAATGGCGTTGTGGCAGATAACCTCTGGATTCTCTCACGGGAGACCTTACTGTGCAGATTCGGACAAAGAAAGAGTGTAAACCTTTAAATTCTGAGAGAAAAGACGAAAACTGAACCCTAAAACCCAGCTTCCACGCTTCCATTTGGATAAAAACTTTCAGGGTCAGTTTGTCAATATCATTTCCCATGATGCTCCCTCCTGCAGAGCCGAGCCGAGACCAACCGCAGCTTCACAATTTCGGGTTATTTACTGATCAGCTTGCTGCAATAGAAAAAGAAATCCAGCAAAATGGCCACATTTATTCTTGGTGGTTGTCATGGAATCTACGTGATGGGCAATAAAAGCTTGCCATAAATAATTCCTGATGGTTATAGGATATTTCAAAGTGGGAAAATAAAACAGCAGCCCTTGCTGTACTGTAACCTCTTGTGAAGAGTTTCTCACAGATAATTATAGAGGCTATACGGCAGCTTCCCACACCTCACCAGCAGATATATAATGATGCGCTGGAAATGTAGCGGGCAAATGCACATCATTTTCATTAAGAGTGCTTGCATAATCCTAATTCTTTGTGTTGGAGAAATATAATGAATGCTGTAATGTTTTGGTCTTGCCACTCTTAGCACAGCGAGACAAATGAATTGTTACACTTTAATGAGAGAAGCGACAGCATTGGCTTCCTGCACAACACGGATGATTTTTTAATTGCACACAAGAGTGACTAACTCAAGGCTCATTAAGGCGATTTATCAGCTCGGCCATTCTTTTTTCTTTCTGGCAAGACAATACAATTATTTTTCCATTGTACTGATGAATAGATTCGGTTATTAACCTTTTCTACCCTAAAGTCACCCAGTAACACAAAAGTAACAGAAAAGAAGACATGTTCAAGATATTACCTCCCAAGAAAATGTCTTTAATGAATCGTTTGTTGCTGCTTGTACCTCGGATTACATGAAAATACATTTAAGTTGACTGCAAGTATGGCAACATATTCACACATATAAACAAGTGGTGCATTTGTATTGTATGTATAGATATGTACAACAGAAACACATTACACTCTGGTTTAAAGTTGTGCAAGTGTGTTATATATCCTAACAATTTATAAAATTCAACACACTAAATAAAACAAAAAAAAGGAGTGTGCCCACATATATACACATTCACACGCGAACGACCACAGTAGTTCACAAAAGATTAAAGCAAATGTATCGGATTATACATTTCCAGGTCACCTTTGGGTCGACCCCGACCGTCCATCCCTCACAAGTTGCTTGTGAGTGCATTTTTCACCTTCTCAAATGAGTGTGTGTGTGTTTTGCAAACGTCTTAGATATGACACATAGTGACATACACACACGCACCCTCACACCCACACACACACACGCACGCACACACACACACACACACACACACACAGTGTCTCTACGCTATGCTGTAGCCTGCGGTTGCACCATCAGCTAATTGTTTTAGGTACAGTCATCTGAGGTAGACTGCGCAAAGCTTCATGGCGTCGTCCTCTCTGGTTCTTTTGTTTTGTTCCTTTATCAATACATTTTTCACAAATGTCTGAAATTTTGGAAAGACAAAAATCAAATACCACAAGTGTTTTTTTTTTGTTTGCTTTGTTTGTTTTTTTTTTTACTGTTTTTTTCGTAGCCATGAGGTAGAGATGCGTTAAACGACTAAATTTAAAGAAGGATTTGAAAAAAAAAAAAAAAAAAGATCAAGACACAAAAGAGAAACCACAAAACAAAGCGTGGCATTGACTGGTGTGTTTCCAGTCGTTTGATCAGGCGGCTGTGGAGAAGGAGGGGAGGGCGAGCGAGCCGCTGTTCCGTGCTCTGAAGTGCACTAGTAGGTTTTTCAGTCCGAAGAGACTCTCTCTCCAGAGGATTTGCTGACAGAAGGAATTCTGGCACAGATTGTTTTGAGGGTGGTTTTCTGACGGACTACTCTGTTCCCCCCTTTTGCTGCTGCCATGTTGACTGACTATCTCTCCTTTGCCTCAGTTCTGCTGATAGTCAGCAGTAACCCCCCCCCCCACCACCCACTGCCTCTCAACATCAGGTGCTGCACCGCCGGTGCACACGAGACCAGATCACAAAACGGGCCTGCACATACCGTTACACATTCCCTCGTACTTCCAGGATCGGATTTTTTTGGGCTTCGGATAAATGTTTGGTAGACACACAACAAACAAAGTGCAACAGATGCCATCGAGACTGTAGCAAAACAAGAGTATACACACACACACACACACCAAAAAAAGCATTTAGTACGCGTGCAATAAACTACCTAAGGTACTTCCATGCCACAACAGTGGAGCTAAAGCACAGGCTCTTACAGCGTGACAAGGGAGCAACAAAAATACATTCCAACGTGACACAGAGGGCAACAAATCACTGTGTTGAAAAACCTAGACCTGTGCCCAACATAATCAAATATTCACACAACTGGACTATAATCATTTGCATCACATTGTGTCTTTGACAGTTGTCATGATACAGTTATATGCAATAATGAAGGACACAGGTTTGTTTGTTTTGTTTTTTTCTATTGGTTATCCTAGAAGAAACAGCTTTAATTAAAATCATTCTGATGACTGCAACCTGATGTGGCCTTTTGCTGATTGTGTGTTGCGCAGGCCTGCTAGTTGGACAATATCGTGATGGTAAGAATAATAATATTAATTAGATTAGATTAGATTAGACAGAGTCTATCAGAATGGATGGTATAAAATGGCCAATCACCGTTGTTGATTTCATTTTTTTCCACTCTTGAAATATGCTCTGAATGAATGAAAAACAGTTGACAATGCAAGTCAAATATACTGTGAAGTAACCATTGATTTAATTTAAAGTCCAACAGAGATCACCATGTTGTCTTGCGATAAGTTGCATGTTCCATTTTGTTTCTGACATATTAGTAACTACCTTGGAAAAAAACAGCCATTTCTGCAAAGTTGCCATGGTTACTTTGAGGGAAATGTTCAAACCTGGACTCATTTCAACAAGTACCTGAAGGAAGATGGTTAAATTCTGACACCAAAAAGAAAGATGGTCCATAGCCAAATAAACAGCACTTTTTAATTAGCGTAGCCTTTCATAATTTTCTTTTATCCAGTCTGCATTTTTGCCGTTTTGATTAATAAACAGTAGATTATACACTGCCTCAGTGCATAAATATGATAAAAGTGCTGAACACAAAAGGCCAAGGTCAAAAATGTGTTCATTAATTCAATAGCCTGTCTTTCTAATTACTGTGAATGTTTTTACTCATTGTCAGAAACTAGGACAAAACACAGTTGGTTGCTTTTCATGAAGATGACCATGAAAAATAACTCGGCAGGATCATTTTTATTTCCTTTAATTTTTCAGAGACAAAAATGTCTGTTATCATATCTGGACATCATATTCCTATAAACCAAAAAGCTGTATTATCATGATTTTAAGATCGTTTGCCATGGCTTCCGTCTTGAATGAGTGAATATTTAGATAGATATATTTGATCAAACCTTTAATAACATCCATGTTTATTTTCCAGTTTCTTTAAGACACAATAAAAAATAAAAAACAAATAGAAAGACATCATCTATTTATTTATTATGGGACAATCACAAAACACAATGGGATTTTTTTTTTTTTTTTAAGGGAGAAAAAACTTTTTTTTTGTCTTTTTCATGTAAAGTAAATCTGTTCTGAATATTGTCTGCTTTTATTTTGTGTGCATAACAGAGATTATTAAAAATGGCCAATAATCAGTCACTAGTTAACTGGTCTACCTCTAATCTAGACGTAGTGCTTGCAGATTTAGACTTGCTGTGCGGGTACATCTGGCAGCCATCCAGTTGGAGCTCATTTAATGTGTAGGGTTGAACACGATGACGACAGAGTGTCAGGAAACTTCAGCTTCAGCACCGACAGAAAGAGATTCTTACCTTTTCTTTTGAAAACAGAAGATGGCATTGAAATATTTTCTTTACTTTGGTGCAGCAAAAGTTTAATTTACTCTTTTACACAACAGTCTACCATTGACTTGTTTTCGCCAGTTTGACCTTGTTTGTTTTTCTGACTGGTTGTAGCACTAACCAACGGTGGGCAAAGGCGGTTTGATAACAACCCCCATGAATCTTTTTTTTTAGAGCCTATATTTTTAGATTTGAGTTTAATCTGTATTTTAATAAATGTATATTGGAGGGTTGGGGGGGTAATTAAAAGTTTGATAAAATAAGAGTATGGTTTGCGTAAGGTTTTTATCTCTTAATTGTCATTTAACAAAATGGCTGTTATGAATGGAAACCCATTTTCCTCCTTTTAATGATGTAAATGTGAGGAGAAAATTTAAATCAAAGTTTTAAGTAGCAAGAAAATGTGATGTTAGTTGGACTTTAAACTATAACAGCTTCCTTGATGCTAACTAAAAGAACAATATTTGTTGAAACAAAGAAGTAAACTAAACCAAAACAAGTGAAATTAACTAATTATCTGAAAACCTTTACAGAGAGACAAGAAATTGTTTTTTTTAATCTTTGTGATTCAAATAACTTTTAATTTAGAGATATATTGTTACTTTTTTTCTTGTGATGCATTAGCTGATTATGTCAAAGCTGCACTTACACCTGTGAGTCCAATCTGAAGCTAAATCCGTCTAAAACCACTTTTTATTTTTATTTTTCCATTTCAATGTTTTAATGCAAACACCAGGCCAAAAACCAGTCCTGCATTTATCCGTCCAAATTAAAAGGCAACATTAGCCTGTTAGCTAATTCCCTCTTAAATTACCTTTCATATTCTTTGTACTATTATTCTTATACAAATTGAGCAAATATAAATAATTTGGACCTTGTGACACTTGCTAAAGGTAGTCGCTTGAGCTTGTCATGTATCTCTCAGTAAGAAAGCAAAGTTGCCCACTTCCAAATATTTCTAACATTTCTTTTACTTTAGTCAATCAAACTGTATCAACATCAAAGAACAGCTTGCAAAAAATTGTGACAACAGGTGCATATTTTGCACAGAAATTTGCTGATAAACTGATGGAGCCTCCATAAGCCTGACAATATATCCTAGATCATGTTATATAAACAATGATGACCATGGTTTTCTTTATAAATGTACAAGAGCTGCCACCCCAACACCTGCTCATCTCTAAACTCCCTCCCCCCCAAAAAAAACAAACTGGGCAACAACACAGTATTACATTTTTTAAGAGCAATGGAAATAGTTCTGTAGTCAAGTAGAAACAGGTAACTAAAGCACCCGCCGAAGAAAAGAAAATTAAAATACATAATTTTATTCTCACTTTAGATATGCTCCGTATATTGAGAACACATCTATTACATTCACTGTCACCTCTTTGCTATAAATCGTAGCGACTTGAGGTACACCTTAGACTGCCAGTTTTTCATCTCAAACCTTAGTGCTTTACGTCAAGATATCTTGAGGTACTGTACAATTTACAAACGCTTTCCTGAGTGTTTTTTGTTCATTACGTTTGTTCGTTATGCAGACACAAAATGAGAGGAGATGAATGACAGGGGCCCGATAATCGCCAACCCAACGAATTACTGTGCCTAGCAAGACAATAAAAGATGATTAACCACCACTGATGGCAACTGTCAATCTGTGTTTTTCAGACTCAGCGCTGAAGTTTTAAAGCTCGTGATAATCATCAGCTCATGCCATGAATGTAGATTGTGAGGCAAATTAAGAAAAAGAAAAATCTGAAAGCACCACTTTAGGCACTTGGATAGCCAACAAAATCTCAAGAACAACAACATACTGATATATACACAGACACAAGGTCATCTCTTGTGCATCCAACTTGCTTGCAGTGTGTAAACAATGCCTTGCTTTCTGGAGTGTCAAGCATTCAGATTAAACCTCCTCTCATTAACTGCAATTGTCTCATCAAACCAGGTCTCTGGGTGTATCTAAAACCCTCTTGAGAGAACACAGTGGACTTGTGTTGGCCTGCTATGTGCCTTTCCCTCCAGCACAATGCTTTTGCCCTGAGGGGAGGAATTGCAGGAGCCTCTTTTTTCAAGGACGGCATCTATCGTTTCAGTGACTGCAGCCGAACATTTTGTTCCACTCAGTGTACGTGTCAATCTCTTTTTGTGATATACTGGCTTGGAATTTACAACAGACACTATCTATGTCCTGGTAGGTGAGGGGCCTAATCTGACCCCTGGGCATCATGCCCGTCATGTCCATGCTCTGTGCAGAGACGTGCAACAGGCCTACAAGGGCCTCCTGACAGAGTCTTGCCAGATCCAGTCCCGAGAAACCCTCAGTACGCTGGACCAGCAGCACCAGCTCCTCCTCACTCAAGCAGTATTTGTGCTGAGACTGAGCCAGGACCTGGTTGATGATCTGGTGCCGGGCAGTGTTATCCGGCAGGGGCACCAGTACCCTCCGAGCAAAGTACCTGCGCAGGCTTTCGTCCATGTCCTGTGGTCTGCTTGTGGAGCAAACCACCAACACTTGATTTCCTCCGTCCTCACCAGAACCCATAAGAAGTGAGTCCAATTGGGCAAGAAGTTCCCCCTTCAGCCGGTTGAGTGGACTCTCGTCACTGAGGTGGGCTGACAAGAGCATGTCCAACTCACTAATGAACAGTACTGAGGGCTGGCGGCAACGTGCCACCAGAAATGATGCCCGGATAATTTCTTCTCCATCAGCCAGCCATTTGGTAGCCAAGGTGGAGCCACTGAGCTGCAGAAACGGCGCCCCCAGCTGGCTGGCTAGGCAACGGCCTAGCAACGTCCTACCACTGCCTCTGGGGCCGAACAACAACACACAACGTGGGGCTGGTCCTAAACTGCTGAACATATCTGGACGCAGAATGGGCCACAGAACCTCCTCCTTCAGAGTAGCCTTGGCTAGCTCCAGACCTGCAATGTCACTCCAATCCACTGGAGGACCTTGCTGAATTATTTCTGAGGTCACCATGTCCAGGAGGTGAGGATCACATGTCTTAAGCTGCTCTTCAGCAGGCCTGGAGGAGGAATTGGATGAAGAGGAGTTCGGCCCTGGTGCTGAGTGGGACAGGTGGAGACGGTGATCATCAGTGCCTTGCTCACTCAGGGAGGGGGAGGTGAAGCTTGCAAGAGAGTCCGCTGAACGTGAGCCCCCCAGGGTGGAAGAGACATAGGCCGGTGGAGTCAGAGGTCCCCCTGTTCCCTGACTGCTGTACTTCCGCTGTTGCTCTGATGGCATTGTAGCTTGTTTCTGAGAATTAAAAGCTAAAGAGGATTTGTCTGTGTTCCTTTCAAATCCACCTCCGCTGGCGCTGTTGGAGCCTCCATTTGTACTGCTGCTATCTGCTATCCTGTACATGGGGCTCTCTGCTGAGCTCCTTGCCTGGGCATAGCCAAAGTTACTATAAGACGGGTCTATTTCTCCTTGGCTTGTCATGTAGAATGCCTTCCTCTTGAGTGTGTTAGAAGAACCACCGTTGAGAGGGGTGGGGGCAATTGGGGTCAGGTTGTGGCTCTGGTATGGGTATCCAGGTAAAGCAGAAGAGGGGGGAAGAGGTGTAGGTGCAGCAATGCCTGAGGGAAGGTATGAAGAGGGAGGGGGTGCTCCTCCGGGGCTGTATCCTGGGCCGACTGAACTCTGAGCAGGGTAGCCCGCTGCGGGGTAATTATAACTAGACAAGTTGGGCGAGCCCCCATTGTAAGGTGGGACTAAAGTGGGGTGTGGGGGTGGAGGAGGGGGCTGCAGGAGACCAGAGCTGTGCAGTGGGGAAGGAAGTGCTGGAGCAGGGGCAGACTGGGAGCTGTAACTACTGTGCAGGTATGAGCCGCTGTAGGTGGGGCCGTATTCCTGAGAGGGCAGGGAGGAGTGGAGCGCTGCGGCTGAGTGGCTTCCACAGCTGCTGCTGGAGTAACTGGGTTCACTGAGGGTGCTGGAGGCCAGGCCTGGGGAGCTGCACATGCCAGACACTACCTCTGAAGCTGCTGCCACCCCTCCCTTTCTAACGGAAATCCCCTCTGGGATGCAACTCATAGGGTAGACGCCATCCTGCCAGGGCTCAGATTCGCCCTTCCGTCCGTTCATCACTCCCGGCGCCTCGGAATAGGAACCCGGAATCTCGAGGATGCCAGAATACTTCTCTGCGTACTTCTTGAGCAGGTTGGAGGCAGTCAGGGCAGAGATGTCGTCATTGGCCCAGGCATACTGGTAGGTGGCGGAGCGTTGCAGGTGGCCAGGCACCGCCCTGTAGGCCTCAGCCTTGTGGGCCGGGGATCGGGTGGTGGAAGATATGTCAAAATGCTGTTCGGCCCACTGGCTGTGCTCGGGGGTCCACTGCATCTTTAAGCCTGAGGGAAAAGGAGACACAGATGTCAATACATAGGCTCATGTGTCATTTTAACAGTGCTATGTACAATGCTATTCAATTCAATTCAATTTTATTTATATAGCGTCTATTACAGCAGAAGTTCTCTCTAGGCACTTTCCAGAGACCCAGAACATGATGTATTTTGTATGTATATAATGTTTTTATTCTTGATATACTCTCCTGTCCTGCAATGTAGCCCACTGTGGTTGTTTTTAATGTTGTTTTTATGGTATAATGAAAAGGATAATAAAAAGAAAATGATAGTGGCAAATTTGGCGTATGAATTGTTAAAACATACTGTTAAGATCTCAGTGAGCGTCAGCAGATGGAGAGCTGTACAGAGGGATGGTGGGATGGCTGGTTACTGCAGCCTAATGCACCCTGGCCAGACCAATAAGACAGAGGCATTGAGGGTCACTCTATAATCCCCAGCTCATCTGAGGTGGCTGGAGATGGGTTTGAAAATGTGCTTCGCAGTGCCACAAAGCAACACACACACACACGCACACACGCAATCGCGCGTGCGCACACACACACACACACACACACACCAACCCCCCGCTTGGTCATTGTGCTTTCATTCAACACACAGGGAACTGTGCTCATGCACACAGACGTTCAGAAAAAAAATCTATGCCTGCACTCAGGCGTGTTGTAGCGTACGCACGTGTGCGCGTGCACACACACACACACACACACACACACACACGCGCGCGCTTGTGTCCGCTGACCCAGACGGACAAACACAGGCATGCACACAAGAGCTGTGGCGAGCTATGAATTACAACACATTGTGTCTCAAGCTCAGTTCGTGTCTGCACGGCTCCACCTTGACCTCCTCTCTCTGCCATTCTCTCCTCTGTCTGCCTCTGTTCTTCATGCCTCCTTGCTGCCTCGTCTTCCCCCTCACTCTCCCTCTCTGCTTTTTCTGTCATCCATTTTCCACCACCCCTTTTGCTGGAGCAGTCTTTATTTCTCTTCACCTCCTTTTCTTCTCACTCAATCTATTTTGATATATATCTCCTTTTCTCATTCTCTTTCTTCGCTGCCACCCCTCCTCTTATTTACTCTGCCCGTGCTTGCTTCACCTCCTCCCCTTCCCTCCTCTTCCTTGCTCCATCTCATCTCAGACACACTCACCTGGCTCTCCCCTTTATTGCCTCAGGAGGCTGGAGAGCCACTGTTTCCTTTAATCCCAGCCAATGCCATCTGCAAACACTGTCAGCAACACAGCGACTCCATCGCGGTCTCACTATCAAAGCCTCGGCGCTATCAAAGGCTGGACGCAGCGTAATCACAGCAGCCGCGCGGCAGATTGAACCCTGTTTGATTTGACTTAGTGCACACAAATAAAGGATAATATCGGTGTCATTTAGGCTGCTTCCTCCAACTTATTGACTGGCGGCAGTTGCATGTAGAGACCCACAGCTGGGGGTCTGGTGAGCAACCCGATTTGCAGAATTGGTTTATGTGTGTGTTTTTTCCTGGCTGTGTGAGTAAATCAGACATGCACGCTGAAATACATTCATAGAGCATGACTTTTTTTTCTTCCTCCCATCCATTTATGCTTCTGCAAACACAAACACAACGGACAAAACAGCATGCAGACGCAAACACACATGTTAACACTCTCTTGCTCTCTTATCTAAGGCTCTGTGTTTGTTTGGTAACAACACAGGCAGGGAGGGGGGGAATCCCCAGACTCTTATTTCCTCTCTGATTCTCCTCTCTAGCCATCTCTCGGCAGACACCAGTGGCTAATTAGCAGAATGGCGATCTGCTAATTGTGTTAATTTACAACATTTTAGCCGAGGGGAGTCTTGCAGGGGCTGGCAAGCCCATCACCCTCCTGGTGTACTGAAAAAAAACAAAAAGCAATGCCTCAGACAAAGAGCTCAGCTAAGGGCAGCATGTATTAGCTGGGAGGCTCCTTTAATTCAGGAAATATTAGATGTAGAGGCGGTACTACAAAAGGGTAGTGTATCAAGGAGACGTTGGAAGTCAGAAAACTGAAGAAAACCACAATAATAATAACAAAATAATAATTAGGGGTGCACAATTCTGGAAAAATGATAATAACAATATTTTTCTTAGATTTGAGATTGCAATTTCTTTCACGAATCGAAATCTTTATTTTAATGTCATGATAAAAATGGGAACTTTATTATGTATTTCCCAAATGTTTTTTTTTTATCAAGTGATTTTCATTTACTGTGTAAAACAGGTCTCTCTTGAGAATGAGACCCTGTTTCGCACACATAAATAATAATAATAATAATAATAATAATAATAATAATAATAGTATTATTATTATTATTATTATTAATAATAATAATAATAGTATTATTATTATTATTATTAATAATAATAATAATATTAGTTATTATTATTAAATATAATAATAACAAATAATAAATAGAGTTGATCCAAAAAATATTTAGCATTAGTAATCTTTGTGTTGAAAATGTCTCAAAGACAAAGATTTTGTAGTCCAATGATCCATCCAACCACCATATCTGTTCGTCAAGCAAGTAAATCAATCGAATCAATTTGTTCATACAACATTTTTTGTTTTGCCAATTTTCATACGATTGACTCTGACTTGTATCTCGTATTATTTTGATCATCATATGAAAAATGTAGCTTTTTTTCTGCCCACATAAGCGTTACCTTAGAAGCTCAGAATTTTTGAGAAATGCAAGTTGTGCCATCAGTAATCCTGATGACAGTCACTGGCGGGTTTGTTGTAGAGGTTTTTCACTGCAAGTACAGACCAAGTAAATGAAGGCCAGGAGAGTGAAAGGTACAAACAGCTCATAGTAAGAACAATAAGCTAGATGTCTGGGACATATTAACTTAAAAGAGAATCATCCTCCCAAACGCGCTCAAAGCTGAAAAACTAAAGCCAACAGCCAACTATAATAAGCACATCTCTTCCTGCAGTTACTCTCCTTCACGCGGCCGGGTGTCAGTCTGCAGAGGGAGTCTGCTGCACAAATAACCATCTTCAAATGTCCAGGTGTTCACCAGTGTCTCATTCTGAAATCTAGATGTTGACAACTATGGACCAAGGAAGCATCCCCCTTTGGTCCAAAAATCATTTGTTCTAGTTCAGACTTTACACAATTATATAAACAATTGCTCATTGACAAGTTCTCCTACTCGTGAAAGCAAATAAATAAACATCTGAATATCTAAATATTCACTACCAACCCAAAAAAAACAACACATTTCCTTTATCTGTTCACCTCATAGCATGATCACACCAGTTATGCTGGAAATCTGCCAGGAATTTCTAGGAAAAGTTTCAACATCTGGATATTGTCACTAACAATACACTAAAAAAAAGCTACACTGATAATTAGCCATTCCTCTGAGCGTCTTTAGACTATTTTTTATTTAAATTTATTTATGAAGACATGCCACATCCATCCATCCGTCCATCCATCAAACAGACTTGGAGTACCCACAGACAGACTATCGTTAAAATCCTGATTACTTACAATAAGTCTTATTTAGGTACAATTTAAGAATAAACATCCACTTCTTCTCAAACATCAGTAAGACACAGTGACAATGTTCAGTCTCTGACCTGAACCGATAAACGTCACACCTGTACCACTAATTTAAAAGTATTTGTATTAGCTTTACATCACAGGAGCCACTGTGCAACCCAACCATGACGGGTTTTACTTCCACTGGCAAGACGATCACATTCATCTCAAGAAGAGGGGTGTGCACTTCGAGAAAAAAGTCGAAATGTTGAGAAAAAAGTCGAAATGTCGAGATTAATGTTGAAATACAATTTCATGAATAAAGTCAAAATTTTGAGAATAAAGTTGAAATACAATTTGGTGAATAAAGTGGAAATGTCTCCTCTGGCCCATCAAATCCAGTTAGGAGAGCGACTGACAGCTATGCAGCAGCAGCCGTAACTAACTAACTAACTTACATCCTTGGAGTGGAACATTAAGGGTAAGTTTCTGAAGTTATGCAACTGCATATGTGTGATATGTGTTTCAAATCAATATCGTACGGAATTTAGACTTTTTTCTCAACATTTCGACTTTTTTCTCGAAATTGTACTTCAACATTAATCTCGACATTTCGACTTTTTTCTCGACATTTCAACTTTTTTCTCGAGGTGCATAATGACAAAAAAATCTTCCTCCCCTAAAATATTATTTTTATTTTTCTCCTGCCTGGCCCTAATACTCTTCCGTAGAGCATCAGGATGGTACTTCTAGTTGCACATTAAGAATTCCCCATTTCTGCCAGAGAGGTGAAACGTCCAAGTCACCACCACTTTATGAAGGCAAACATGTCAAACTCTGCAATAAATGATGCATTTAAAACTTTCTTTCTGAGAGCGACACCTCATCTGTTCTTCAATTCTTTGTCAAACTGACTTCAAACAACATATTTTTCAACCAGATTCACCAGAATGTGAATAATTCTGTTGAATAATTCTATCATAATTATAACACTAGAGGTTCCGGTCAGCTCAAATGACCAATTCCAAGGACCAATAATCTTAACCTGCCTCAAAACCTCTGCTGCATATACAACAAATTCACTTTTTTTTTTTTGTTTTGATATTTTTATTAGGGGGTAAGGCACAGTTGAACAGGAATAAACAAAAAAAAGATATACAGTCTACCTCCTTTTTTTTTTTTTTTTTTGGAATTAAGAACAGAACAAAAAATCCACACAAAACAATGACAAATACACGAAAATTATTATATTCTTATATACAAGTAATATTTAAGTATTTAAGCTAAACAGTATGAATTAAAAAAATAGATGAATAAAAAGGGGAAAAAAAACAAAAAAAAAAAACAAAAAAAAAACCCAAAAACAAAAGAAAAGTAAAAAGATAAATAAAAAGGAGGAAGAAAGAAAGGAATGAGAGAAGAGAGGGAGGGGGGGGATCCGTCAATCAGGAGGCAGGGACTGGAGAGAGTGGAAGAATGTAAGAAAGGGAAGCCACTTATTATAAAATTTGTTGCAACTACCCTTCAGTGAATATTTAATCTTTTCCAGCTTCAGAAAAAACATGGTGTCGTTGAGCCACTGGGTACTAGAAGGAGCCTTAGTCGACTTCCAGTGGAGAAGAAGGTGGCGTCTTGCCAGTAAGGAAGTAAAAGCCAAAATGTCTTTTTGGTTTGAAGTAAACCGGCCATGGTCCTCTGGGAGCCCGAATATGGCAACATGGGGGGAGACTTTTATATTCACCGAGAGTATTTTTGACATGGTGTCAAAATAATTCGACCAAAAGCGAGAAAGTAGTGGGCAAGAGTAAAACATATGGGTTAAATTGCAGGACGAGGCATGACATTTGTCGCATTCGTCAGTGACACTGGGATAGATCTGTGAGAGTCGAGCTTTAGAAAAGTGGACTCTAAACAGTACTTTAAACTGTATAAGTGTAAGACGAGCGCAGGATGAACTTGTGTAAATTTTTTTAAGAGCAGCGTCCCACCAGTCATCCTCCAAATTTAGATCCAGTTCATCTTCCCAGGCAGCCCTAACTTTAATAACTGGAGAGAGATCGTAAGACAGAAGGTCATCGTAAACCTTAGAGATCAGTGATTTTTGAAGTGGATCATGGTTTAAAAGCACCTCCCACTGTAGAGTCGGCGGAGAGGATGGAAAAACTGGAAACAAAGCTTTAGCGCAGTGTCTAATCTGAAAGTATCGAAAGAGATGAGAAGGCGGGAGATTAAATTCACCTGAGAGATCTGCAAAGCTGCGAAAGATACCATCCTTGTAAAGATCTCCAAAACTTTTCAGGCCCTTATTATGCCATATGAGAAAGGTTGAATCTGTAAGCGGAGGTCGAAATAAATGATTGTTCAGTAATGGAGCTAAAGTAGATGCTGACTTAAATTTGAAGTGTTTCCTAAATTGATACCAAATTTTAAGTGTGGAGTGAACCACTTGATTATTTGTAAAGACAGAGAGGTTGGATGGAATAGATGAGGTAAGTAGAGCAGGTAAAGAGGATGAAATGCATGACTGTGCCTCCAATTTACACCATGGCATATTCACCGATTTGAACCAAAATGAAATTTTTTGAATATGTGCTGCCCAATAATACAGTTGGAAATTGGGAAGTGCCAGTCCGCCATTGAATTTACATCTCTGAAGTGTGGATTTGCGGATTCTAGGAGCCTTCCCACACCATAAGAAGTCAGAAATAGTTTGATCAATTATTTTAAAAAAGTGTTTTGGTAAGAAAAGTGGAAGACAATGGAACAGAAATAGAAATTTGGGCAAAATATTCATTTTAACTGCGTTAATTCTTCCAATTAATGAAAGAGGTAAGCTTTTCCATCTATGGAGGTCAGATTTAATTGTAGACATTAAAGGTGAGAGATTAGCAGAAAAAAGAGAGCTTAACGTTCTGGTTACGTTGATCCCAAGATACCTAAAGCCGGAAGGACTAATCTTAAAAGGGATATCTGACTGTACGAGCTGTGTTGCTGAGTCATTAATGGGATAGCATTCACTTTTAGATACGTTCACTTTATAGCCTGAGAAAGACCCGAATCTCTGGAAAGCAGATAAAATTGAAGGAATGGAGAGGACAGGATCCGAGACATATAACAGTAAGTCATCAGCGTAAAGTGACAGCTTATATTCTGTTCCCAATCGGGAGATCCCAGTAAAAGTGGGGGAGGACCTCAGAAAGATTGACAGGGGCTCTATAGCTAGTGCGAATAATAGGGGAGAGAGGGGACACCCCTGTCTGGTGCCACGGGCTAGAGTAAAAAAATTGGACTGAATGCCATTAGTGGAAACGCTTGCTTGTGGAGACGTGTAAAGGAGACGAATCAAAGAAATGAACCCATTCCCCAGCCCAAACTTCTTCAGTACAGTAAATAAATAGTCCCATTCAATCCTATCAAATGCCTTTTCAGCATCGACTGAGATTACGACTTCAGGTGTTGTGGTGATAGTTTTAGAGTGAATAATATTTAAAAGTGTCCGCACATTAAAGAATAACTGTCGCCCCTTAACAAATCCTGTCTGTTCATTTGAGACAATAGTTGGCACAATGTTCTCCAAGCGATAAGCCAAGGCTTTAGCAAGGATCTTAGCATCTACATTTATTAACGAAAGAGGTCTGTATGAGCCGCAGAGAGTTGGATCCTTATCTTTTTTTAAGAGGAGACTTATGGAGGCTTGCCTTAAAGTGGGAGGGAGAGTGCCATGTTCCAGTGATTCCTTATAAACAGCATGCAATAAAGGGGACAATTTATCCTGAAATTTCTTAAAAAATTCCACTGGAAATCCATCAGGGCCAGGAGCTTTGTTATTTTGCATACTTCTCACAGCGAGATTAATTTCTTCTACCGTTAATGGCGAGTCAAGATTTTTAGCAGCATCGGAGCCTATAACAGGAAAGTTGAGGCTATCTAAGAATGAATTCAATTCAGTGGAGCCAGATGGAGATTCAGACGTATATAAAGAGGAATAAAATGAGTGAAAGACAGAATTAATGGCGGTGGGATCCTGATATAATGAGCCTGATGAATCTTTTATCTGAAGGATCATACGTGAGGCTGCCTGGCGACGTAGCTGATGAGCCATGAGCCGACTTGCCTTGTCTCCATGTTCATAATATACGGAGCGTGATCGTAAGAGAAGTCGCTCTGCGTCATTAGTGGTAAGGAGATCAAATTCAGTCTGTAAATCGACACGTTGCTTAAGAAAACTGGGAGAGGGGCAAGTAGCAAGTTGTTGGTCCAATTTTGTGATCTTAATAGAGAGTTCTTGTAATTTGGCTTTCCGGGACTTATTCAAGTGAGCAGAGAAGGAGATAATTTGTCCCCGCAAATATGCTTTTAATGATTCCCACAGCAGTGAAGATGAAATTGGTTCCATATCATTTTGATTTATAGAGATGTAATCATCAATTTTAGTTGTAATAAAATTGGTGAACTTATCATCTGAGAGAAGTAATGTATTGAACCTCCAAGATGTTGAGTAGCGTGGCTGTGAAGAGAACTGAATATCCAAAGAAAGAGGAGCGTGGTCGGAGATCACAATAGGATGATAATCAACAGACAGTACTTTGGGAATTAGTTTAGCATCAATAAAATAATAATCAATCCGAGAGAAAGATTGATGCATCTGAGAAAAGAAGGAATATTTTTTGGTACAAGGGTTATAAAATCTCCAAGGATCGGTGCAACCGTTCTTGGACACAAAATCTGAAAGAGACCTCGACATTGCAGAAGGAGTCAGATTTCGTGGGCTGGAGCGGTCTAGTTTGGGGTCAATTACGCAGTTCATATCCCCGCCAATTATAAGAAGACTGTCGTTCAATGAGGGGAGACATTCAAAAAGCTTATTCATAAAGTGTGGGTTGTCAAAATTGGGGGCATATATATTAACTAATAATATGGGAATATGAAATAGCGTACCCGCCACAATTAAGTATCTGCCGTTTTTGTCTGAAATCACCTTAGATGCTGAAAACTGCATTGACTTACCAATTAATATAGCAACCCCCCTGGCCTTAGAGTTGAAATCAGAGTGAAACACCTCAGAAACCCAGGGACATTTAAGTCTGACCTGGTCTTTGGTGCGCATGTGGGTTTCCTGAAGGAACACTAAGTCAGCTTTAAGACGTCTCAGGTGAGCAAATATTCTCGATCTCTTAATTGGACTCCCCATGCCTTTAATATTCCAGCTCAACAACCTCACAGAAGTACCAGTATTAGTGGCCATATGTTAAATTCCTAAAGATAGAGATGTACCGAATGCGGATCCCCAAGGAAGGAAAGGAAAGAAAGGGATGGAGGGAGGAAAGAAAGAAAGAAAGAAAGAGGAAAGAAGAAGAAGAAGAAAAAAAAAAAAAAAAAGGGGGGGAGAAAAAAAATAAAAATAAATAAATAAATAAAAAAAAAGGGGGAAAATTGAAAACAACAACAAACTTAACCTACTGAACCCCCCACCCCCCACCCCCCAATTGCACTTACAACGACCCCATCCCCAAACGATGGAGAACCCAGTGCAAACTCCAGAAGGAGTCAGATCCCTGAAAAGAACACTTACGGCTTTAAGCATAACTAACAAGATAATAACTAACAAGCTTCGTGTTGAGCTCCTGCAAGCCCAGCAACATTAACAGAGAGGTACAACCAATCACGACCAAGTTAAACTGAAAACCACATACCGTGTATATATGGGAGAGAAAAAAAAAAAAAAAAAAAAAAACCGACACTGATGAACTGAAAAAAGTTCAACTAGACTTTGAGCGACGTGATGAAAGCGCTGGCCTCCTCTGCCGACCTGAACTCCCTTTCTGCGCCGTTGTGGGTGATGCGGAGGCGGGCGGGGTACAGCAGACCGTAGCGGATCCCCGGTATCTCGCGGAGCCGGCGGCGGACGTCATTAAAGGCGGCTCGGGCACGGGCCGTCTTCTGGGTGTGGTCGGGAAAGACAGAGAAAGTCAACTCTCCACACGTAATCCGTTGCTGAGCCCTGGCTCGGCGCAATATATCCACACAGTCTGTATGATAGTGCAGACGGGCGATGATGGGACGAGGGCGCTCTCCGGGCTTCGGCTTCGGCTGGAGGGTGCGGTGCGCCCGGTCCAGGAGAGGCTCCTTCTCCAGGCTGAAAGCCTCCTTGAGCAGAGAGGGAATATCCGTAACAGCAGAAGAGGTGGAAAAATCTTCAGGAATTCCCACGATCCGTATGTTATTGCGCCGGGATCTCGCCTCCAGATCCTCGCATTTACCATCCAGCCTCATCAGTTCAGCTGACAGATGCTCCACTTTAGCCTGTAAGGTTGTGATGTCATCGGTGCAGGATGAAAGAGATGTTTCCATTTCAACCACGGTGTTCTTCAGAGCGCGCACATCAGACTGGATGTTTGTAATGCTTTTTGATAATTCCGACTTCACCGCTTGCAGCTCAGTCTTGATGCTCGACAGGTTTTCAGTTAAAGCAGCCTGAAGCTCCGATTTAAAAACAGCCGCCATCTCAACGCGGAGTGATGCGAGCAGCTCGGCCTTAAAGTCGTGTGAAGGAGCGGCCCCGGCGGCCTCGGCCAGGCTGGACGGGGGGTCACCACGAGGCGGGGATGCTGCGTGCGGAGAGGGCCGCGGGGGTGGTGCGGATGGTTTGAGTTTTGGAGGCATTTTGGTCGGCAAAATACGGGGCCAAAGTAGAATAATGAGTCGGGAAAAATAAACCGAAGGAAGATGAAAAAGCTGTACCAAAAATAGATATTTTTAAAGGTTGTTGCAGGAGCTCAAAAAAACACGTCCTAGTCCATTAGTCGCTACACCGGAAGTCAACAAATTCACTTTTAAAAAGAATCTTTAAGTCTACTTAAAATTGTAAAGTTTTTGTTGTTTGTTTGTCTTTTTGCATTCTGTATTATTTCATAGTTTTCTTTTCTTTAATGTAATTTTATCTAGTATCGAACTTGTTAAATCATGTAATTACTTTGTATTTGCAATTGTAAAATTCTGTATGTTACTTTTTTTTGTGGAACCCAGGAAGACTAGCTGGTTGCTATGGCACCAGCTAATGGGGATCCTTAATAAAATCAAATCAAATGTGGAGAAAAATAGTTGTATACACACATATACATCGGAATTACTTGGGAATTTTAGTTATGGTGTTTTTACCCTTGTCGATGAGAAAGCAGCTTTACCACAATCACTTTAGAGTGAAGTCTGTGAGGTTTCATGTTGTTGTGGCAACAGGATTTCCAAAGAAGCCCCGCTTCATCTCATGAAACTCACACTTTCAGGGCAATGATGGCAACAACGTGGCATTTCTGGAGGATGGAGCGTGTTTCCTGTCCGCAGTGGCTCTGGGGCTGCAGGCATCAGATTTAGACTTTACCAACCCCTCGTATCAAAATAAAATACCTAAACGACATGCCATTACAACAGGTACTGATCGGACCAGAGCACTGCTGCAGAAAAGCAGTTTAAAGAGAAATGTCCTGAAACTCCGTCCTGAAGTGTTTTGAATCTTGCTTATGCACAAAGATTACAACACAAATGGCAAATTCAAATTTTTTTATCGGTAATAGCTAGCTGGACTAAAAAGGTAGTCTGTAATGTGCTGTGCTTTAACAGGGACAAATTGCCTCCCTGGATGCTTCAAATTATCTCAACATACGCTGTGAAGACCTGAAAATAGGAGCCATATCACATGAAAGTGAGCTGATTAAACCAAAACACAACTTTCTATTATTAAACTAATGATTGGACTTTTTGCTGAGTGCCTTTGGTATAGGGGTGGGCAAAAATATCGATATGGCAATATATCGCGATACTTTTCCAGCTGATTCAATATCGATATTCAAAATTTGAATATCGATTTTTTTTTTTTTTATATATATTTATTTTTTTATTTCTTTTTTAATATTTTTTATCCCCGATTTTTTTCCCATTATATCACCCAGTGCTCCTACCTAAGTGACAGTCCTGGGCATTGCCACTCTCTACCAACCCTGGGAGGGCCCTGCACTGAGCTCAGGTTTTATTTCACGTTTTATTTCATTTTATAATTTATTTTTTATATAACACAATTGCCTGTCCTTAAAAAATGAAAAATAATGGACAGAGGTTTATTTATTTATGGATTTATATCTATACTGACTGATCACTGTGCCTGTCCTTGGTTTTAGTACCCATCTTTCTTGTGTTTATTATCATTTGCCACATAATTAAAGCAACCTCATACTAAATTTAATGTTAATTTCATATGATGTAAATAATATGAAAAACATATACAAATATGTTGTAACTTTAGCTTGTATAGTTATAATAAAACATTGTTTTGACTCAGTTTGTCCCATGAATTGTCACTATAATCTGATGAACGTGCAACTCTGATTTTAAGATCCATCACTATCATCTGATGTACATATATACAACTTGGATTTTAAGATGTGTAATGCATTTTTAAAATTTTCGGTGAACTATGTAGAATATAATAATCGGGATATCGCATAATCGGGATATCGCAATGTGTATCGTATCGTGGCTCAAGTATTGTGATGCGTATCGTATCGTGAGGTCCTTCCCAATACCCACCCCTTTAACAGCCTCCTCACGTCGATGTTCTGGTGATACAGCAGATTTAAATGGACCAGGAGTGAACGAGCAGGGATAGAAACACTGCACAAGTGACGTTTCACCAGTAATTATCTCAGCTTTAAAAAAGAAAAGAGAAAAAAAGGGTCTTTGGCAACTTCTACACAGCATCATTAAATTGCTCTCATCCTAATGTGTAAATACACCCTTCTGAAAGCTTGCAGCATGCAAGCTACATGTACGTTTTAAAGAATTAAAAAATAAATGTATGGAAAAAAAAAATCTGCATGAGGATAAAATAAGGGATGATGAGAAGAAAGAAAGATAATGAAGGTAGGATATCACAAAGGAGAGAAGAGAGGACGGAAACATGAATCACACATCTCCTAAGTCTTACATTCCTGTGTTTGGTTTAAGTTGATGCTTCATCTAACTAAGAATTTCTAATTCTATCATTAATACAGATAACGTATATAAAAGAGCGTGTCAGCCTCCATCAGGGCTTTCATCTCTCCTGTAATAAGGTTAATGCAGAGAACAGTGATTACCCAGCAATGTAAATGAAGGCCAAATGATAACTTGCACTATTTAAATAAGGTAATAGAGATTACTCTACGTTATTCAAATGAGTAAGGATGCTTTGAACCGAGCGCTTTGAACTTGAGCCGCTTCTCCTAAACATATGGAAGAGATGGAGGAGGATTGACTTTGGCATCATGCAGGGGTGCAGCCTCCGAGTCAATGCCATGTAAACTGGGGGCAACGAGCAAAGCAATGTCACTTAACGCCGCGCCGAAGGCTGGGGGTGGAGGTGGCGCGCTACCCTTTACTTGCCCCAAGTACCCTTTAAAGTCATTAAAATAGTCATTAAATCCATTTAAAGACACGGATCACGATCAAGCATCCAACAGCCGTTCACTTTCACAAACTGCCTCTTTGTCTACTTAAAATACACAAAGGACGCTGTTACTTGCGGAGGCAGATTTGAATATTGCAGCGATCTGAAGTGTAAGAGAACCTGCAGAGAACGAGCGCCAGGAGTACCTGAGCTCTTTGCATTCACTCCTTTTTTCTTCATTTTGTCACACTACAGCACTTTAATAGAGCTGCGCTTCTCCAACATGTTTAATTTTCTTTATGCCCGGCACCCTTCAAGGGGTTTAAGGCCCGGGATAAATTTGCAATGCATTTACATTTAATCATTCAGAAGATGACTTACAAGGATTGGATGGGGAAGGCAGTGGGGGGGGGGTGCTGATACATTAAAGTGTGTGGGTTTGGGGGGGTGGGGGGGGGTTGAAGAGAAGGAGAAAAAGGAAGGGTGCAATCGTCCACTCAGCTGAAACGGCATCCAGCAGAATCTTCTGCACCTTCTGAAGCGTCAAGTCTGCCAGGAATGTCGCCCCCCCCCCAACCCACTTTTTCCTCCAGCCTCCACATAGCGGAGCCTAATCATTCTCATTATGCTTGGCGTCCATCTGCATCAACAGAGCTGCCTATTACGGTGCATGTGTGTATATGCAGTAAACAGCTCTTTAGAGAGAGCTAATGAGCTCTTTTAAGTCTGTCCGCCGTGTGATTCTGCAGGCGGGGTGTCGGAGCAAACTGCCCATTTTGGTAACGTCATAATTAAGTCTTACGTGGAAGTGTGTGGAAAAAGGGTTGCAGGCACACACACACACAAACACACACACCCGTGCACGGACCAAACCTAATGTGTGTGCCTTCCTTTGTTTTTCAACGTAAACACTAGGGCTGGGGATCGATTCAAATGTCAAGAATCGATTCGATTCCGATTCTTAAGATTCAGAATCGATTATCAAGATTTGATTCGATCTGATTCGATTTGGGTTAGTGTTATTAAAACTGTTTTTTGAGCTGTTGCATGAATTATATGACTGTAGTTATGCAACATATTAATACTAGTATTATATTGAGATTCAACAGCAAGTATTGGCAGCTAATGATGCTGTAAGGACCAATCAGCTCCCAGAATGCTGATAGAACTGCTTTCAGAAACATCGCGTGGTAGAATTATCAAACAGATCCAGGGTAGCAATCAGAGGACGAATGAAATTGGTTTCAGTTTTTCCCATTTTTGAGAATTTGGTTTTTAGCATTTTATGTAAATGTAACCCCAAGACAGTATATAAAGTAATGAAATATAGACAATTTATGCAATTATAACTGAAAACTTTAATGTTTTCATACCTTTAAACATATTTAAAAGCAAAAACATGGCACCAGTTATTCTCGTGTCCAACAAAACATTCCTTTCTTGGGCATAAACAAAAAAATACAAAAAAAAAATCGATCTTTAGACATATGAATTGATTTTTAGGAATTAGTATGAAAATCGATTTAGAATCGGAAAATCGATTTTTTCATCACATGTCTAGTAAACACACACGGGAAACCTTCAAAAACAAACTATCATGTTGAAATGTTTTTTTTTTTTCTCTTTTAGACATTCTTATTGGTTTTACATTAAGCAATATATGTATTTTTACAGCATTACAGGTTATAGAGAATATAAGCATTGTATGGCTGTAATATTCAAATACTTACAAAGTATACAAGATCCCTCTCCCACCCCAACCCTCCCAACAATCCCCATTGTCCCTTTGAGTCCAGATGTACTGTACATAAAAATGATTGTCTATTATTCCAGTATAAAAAATAAAATTTAAAAATGAAAAAAAAAAAAAAAAAAAAGAGGGAAGAAAGGGGAAAAAAGGGGAGTGTACTATTAAATTGGAAAAATAATAATGAAGGATGTTATGAGGGAAAGCCGCCGCCTCGCTCTAAGAATAATATTTTAGTTGTCATTCAGTGGTGGTTGTAAACTCTCATAATACTCTAAAAAGGGAGCCCAAATTTTCCTAAAGTTTCGCGAAGAGCCTTTAAGGGTGTTATCTGATTTTCTCCAGCTTCAAAAAGTGCATGACATTTCTAAAGAGAGATGTCATGAAATTCTGCTTTTCAAAATCTTTCTGGCATCTCCGAGCGAGCGCAGGCGGAGAAGGGGGGGGGGAGAGGAGAGGAGAGCTGCGTGACAAGCGATAACTTCATCAAGAGAGACCTGTTTTCACACGCCACCTGGGAAATCTAACCAGCCAGTTATTCAAATCCTTATCAAATACACCAGAGGGCATCTCTTAACCTCTCAATCACTGCACCTCAATCTGCAGCGTACAGTATCTGCGTGTGCATGTGTGTGTTTTCATGCACGCAGACTTTGTGTGTGTTTGACAACCTCTGGACTACCTTGTTAATGAGTCCAGCACAGTGTGAGGAAGCCACGGGCTACAATGTACTGGCACACAACCTGCGCTGGAGTCAAATAATGCGATTAGGTCCTCCAAAAGGCAATTAATTATCAAATTAGTCATGAGGTTGTGTCACTCTCTCACACACACACACACACACACACACACACACACACACACACACACACACACACACACACACACACGTAATCAAAATCAGGTTCATAAGTCCTTGCTGAAGCTGCAAATTAAGGCCAGAAACTTCCCAGGAACATCAACCAGGGAATTTTGAAAATATTACAATTTGGAAATATTTCTATAAAGTTCAACTGATTTGATGATGGGATTTCAGGGAAATGTGCGGTAATTTATTGTCAGATAAATAAAAATCAGCTGGACGCCTATGTCAGCAGGTGTGAGTTTTTTAAATTTTTTTTTTTGTCTGCATATATATTAATGGTTAATATCATATATATATATATATATGCATATATATATGCATTTTAATATATATCTATTTAATATATATATATATATATATATATATATATATATATATATATATATATATATATATATATAATATATATATATATATATATATATATATATATATATATATATATATATATATATATATATATATATATATATATATATATATATATATATATATATATATATATATATATATATATATATATATATATATATATATATATATATATATATATATATATATATATATATATATATATATATATATATATATATATATATATATATATATATATATATATATATATATATATATATATATATATATATATATATATATATATATATATATATATATATATATATATATATATATATATATATATATATATATATATATATATATATATATATATATATATATAATATATATATATATATATATATACATGTTTTAGATGTCCCCGTCTTTAACACACCTGATACAAGTGAATGGATGGCCATCAGCTCTTCTTCAAGGGCTGCACAAGTCTGATGACCCTCAGGGACCGGAACCCAACACCCCTGCTAAACTATAACCTACGCCACCAGTTGGGTCGTGTCTACCGTATTTCTGCCATCATTCCGACCTCTGTACGATGGACGATCATGCGAACCTTGCAGAAAGTAGAGATGTATCGATCGATCGGCAACCGATCGGTATCGGCCCCATAATGGCCCCATCGGTTTTGATCAGAGATCGGAGAATAATAGTTCAAAGCGGGCCGATGACGTTTACTTCACAAGTGACTGTGGAGTTCTAGTATGAAGAGTTTTGCTTCACTCACAATAGTTTCCTCACACGCGGCGGATGCTATCGCTAAAGCTTTCACTAATAATTCATAATTCATTTTTATTTTAAGATTTAATTCCTCTTTACACAGGAAAACTAAGGTTTATAGTTTATAACTTGTATCAGCTTTTAGAGAGTGACATGTCTGCTGTTGTCTGTGTTGGTGCACATGTTGTAAATAATCATTACCACAGGAAGCTGATGCTAGTTAGCTACACTTACTCTTTGTAAACTGAGTCTAAAGGCTGAATTATGGTTCTGCGTTAAACCTATGCCGTAGGGAACGCGGCTACGCGGGAGTCTCTCCTTAGCCTACGGCGTAGCCTGACATGCGCCTTCCAAAAAATGTAACGCAACGCAGACCGAGAGGGCTGTGATTGGTTTGCTTGGTAGCAACGCATTTCCGGTTCCGGTTCGTGAAGCAGTAGTGAACTTTCAGCGCTCTTTTCTTCGTGTGTATGTGTGTTTTTTCTTTTTGGGGTTGTTTTGGTTTTTTGCACAAAAGTTGTCCTTATCTCTTTGATTCACTGTGACCGGAAAAGCCGGAAGCTAAACAAAGTATCAACTAGCGCTCTGGGGGGGGTATTGCACCGCGGCGAAATGGAGTGACGGAGAAGTCCGAAGGGTTCACGACTTCGTCACGGCAACGGCGTAGGTTCTGCGTTGGTTTAACGCAGAACCATAAATCAGGCTTAAGTCGTCTCTAAGAGTCTCTAGAATGTGAAATATTGTGTATTGCCTCAGCCTTCAATAAAACAGACAATTCATGATACTTTCTCAACTCCTGCTTGTTATACCTAATAATACAATGTCAGTGTTGTGTACATGAGACAACACTATTGACGAATTTATGGATTTCACGCTGTGATCTGCAATATCGGGATCGGCAGATACTGATTTTGGAGATCGGTTGTCGGGGATCGGCCCTCAAAATCCTGATCGGAGCATCTCTAGCAGACAGGAGAATGCAAGCTCGCACACGATCGTCTGCCGGAATTAACTCTTGGAGGCTTTTTCATTAATTGCAATTTTGCCAAAAAAGAAAATGTAAAAAGCCTGCACCTCCATCCCTTTGACAGCCAGCAACACTTCTCCCCGTGGAAATACCAGCGGCTCACCTCATTTTGAGGCCTCTGATTTACACTCAGCCCCAGTTTAGCAGCACCAGGACGAGTCTGCTGCGAACGACGGCAGCAACAGCAAACGGGTTCAAAGTCTCGACGCACAACGGTGACCAGGAGACCAGGAGAGATGAGCTGTCACCAGCTCAAAGGCAGCGGGTAGGGGGGGGGTTGCTGCAGAGATGACAGCCCCAGGCTGCCATATAAGAATATCTGACAAATGACAGCAGCTTAAAAAAGAAAAACAAAATCAACAAATATCTGAATAAAATAAAATATTCACTGTAATTGTTGATCTTTGAGCCCATGTTAGGTTTAACTAGGGGTGGGCAAAAATATCGATATGGCAATACATCGCGATACTTTTCCAGCCGATTCAATATCGATATTAAAAATTTGAATATCGATTTTTTTTTTTTTTTTTTTTTTTTTTATCCCCGATTTTTTTCCCATTATATTACCCAGTGCTCCTACCTAAGTGACAGTCCTGGGCATTGCCACTCTCTACCAACCCTGGGAGGGCCCTGCACTGAGCTCAGGTTTTATTTCACGTTTTATTTCATTTTATAATTTATTTTTTATATAACACAATTGCCTGTCCTTAAAAAATGAAAAATAATGGACAGAGGTTTATTTATTTATGGATTTATATCTATACTGACTGATCACTGTGCCTGTCCTTGGTTTTAGTACCCATCTTTCTTGTGTTTATTATCATTTAACCACATAATTAAAGCAACCTCATACTAAATTTAATGTTAATTTCATATGATGTAAATAATATGAAAAACATATACAAATATGTTGTAACTTTAGCTTGTGTAGTTATAATAAAACATATATACACAACTTGGATTTTAAGATGTGTAATGCATTTTTAAATTTTTCGGTGAACTATGTAGAATATAATAATCGGGATATCGCATAATCGGGATATCGTGATGCGTATCGTATCGTGAGGTCCTTCCCAATACCCACCCCTAGGTTTAACCATGACACTCTGAAAGGTTTGTTGTGCAGAAATACAGCTTCAGCATCACGGAGGTATGGACAAAAAAAAAAAGATTATTAGTAGAGTCTTGTGCCGCCGGTAAATTAGCTGGTAGGAGAAATCAGACTTAACCCCTATAAATGTCTGAGTAAATTCCATCAGCGCCGCTGACTGAGTATCAGATCTTTCTTAGCTCTGTATAAATTGACACTGTCTAAATTTCCTTTTACCAGACAGACGACTGAATCGGTGGGTTAAATGGGTAGGGCACAGTTAAACAAATGCTCCGGATCAAGGAAATTGTGCGTGGCTTCTTTTGTCATTCAGAGAGGAAATTGAGAGATATTCTGTGAGGGCTCGGAGCCACTAACGCATTCATCTATAATGCACTCGGCCTGTCCGTCAGATACTCCATTTCCTGTGACTAGCGCAGCGTGCCTAATCACCCGGTTCCACACAGGGTTCCTTCCTCAAAGACATCCCTACGCAAACACACACACACACACACACACAGACGCCACGCAGGACACACACAGACACATCAGGCCCGCTGAGGCAAACAGATTATTCTTATCTGCCGAACAAAACATCTGTAAAGACTCTCACCACCACTGTGCTCTAACAGTGTCACGACCCCAGCAGCATCTCCGCAGCGTCTCTTTCATCACTCAGAAAAAGCAAACCTTTCACAAGCCAGCAGAAAAACCCACGGACGTATCATCAATAGCCAAAGAGAGATTTGTGACTCGGGACTGAATGACATGTTGTCACAATAAGGAAGAAAGAAAAAGTCTCCTTTTCTTTTGTCGAGGCAAAAACACAGATAAACAACGGCAACAAAAAGGATGCGCGCACGTCATGTTAATGTAATTTGACACGAAATGTGCATGAGAAGGATAAACCAGTCCGATTAAAGTTGTACTCTGATCTTGAGCTTAGTGTTGGTCTGTGATTGTCTTACTAAAACCGTATCCCCGTCTTAAAGGGGACCTATTAAATAAAAGGAAGAATAAATCAGATAATATAAAACTCAGACACTCGTGGACCCATTCAGATCTGAAGGGTGCTGTGACATCACAAACCCTAATTGAAGCAGAATTATTCAGATTTTTTAGGGTTTAAATCTTCCCCGTGGTTCACATCCTCCTGTACGTGCCATGTCTCTAAACTTGTTGAAACACTTATTTCAAAAGAAACTAAAATTTCAGAAAGCAAAACACTGTTAAAAAAGGACATAATAAGTCTCCTTTTAGTATTTTTTTTTTTATTATTGAGATCAATAGCCAAAGTAACAATGGTACATACATCTTCATATCTATTTCGAAGAAAAAAAAACAATAGAAAGATCACTACAAGATTTTCTTTCCCTTTTTTTTTTAACCCCTATAACATAGAAACATAAAAATAAAATAAAAATAAATGGATAAAATTATAGCAGGATAAGAATTAATTACGCAAAAAAAAGAATAGAAAATAAATAAATAAAGAGAAAATTAAATTAAATTAAAAAAAAAAAAAAAAAAAACAGCTCACTAAACTATTACTCTAAACACCATAAACCTTTTAGTATTTTTTAGGTAAGATATTTAATATTAATTTAACATATATAGACAATCAAGGAAATAAAACAATATATATATATATATATATATATATATATATATATATATATATATATATGCGGTTACTTAATGACTTCATACAATACAATCTGAAAACCATTAACATCGGTCCCACCCCTGATAAATCCATAACCAGATTTTTAATCTAATTGATTCTTAATTACATTAATGAGCCCTTCTTTCCACCCCCATCACCTACTACCTAGACATTAATAATCCAAGTGGCTGATCGACCTATAAATGACTCATCTAAAATAATATTCTTTTAGATTAATATGACCCAAATTAACCCAAATTATTGTTGTTTTATCCGCTGCGCCGCTGTCCCCCAATCTGTGCCCAAGTGTCCAAGAACAAAGAGTTTCTACCAATAAAGTGATTAAATGCAAGAATGTACTTTTGTAGTTAAGTAAAAGAGTAAATAACTTGTGAGACAGCCGTCCTGTCACTAAAATCCATACGCCGGCGGCTGCAGTCTTTCTGTGGCACTCGGACAGATACATCGGCATTCCCTGCGAACAGCGTTGCGCTACGTCCACCGGAGGTGAAGCCAGCAGGAGCTTTCACAGCGGCCCCAGGGTTAACATGGGGCCACATGCCATCAATACTCCCCTGACGTCCGGATCCATACCTGTGAACCACTAACACTTTGTTTACTTGTGTGTTGAGTAATTAAAATAGATTTCTGAGAGGAGGGCTAATCCTTTCAGAAATGACATCGATCCCACTTCCAATTCACCAGAGCCGGGGTGTTATTTCGTCATTTTTTTTTTTTTCCCCCTCTCTCCCCTACACTCTTTCCACATGAGCAGCGCTGAGGACGCCGTTGCTCCTGTGGAAACTTTGGAAAGTCCTCGACGTGAAGGACGTCATTTAGGGGCAGGCGAGGGAGCAGGGATGGAAGGGGGTGGGGGTGTCAGGTGGAGATAATAGAGAGGAAGCCTCTAACCTCGTCTAAAGCTGTCCGTCTTCGTAAATAAAATGAGATAATTATTGAGTGAACAACATTATACGCCGACGATGCACTCTTTCTTCTACCCCCTCCAACCGGCGCAGTTGTAAATCTCAACAAACACGGTGCTTTTGGACATTAAGTGCTCACTAAGCACAGTGGATGCATCATATTTCAAGAGCAGGCGTTGTGTGGGTGAGGAGCTGGGGAAAATGGAGTGTAATGGTTATCCATTATCTTGTACGGCAACGACGGCAATGATCATTTTCAAGTGACTCATTTCTGGAAGTGCCTACCTATTGGCCACTTGGAGAGAAGACTTTGATGGCTAATCCAAAACAACTATTCAGAGGTCATTTGCTCTGGCAGCGTTGAGACACTCTGCACAAGAGAAGGCTCCAGCCTCCCTCATTATTCAAATACAATCCTCCCAAAGATCCACATGACGAGCAGCGGTGCAGCAGCCCAGGAGTGGGCGATTACCGACACAGCACACTCCGAACCAGAGGGGGACATTAACGATGCATCAACAAATTAATATATGACAATCCAAAGAAGAGTTCCCAAGTTTGCAGCCCGTATTTGTCACTGGAATTAAACACGAGTCACACGAGCGCCGCGTCAGGAGAAGAGAAAACGTTCCCATCATGCAATCATACATTTTTCTGGAGAATTGTATTTTTGGAAGTGTGGCTGCAGTGTTTGTTTGTTCGTTTGTTTGTTTGTGTTTGTGTGCATGTGTTTGACTGTGTGTGTGGTCTCGGCTCCACATGAATGGTTACTTAACACCACACTGATTTCCCCTCAGCAGTTAGAGAAAAACCAGCCGATGCTCAATGATGCATCACTAGGTTTGTTGCCGCCAGGCTGTGTGTGCATCTGTGGGTGTGTGTGTGTGTGTGTGTGTGTGTGTGTGTGTGTGTGTGTGTGTGTGTGTGTGTGTGTGTGTGTGTGTGTGTGTGTGTGTGTGTGTGTGTGTGTGTGTGTGTGTGTGTGTGTGTGCGTGTGTGTGCATGTGTTATCATCACCGGCACGTAGACAGACAGCCCGGGAGTGACTGCCGGAGTGCCACCATCTGTGGATGCATTTACGTCTGTCTGCTGCGTGTGTGTCACCCAGCTTGTTTGCATGTGTATGTATGTGTGTGTGTGTGTGTGTGTGTGTGCGTGTGTGTGTGTGTGAGTGTGTGAATGTAAGGCCCCGTTTACACGTAGCAAAAACGGTGGTGTTTTCATGCGTTTTGGCCATTCGTTTACACGAAAACGAAGCTCAAAGTCACCAAAAACGATAATTTCTGAAAACTCCGGCCAAAGTGGAGATTTTCAAAAACTCCGTCTTCACGTTTGCTTGTAAACAGAGAGAAACTGACATTTAGGCTTCAGAACGTCACATTATGCGACAGAAACGTCACCAGCGTCATGTGCTCGACCTGTGTCTACAATTTGTTTGGCCACTTGTTTGGTCAATATTTTCTTGTATTTTACTTCGTTTTATATTCTAACGTCACACTTAAAAGTAACTCCACTTCTCTGTCACTCTAAACAAAAGACTCTCGTTCATCTTGGAAGTAACTGGAAGTTACTCGTGTCATTTGTTGATGTTTTTTTCTAGGATTCCGTTTGGCTAGCATGACTTTATGCTTCTCGTTACACTGCCCCCTGTAGGTTTGGATGCTCCTAGCACCTTAACAGCATATTTTGTGTAAATTATGTTATTTTTCAAAACGTAGAGGGGGAAATATTCGTTTTTGTAAATACCCGGCTATGTGTAAACCTGGCCTAAGTCCACATTTATATGAGTCAGTGGTGGATAATAACAAATTACATTTACTCACGTTACTGTAATCGAGTACTTTTTATGAGTAATTTGTAATTTTCTAAGTAGTTTTTGAAATATGTAATTTTTACTTTTACTCGAGTACATTTTCACCCAAGTATTTTACTTTGCTACATTTGAACCCCATCACGTTACTGAGTACAAAATTTATGGTGAAAATCTTGTGGGCATTTTATTGTGGTTTATTGTGAATAGCAGGATCCTGCGGGCATTGGGCACTTTATTTTGTGTTTGAATACTTTGATTCTAGTTTTAGTGTTGTCGGTTGGACAATATGACTGAAAATAGTTTGCACTTTACAGTACAGGTTGTGACTGTCCTTTTTGTCCTGTTCTGCAGAAGTAAAAGGATAATGTTACTGAGCTCAGCTGAGCTTTTACAAGTGTGGATGTTAAATTAATTAAATTAATACTTTAATATGCCTCAAAGTTAATTAAAACAACTTGTGCTGGATTTGATTCGTGACTCGTCCTTTTTTTGCATTAAATAACTGAAAGTAACTTTTACTCAAATTACATTTTAAATGAAGTACTTTTGTACTTTTACTCGAGTAAATTTTTAGATGAGTACTTTTACTTTTACTTTGAGTAGGATTTAAGCAAAGTAAAGATACTTTTACTCAATTACAATTTTTCCGTACTTTTTCCACCTCTGATATGAGTAAAATCAAACTGGCTTTTCTTTGAGTTCAGAAGGAGGAATCAGATTTTAAAGTCCAAGCAACTCGTTATGCAGTGTATCAAATGCTTGGCAAGCAAGCGAGATTAAAGTTCAGCAGCGGTTGGTGGAGATTAACAGCGGTGCGGAGCGGCGCACGTGCAGGGATGCATGTTTGTGGGACAGCCGCTATCCCGGCGCATGTTTGAGGTGACGGATCCTACGCACTTCACGTGAATTCTGGCACGGCCTGCTACCCCCCAGCTGGGCTCATTTCATCTGAAGCCCATTTACTCAGTCGGGGGAAAAAAAAAAGAGAAAAAAAAATGACAAAAGGAGCCAAAAAGAGAGATGAGGAAAAAATAAATAAATATCTGACACAGCTGAGGAGAAAAGCGTATGAGTCTCTTCTTTCTCGTTTGGTGGCCACAAACACTTTTGGTTGGAAACATCTGAGGCTTCAGGTAACCCAAAACGGCTGGATCAAGCCAGTAATTACATTGATACTTTAATACAGTTATTATATTGGAAAGCCATTGGTTCTGAGGTTTAAGAAAAAATAAAATCGTGGTCGTCAACTAGGAAGATTCTTTGAAATTTGAAAAAATTTGTCTGCAAAGGGTGCCGTTCACCTTAAAATAGATTACAACACAGTTTACAACAACTTTTAAGCAGCAGAAAAACTGAAATAGAAAGATAAAAGTCTTTGAAGGTCGAAAATATACGACCCGGAAAATAAATGAGGCAACTGTTTATGTCCAGATGTGGAAACCTCTGGCTACTTTCTGGGAACGTTCAGACTGATTCAGACTGGTGTTACTCATTTTTTATAACACAATACCAACAACAACAGGTAAAACGCTTGTAATACCTACAAACCCCCCCCGAGGACGTATTTATTGCCAGTCAAATGTGACGTTTGTCTCATCCAGGAGCTAAACACGGTGAACGTCCCGCAGCATTCTCCACCTATAACCACTTCTCAAGGCACTTTATGGCGCTTTTCCACTAGCACCTACTCGGCTCTACTCATCTCAGCTCGGCCTGGTTTCTTTTCTATAACAATTCAGCACCTGGAGCAGAAGTAGGAGGGTTGGAGCGAAGCTGCTGTGACGTATTTGATTGTGTATCTAAACGGAGAAGACAACAACACTAAAGATGTAGAACCTGGAGGAGATGATAGATGTGCTGCTGGGTCTGTGGCTTGTGTTCCATATCAAGTAAAAATATGAGATTGAGAGAAGCTTCAAGCAGCGACGCTTTTTTAATTTTTTTAGTTTGTCTCGGCGCTAGGGATGGGCGGTATGGACTAATGAATTTATCACGATAATTTCTGGCATTTATCCCTATAACGATAAAAATGACAATAAAAAAAATACCAATACAAAAACGTCATCAACGGGAATTTATCCTTCTTTCTTTCTTTCTTTCTTTCTTTCTTTCTTTCTTTCTTTCTTTCTTTCTTTCTTTCTTTCTTTCTTTCTTTCTTTCTTTCTTTCTTTCTTTCTTTCTTTCTTTCTTTCTTTCTTTCTTTCTTTCTTTCTTTCTTTCTTTCTGGCTCATTTCCTTCCTTCCTTCCTTCCTTCCTTCCTTCCTTCCTTCCTTCCTTCCTTCCTTCCTTCCTTCCATTCCTCCTTCCTTCCTTCCTTCCATTCCTCCTTCCTTCCTTCCTTCCTTCCTTCCATTCCTCCTTCCTTCCTTCCTTCCTTCCTTCCTTCCTTCCTTCCTTCCTTCCTTCCTTCCTTCCTTCCTTCCTTCCTTCCTTCCTTCCTTCCTTCCTTCCTTCCTTCCTTCTTCTTTCTTTCTTTCTTTCTTTCTTTCTTTCTTTCTTTCTTTCTGGCTCATTTCCTTCCTTCCTTCCTTCCTTCCTTCCTTCCTTCCTTCCTTCCTTCCTTCCTTCCTTCCATTCCTCCTTCCTTCCTTCCTTCCATTCCTCCTTCCTTCCTTCCTTCCTTCCTTCCATTCCTCCTTCCTTCCTTCCTTCCTTCCTTCCTTCCTTCCTTCCTTCCTTCCTTCCTTCCTTCCATCCTTCCTTCCTTCCTTCCTTCCTTCCATCCTTCCATCCTTCCTTCCTTCCTTCACGTACGTTGTGCGTGGATTTACCGCGAGATGACAAATTCTTACCGTGGGGAATTGTTTTGACGGTTTATCGTGAACGGTAAAATATCGCCCATTCCTACTCGGCACTGCTGTAAAGTCAGCTGGAGCCGTGAGCAGCTATGAAGTGACAGAGTTCCTGGTAGATCTGGTCGTTTCTTATCGCCCGTCTAGATCCCTTTTTAATTCTCTCCTCAGCACCAGGTTTATGAACATCTGCACCTCAGAGTTGGATCATGAAACAGACTTTTGCTGCCATTGCCTGTTGAATAAAATGAACAAGAAGTCGCCGTCAGAGTCACTCTTTCTCTGATTTCCTCCTCCTGACTCAGACGTCTGACTCCAACCCCCGACCAATCGGTGGCCTGTAGTGTGATGATGTCAGATACAGCCGACTCACTTAGAACCTCGGCAGAATAGTTACTGAAAAAGTATCTACTCTGCACGTTAGACCCCTATTGGAAAAGAACCAAACCGAGGCGAGGCGAGGCTGAGTAGGTGCTAGTGGAAAAGCGCCATTTTTTAAATGTGTATGGAGTAGGGCTGGGCGATTTTGGACAAAAATAAAATCAAGATTTTTTTCTCTGAAAACCCGATTTTCGATTTTGATTTAGATTTTTTTGGTAAAACTACAAAAGACAATGGAATACATTTTTTCAAATATTTTATCTTTATTTTTAAAGAAAAATAGCAAACAAATTTTCCTATTGGGAATGAAGTGCAATTGAAAGATACTGTAAATCCTCCTTGAGTTTAGTAAAGTGACAACATTTACAATTTTCTTGACCAAACAAAGATGACTAGACGCATGCAGCCAGCTGCAAAAAAGGAGAATCGATTTTCCGATTATCCTTTTTTTAACATCGTCTTGATTAATAAATCCGATTTAGATTTAAAATCGATTAATCGCACAGCCCTAGTATGGAGTGATGAAGAAGAGAGGATGAGGAAGACTGCTGAGCAACCAGCAATAATGTAAACCCATTTTTCTTGCAGTTATTTGGTGTAAATATATCACATCTACTTCCTGGAAGTTGGGTCTGTATCTTATTTTGACGCACTGTACGCTGCGTCCCTCTCTGAATATTGATAGAACAACTTTAGAACATCGCCGTTGCTTGCAAACCCACATACAAACAGGCAGATTAAAGGTGATGCTTTCATCAATTCAAACAGTAATTTGCCTTCTTTTTGGATCCGAATGAACTGCAACTTTGGAGTCATTCATCTTAATGCGGCACCTTTGGCGCTGCGTGACAGCTGAGTATATAGGATGCAGTGGTGACTGACAGCAGGGGGAGAGGGGAACGGAGGGGCTGCTGGCTAAGGCTGCAGGGCAGGAGTTTAACTCCAACCCTGCGTCGCCACACGGCCTGTCAGACTTGTCGCACAGATGCCTTTATGTCTTTATTTAAATGCTTACAGCGAAAGATCAAGGCGTGAGAGTGCTCGGGCTGTATTCGTGCAGCCGGTACGTGACGACTGCCTGAGCATCCTTCAATCCACTCCGCCCTGCGCGGTGCTGGAAATCACACAGGTTGTCTAAACAGTCAAACAGCGGATCAATACGCCATCGATCGGTGGCATTGAGACTGAAGTGGTCCTGCGGAGGGGGCAAAAGATTCTCACTAGACGTCTCTTCAGCAGCCGGCTCGAGGACACATGCATAACGCACATCTGAGGAGCGCGCTGTTTAGTTTAGTTTATTTCGAACATGTAAAAAACCACAAGAAAAGAGACAAGAAAACAAATACAGGTGGGAATTCCACCACATAAAGAAAAAAACCAACATAAAAACACATATTTCAAGTTACATGTTCGAAAAGGAGTGGGAGGAAGTATAAACTTATTTAATCCCACCCTGTTTCCACAACTTAACATAAATGATATGTCTGTATTTATTTTTTATTTTTTGTTTTGTACATGCTTATTATGACATTTCCAGCTAATTTGATCATCCATTATTACTCTTGAATTTTTCACGCACGAATAAAGATTTGAAGTTCAGGGTTCCCCTTAAATTATAACGGGTGTCGTGAGTGCAGCACAGATGCATGAGAGTAGGCCTGTGTTGAAAAAAATCGATTAACCGATCCTCATAATTCCTAAAAATCGATTCGTATGTCTAAAGATCGATTTTTTTTCATCATTACATTAGAACTTTTGGTATTTTTTTGTTTATGCCCAAAAAAGGATAATTTGTTGGACACGAGAATAACTGGCGCCATGTTTTTGCCTTTAAATATGTTTAAAGGTGTGAAAACATCAAAGTTTTCAGTAATAATTGCATAAATTGTCTATATTTCATTACTTTATATAGTGTCTTAGGGTACATTTGCATAAAATGCTAAAAACCAAATTCTCAAAAATTAAAAACACGAAAAAGACGGAATCTGGGGAAAAATAAAACCGATTTCATACGTCTCTGTTTGCTGCCCTGAATCTGTTTGGTAATTCTGACCCACATGATGTTTCTGAAAGCAGTTATATCAGCATTCTGGGAAATGATTGGTCCTTACAGCATCATTATCTGCCGATACTTTGTGTTGAATCTCAATATAATACTAGTATTAATATGTTGCATAACTACATGGTCATATAATTCATGCAACAGCTGAAAAAACTGTTTTAAAAACACCAACCCAAATCAATATCGGAATCGAATCGGATCAAATCAAATCTTGATAATCGATTCTGAATCTTAAGAATCGGAACTGAATCGATTCTTGACATTTGAATCCCCAGCCCTACATGAGAGACACGCGGCCTCCCCGGGACTCGTAGCGCCTTCATGCCAACAAGGCTGCTCGTCTCATGCGAGCAGGTTCGGGTGCTGTCTGCTCAAGTCGGAGCGCTCCGCCAGCAGTTTGTCTCAAAGTGAGGGCATCCAGTCAGCGGCGGCAGCTGAATATAAAACTGGCTGCGCCGCGTCTCGGCGCTCGACTGACACAGTCGATAGCTCTGCATTATTCATGGGGCGGCGAGGCCCGATGAGATGGCCTCTCACCGAGGGCTGGATTTCAGCAGTCCCAAAGTTTGCCGGTGCTGGCGGACAGGCGGCACCTTCAACAACTGTTTACTGTCAGCAAAAAATGACAAGCCGAGGGAAAGGGCGCGGGACATAAATCGGTTGCCAGCAAAGGCAAATTTGAGGCTCCAAGTTTGATACGATGCAGTCTAAGACCATAGTTTTCACTATCTGGCGCTTTCTTTTTTCAATAAAATGAGTTGAGCAAAAATAACCCGTCTCAGAAAAATAAAATACGTATGACTTTCTTGTCAGGGTCCTTTTGTTTGCCATCAAGTCAATAAACACAGATCAAAACATTAACATGAAAACTGAAGAAAACGAAAACAAGTAATTTCAAATGTTGCTCCTCCGTGTTTGCTGATTTCCATTACACAGACTAAAGACATCAATTAGCCAATCTGTGCCTGTTCAAAAGAAAAAAGGATAAAAAAAGAACGAGGAAGAAAAAAAACACGTTATTTGGAGTAAATCAAACACGATGCGAAAGACAACCAGAGGCAATAAAGAACTCGGGGCTGCTTGATATCAGATCTCGGAGGAGAAATTTGATGGGCACCGATGAGCAGAAGGCATCTCGGGAGAATTGGACATGGGAGAGATTTAATGTGATCATAGGGGACGCTCATCTTTCAGGGAACGGGGTAATAATGAGCAATCAATAACATCCTTAACAGAGTTAGAGCGACTGGCTGACAGCAGATGTAAGACTCTGGCTAACAGGCTACGTCTGATCTCACATTACCGCGCTGGATCTGGGTTTAACATGCACACACACAGAAAACATGAGCGTGCACAGCGTATGGATGCATATACACCCAGCCGTCCTCTCCTCTTCGTAGCCAGTCACCCACACACACACACACACACACACACACACTCTCCTCAGGTGACATCTAGCTGTGCTGTCTTGTAACGATCAATAGCTGTAATCACATTCACAGGCAATGAACATGACAGTAGACTCTTGACTCGTGCACACTCTCCTCGCCTTATCTGCTGCCTGCTAATTCCACACTAAAATTATAGGCTGCACCTTCACCAGACAAACCCTCCACATGTTTTCTGAAGAGTGCTTTTCATGTATTTTTTGTATTTTACTACACAGATGGGCGGAGCGAACAGGACATCACAAGTAGGCCTGTGTTGAAAGAAATCGATTTTCCGATTCTAAATCGATTCCCATTTTAATTCCTAAAAATCGATTTTTTTTCATCATAACATTACAACTTTTGGTATTTTTGTGTTTATACCCAAAAAAATTATTTTTTGTTGGACACCATGTTTTTGCCTTTAAATATGTTTAAAGGTATGAAAACATTTAAGTTTTCAGTTATAATTGCATAAATTGTCTATATTTCATTACTTTATATACTGTCTTCAGGTTACATTTGCTTAAAATGCTAAAAACCAAATTCTCAAAATTTAAAAACCCTAAATGAAAAAAAGAAAAACGGAATGTGGGAAAAACTAAAACCGATTTCATACATCTCTGTTTGCTGCCCGGGATCTGTTTGATAATTCTACTCCACACAATGTTTCTGAAAGCAGTTCTATCAGCATTCTGGGAGCTGATTGGTCCTTACAGCATCAGTAGCTGCCAATACTTGCTGTTTAATCTCAATATAATACTAGTATTAATATGTTGCAGAACTACAGTCATATAATTCATGCATGTTTTAATAACACTCCCAAATCGATATCGGAATCGAATTGAATCGAATAAAAATCTTGATAATCAATTCTGAATCTTAAGAATCGGAACCGAATCGATTCTTGACATTTGAATCGATCCCCAGCCCTGATCACAAGCCAGCTGGAACACGCTCACCTTATGTCAATCAAAGTTAGCCCTTTTAGGGCAGTTGACTTAGCAAATGCTGAGCTATGATGCTCTATATTAATATATGTGAAACAACATCCGAAATGAGGACCAGCGAAGCTCCGCTTGGATCCGCAATCACCATCGTGACCGGTTTCGGTTGAACCCGGAGGGTCCAAAGAAGAAGCTAAGCCAAGAGCAGGCAGCTTGTGTTACTCAAGTGTTAGCTAAATGCATGGGGATGTTTCGCTGCAGACTTCGCCAGCAGCTCCACAGCGTGGCGTGGACTGGCTGAAGGACCTAACCCTTCCAAATAGAAGACCAGAGGGTCTGAAAAAGCTGCAGAGCTGCCAGTAAATCACTACCCATCCATCCATCCATCCATCCATCCATCCATCCATCCATCCATCCATCCATCCATCCATCCATCCATCCATCCATCCATCCATCCATTTTCTACACCCATTTTATCCTGTGCATGCTGCAAAGTTGGACATTTAAACACTGGACCTCAAGGATCGACTGTTTTGGAGCCAACCCCCTAGTGGCCTGTTGATGAACTGCAATTTTACGCAGTATGGACGTTCAAATGGCTTGATTACAATGGCTACGACTGCTAGCTATGTTCGTGAGGATATAAAAAGCACACCAGGTTGGGATACTGTTTACAAAACCACACTTAAAAAACCCACGTTCAGAATGTCTAATCCCCCTAGTGGTGGTTTGTGTGTGCATTTAAACTTTTTCATCTCCTAGCTAATATCAATCCAATCTAACAATCTTTATCCAAATGACCAGCACTGATCAATCCCACTCAATTGTATGTAGAGCAATAATGTATCTATTTGACCGTGGACACCGCATTAACATTAGCGAGGTGTGCTGGCAGCTAGCTGCTTGTTTCCACCATTGCAGTCCCGCACAATCAACTGCTGTTCAAGTACTTGGCTGTATGATGCTCTATGTATTCAGGGGACTATTTTTGGCTGTTCCCACACAGGTCTTATCCATGATGGTAAATGTATCTTGCAGCTTGGATGCAAAATATGAATCAAATAATATCTGAATACCTAAATTGAAAACCTCATGTCCACGTCACGAATGAATGGATATCGGGGTATTTGAGTCCAGCCTGGAGCACCAAGCACTTTGGCATTAGGGAAGTAAAGTGAGCTTTTACCCCTTTAAGTCAGCAGTTTTTCACCCTTAGTTCATTCACTCACTCGTTCATTCCTGCCAGACCCTCAACTTTCTGCTGTCCCTCATCTCTCCAAACTCAGACCATGGCACCACCTAAGAGCCACTGGTCTTTAACGGGAATCACTCCCCAAGAACAGCAGCCGGTTTCTTCCAAATGAGACAACAGGCTACACTTACTCTATAAGAACAAAAAAAAGTTTTTCAAACATTTTCAAAAAAAGGATTAAAGGGTGGGACATGGCTGGGTGCACACAAGTCAAATAAGGTTAAGAAGACTTCTACGTTGTATATTGACATTTTTCTTCGAAGCTCGTGTTATCACTGTTTTATGAACTAAAAATGTTTTGTTCTTCTGATCTAAGACCATTCAAAACTTATAAAAACTGCACTGACAGCGGCCAGATGAAGCATTACGATACTTCAAATGTTGCAAAATCATAGCAGTGTTCCCACATTTTTCACACCATCTGCCAATACATATCCCTAAATAAGTACAAAGAATTTTGCTTTAATTTGGTTAAAGAGTGTTATTAGAGGATGACTTAATTAACACACCCTTTATATTTGAATACAGCTTTGCTCTAAGGCGAGAAAGACATGACAACACAGTGGATGTGCAACGTCACCAGGACTTTTATCCTTCTCATAGGTTTTTTTTTTCATAAATGTTCACAGTGCAAGTATATCATCTGCACGCAACATTTCAGTGCTGCTTCCCTGTCTGAACCTTGAATTTTGATGTCCGTACCTTGGGCTTTCAAGCAGTAGAAGTAGAAGAGCCGTGCAAAGCAGGGACAAAAGGGTGTATTTATTAAAGAGATGAGTCGGGACGTTAGATAAGGACGGGCTCGGCAGGCCTGCTCCAAGATGAATGTCATTCCACCACTGAGGTCCCACGGGGGCGATGAGTCAACGCTGAGGAACTAAGAGCCGACAGAGCAGCCAGAAAACCACGCTAGGATATTTCCATTTTAGAGAGTGGTGGGGTTTTTCTTCCCTCCTCTCATAACATAACCTAGTTTGGTGTTTTTTTCTTCACCTTTTCAAACTCCTGGCCGTTAACCTCGAACACAACACATTTACCTGCAACTCCTCCAGAAGGCTGATACAACTCGCGTGTTTCCTGCCGCGGCCAGCAGTGATTGACATTCAGTCTATAGACTGTTTTTTTGGAACTTCATACTGCTGCAGATGCCCTGGCTCTTTTTCGACAACATGCACTAACAGCTGACCAGATGTGTTTGAGGGTTTCAGCGTCTCCTAGCAACAATAAAATGTTCTGGCACGACAGTCAAACACGAAGCCTCGACAGACCGAGGCTGGCCGGCGCAACTTTCATATATAGCGTTGCCCCAGTAACTCTGATTTCCCTCCCAGCGCAGATCTGCATGTGCGAATGCTGCCCGACCCCACCTCCCTCTTCCCTGGACTCGGTCACAGCTTCACGCATCCCTTCATCAGGTTGGGAGGTGTCCCCGAAGCGCTCAGATCCACGCACCTCTTTATCTTAGCAATGTCCGACACTACACAGGAAATGAGGCACACAAGAGCAATACAGCCAGCAGCCCTTGTCAATCACCACACACTACTTCAATTACCACTCTATTCCAAATCGTCTAACTCTAAATAAGACATGTGGCACAGTGGTAAAGTGGGTAAATTGAATTGCTGATGTTATGCAAGCTAAGTCATTAGTCGCATCCATATAGGGAAATCAGATGCTCCATAAAACACGGAGACAGAGGTGGTGTTTTATTTGGAGGAAGTGATAAACTTCTTGCCATCTGGGCATAAATCTGCATTTTTCTAATCATGAGAGTGCATGTTTGTTTTTGATGCAGCCCCCTCATATTATCACACTTGTTTGCTTCGTATATATCTGAAGACAGAGGCGAAAAAAAAAGGCAGTGGGGAGCAAATTTAGAGAGAGGAGACAGAGAGACAGAAACAGAATGCCAAGCAGATACACTAAGAGAGAAACAAAGACGGAGACAAACATACAGTGATAGGGAGATGGGGGGGAGAGGAGGAGACACATATGGAGAGATAGGGAGGGATGCTGGATGTGTGTTCTGCATCCCAAGGGATCACTTACTCAGTATAGACACAGTACTGGAGGACAGAGCACAACAAGGGTTCATTGGCCAAAATATCTCCCCTTTACACACACAGACAAACACACAATCCCTCCAAGCAATATTCCTGTAAGCACTCGTCCACTGAGAATAACCGCATTGACTGAAGTGGAGAGGAGGAAGGAGTGTAAGAGGATGATAGAATGAGAGGTGGAAGGAGAAAATAAAAGCGAAGGGATCAGGAGAAAGCGAAAAGAGGAGTGTCCACCTGGCTGGTGTCCAGGGGAATTAAACAGCCTGTTTACCCATCTCAGCGCTATGTTAGCCTAATGCTACGGACATGAGGCCCATTGATTTGTGGACCAATAGACCTGTCCCACAGCACGGGCAGATTACCGAGATCATTGGCTCCACATCGAGCAGACGCCGCCTCGCAGTCGCATGTCCAGGCAGCAGTTTTTGATCATTTCCTTTATTGTTTCTAAACTACAAAACCCACGAGTGTATTTGTTGAGACATAAATGACATTTGTCTAAAACGTGCATCCAGATAAACATGTCCATGTGCACCAGGACACAACCGCTCCATTATTTCCACTCAGCACCTGGAAGTATGCTTATTACTTATTATATGAAAGAGGATGGTTTAAGGGTTTCTTAGACGCGCTGCATCCGCGCACACATTACACACTCTGACAAATATTGGCAAGACGTCCTGGACTCCACACCCATCAGAGTTTTTCTACGTACGACTCACTTGCAGTGAGGAAAAGCAAATCTTTTACTGCACTTTCTTGTGGATCTCAGACCAACTACGATGATGCTGCTGTGACCATTAAATGTTAACATTACACAATATTAATGCTTCAAAAGTTTACTCACAAGGCCTTCAAAATGTAATTGCTAGTTTTTAAAAATCTTCCAAAAGCGAATATTTTACAAAATACACACGGCTTTGGCACACGAATGACCCTTATTTTGAAGGAGCATTTCCCTCGTGTTAGCACGTAGCTCTGAAACATCAAAACTGCAGTACGTTTGTGAAAACATACGTACAAAGCTTAAACTAATGTTAAAACCAGGACTAGGGAAAAAAAAGGAAGAAAAAAAGACAGAAGCTTGTTTTATTCATTAGCTATGTTGTAATTTATCCAGTTAGCGTAACATATGCTACCAGCCCTGATATTCTGCTCAAACTACAAGCAGTTTTAAAGGAAATCATCAAAATTGGGGTTCTTATGTTCTTTTTTTTTTTCTTATTTTCTAAGCATCAAAGCCAAAAAAAAATATTTTTAAACATTGTCCTTGCCAAGTGTTTCCTCTAGGTTACACTAAATTTACATTTGTTAAGAGTTTGGTAATACAATTACCTAGAGACTGTATAAAAACGTTTCTTTCTTGAACTTTAGGAATACCACAAATGTCTTGTAGTTCACGTCATCCCCCATCTCCAAGACGCCGACCAACACTATTTTTGTTTTTTTGTTGTGTTTTTCAAACTTCTGGAAAATTCTGAGCAGGAAAGAAAATAAATGAACACCCTTTTCATCCCAATCGCAGATGGACACCTCAGGTCTACAACAGAGAAGTGACAGTTCTTGAAGCTTTGCTGTCACTTTTACTAGAAAAGAAAAATGTAAGCATCCACTGCAGAGTTAGAACAGCATGTGAGGTATATGTCTAATGAAAAACTAAGTCTGTTTTCATGATGTATTATATTGTCTTAAGCACTAAAGAGGCTAAATCTGTTGAATTCTTTACTTCTTCCTCCCCACCGTGGAGCACAACTTGAATACCTAATATTTCAATGAGCCGCTGCTCTGGGTGTCATATTCTCTTAGACAGATGCATTCAGCTCCGTGCAGAATACACATTTGTAGTATTAATAGTGCACACTGCATTATTTCCAACTGAAGCCCCCCCCCCCCCCAAAAAAAAACATAAAAAAATAAAAAACTTGCTGCAGGACAATAAAAGACCACACACACTTAAAGCTACAGTTATCCACAAGTACAGCCCAACAGTGAGAATAATTCAACATTCTCCACAGTTTTCACTCAAGTCACTGTCCCACTTGATAAGCATGAAAATCCATTTATCTATAAAGGAACTGTATGGTCTGGACTGGACAATGTCTCTTTCATGGTCCCTTGCAGGCCTTTTTTTTTAGTGCACAAAGCCACCCAACTGACTCCGCCACTTCTGTAATAGGCCACATTCATTTGATATAGACACATCAAGGGAGATATTCCATTGGTTTCACCCTGCATCACAGAGGAAGCGATATGCTCTGAACATAAAAGAACAATGGATGCAAGGCAGATGCAGTTAAGCAAAGAGAAAGAAAAAAAAAGAAAGCGACTGGACATCACGCAGTCCTGCGTATGAGCACCATTTGTATGCTGGTGTGAACGCACGGACAGAACACCACATGGAAGGACTGAGCTGAAGCTGGCTGTCATTATCGCTCCACTTTCTCCTGCATGTGAAAGTTACTGTTGAGACTGCGAGTTGAGCCGGAGGACACAGACCCAGATTTAAGCCTTTGAGAAGAAAGAGGAGGAGGAGGAGGAGGAGGATGTGGAGGAGGAAAAGTAGTCAGATTACAGATTAGGGGGTGTGGAAGTGGTGGGATTAACTGTGTGGACTAAAAGGTAGTCCAATGTACAGCTCACCACTTTGCTACAGGGTGTTGTCACAGTTATCCTTGTGGATTATACCGTGGTTAACACAAAGACCAAACTGCGCCAACAGAAGCTTAATATAGAGAAAAAGCAAGCGCGCCATCCTGGAAACTCTTACTTGAACGCTTTCCACATAGTTACTGCGCATCTAATCCATATTTGTGTAAATAAGGAGCTTCACAACACAAAGACCTTTGAGACTCTGGTATTAACAACGATGCTACGTCTTAACCACCCTCTGGCTAATGCAACTAATGAATGAGAAAATGCTAGCGGGCTAACGGCTCTAATTCTCCTTCACAAGCTATCATGTTGCAGCCCAGACACAGATCAATACCATTTGCTCAACACACAGGAGGCCTGGGAATCTATAAAAGGGCTTTTATTGAGTAATTAAACACCCATTACTGTCCCGTGCAGCCAAACAATAAATTTGATCAGCCTCTCAGGCACAGATCCAGCCATGATTAATACTCAGTACTGGCATGATATAAAAGAACACAATGACATTTCGCTGAGGCCCGTTTTAGACCGCGGTAACAACACGAGTTGGTCTGTTTCAAGGGTGTTCAGTTGGACAGCAGCGAGGAAGGCGTTATAGACCACATACTGGTAACTCCTGCTGATCTGGGCTACCAGGGGTCACAACAGAAGGGCCAAACCCTGCTTTCTAAATGGTTGACGCTGCATATTTTCCTTTATCATATCTAAATTGGACATTTGGGATAAACACTTTCCTCCGGGTGACATGATAGCCCCAAGAGTGGAATTATCCACCTTCTTTGTCTTGATCTACACCCAACTTTGCATATTCCTGCATTTGCTGGACCTCAGAAATAGGCGGAGAAACGTGCATATGGCAATAGAGGGAATGTGCATGACGTCACAGATGCGACTTCACAGCGGGTTACGCCCACTGAGTGGCAGAAAGACTGAGTGGCAGAAAGACTGAGTGGCAGCGTAGACTTTCAGTTTGAGCAACTGGAAAACATGTCAAATGGGAAAGAGCTGTTGTGCGATCGACTGTACTCATAGATTTAGCAAGAAATCAGAGTTATCGTTTTACAGACTGCCGAAAAATAAGCTTGAGAGAGACAAATGGATCGCTGCAATTCACAGAAACAACTGGATTCCAGGCACCGAAATGTGGATTTGCGGTTCCCATTTTGTATCAGGTAATGTTGGATTTTTGGGTAGCTAACGTTAAACGGTCAAGTCATAAAGTTCGGTGTCCTCATCACTTTAATTTCACCAACAAATCCTGCCTTGAAGTAGGACCAAGCGTCAAGACTTTTGTAAGCCTTCAAGCTTTGCTTCGTGTATTTCCCTGGCGTAGAAATTAAGTACATATAAATAACAGGATTTGTGGCCAAATATTAATGTCCATGGACCACTGGTTCTTGGGGTAACTGTACGGGTCACTGTCAAGTCCAACTGCCTTTAATTTAAGCCCATAATCGGCTGTTATCCCGTCTTCTCCGCTAGTTGCAGCTGTTTTTGCTGATGTTTTGCCGCTAAGTGCGAGTAAGGGGGCTGGTCCAGTGGGGAAGTGACGTCAATGCATACCCTCTATTTCATAAGCGGCACACCATGCAGAAGAGCCGGGGCTTGTTGGAGTGGCTGACTCCGCCCCCCTAAAACTGCCCGCTATGAACAGACGTAGGAAGACATGGTTGAAAACAGGGGCTTTGCTTTGCATCCTTGGGGTGAGGGGGTTATGCAGTGTCACACAATAATTCAGGAATGTGCGTTACCTTTTAAGACCAAACAAACAAAAGAAAAAACAAAGGAATGATGCTGAAATTTTGGCATGACAATGTTAATGTATGATTCAAGATGTTTTCAGTCATGTACTAAAACTAAGACAACTCTTTTCTGTTTTGTTTTTTTCTTCAATTTTCCAACGTCTCTTTCACTTCCACAACTCAAAACCCTGCAACAATCCCGCCCTTGTTGGAGAATATTTTGCGTTGTTGAGCCCACAATATGGCATCTGGGTGATTCTCCTAAATATGAATGGCCCATTCACGGGGCTCAATGCCGTCGCTTGGCAGTGGCCCTGCCTCCCCTCCTTCCTCCGTACTCAAAACAATATTCCGCGCAGCAGTCTTGGCACTTTTCCCTGAAATCAACAAAAGAGGAACTCGAAACTGTCCCTGAAACCCTCAAAGCATTAAGCCTCTGTGAGATGCAAGTACTTGGCACAAGCAAAGCGATTTAATGACAATGGGCAAATCATACAGTGCTTTGAGAGATTTAGGGGATACAATAGCACTCCGTTTCCAAAGCACACATTAGTAAGCATGTCATTGGGACCCCCTGGGGGATTTGAGCAGCCTAGAGTATTGTGTAGTGGAGAGGATAAATATATGTTACTGGGCAAGAAGATGGAGCGCTGCCAGCGCCTCCCTCCTTCACACAACATACCGCGGGTTACAGTGTGAGCAATACATTAATAGAATAATCTTCTGACCACACAAACTAACTCGACAAACTGAACCCATTTGGCTTGTTAAGTGTACACATTGCATTGCATCCAAAATCAATTTACGACCATTTAACAGAGCTCAAGAGGTGCAGAGGAGGAGAGATTCTCACCTCAAAAAAAAAAAAAAAAAAAGCTCCTGCCCGTGAAAATAAAATAAAACAAACAAAAAGAAGAAAAAAAAGAGCTTGATATAAATGCACGGCGCTTGCAGCCATGCTGACCTCCGAGTGCTAAACAAAACCAGCAACGGACAAGCAGACACCCACTCAAAAGTCAATACCATGCGTGCCTCCTCTTCCTCTTGTATGGTTAATGCATGATGCCAGGTAGGGGAGACAGACGGAGAGTAGGATCTCATTATGCGCTGCATGCTATCATTAGCTATCTGCCACATGTGTCCATCCTGCCAGCAGAGTCATACAAGCAACATCCTAATGCTCTCTCCTGCTTCCTGTGGGTAAAACTTGGCCAACACACACACACACACAAACACACACACACACACACACACACACACACACACACACACACACACACACACACACACACACACACACACACACACACACACACACACACACACACCCCTTCCTGCCCTGCTTGCTGGGGCTTCACCAACAGATTTTCAAAGATTTAAAAGAATTAAATGTATTCCAAATTGAACCAAATTAGCTTTTTGTGTGCCATTTTTGTTTTACCTCATCGCTAAGTAATTATCTTCATGTTGTAGTCATTTAAAAATGTTGCCTTGGATACTGAGCATCCATAAAAAAAAGAAAAAGAAAAAAAGGGCCATTGTTGCAAATAAATTGAGGGACGTACATTCCTCTCCCTAAGTACGGTACCTGTGCTGGGCCAATATAAGTACTCTGTACTGGAAATATATACATTTATTTTAGTAGGACTTGCACTTATTGCATTTTACTATATCATCTATACAGTAGGTGCTGCTTGTCACAGTTAAAACGATCTGATAATGGAGTAACTAGTAATAACATTGTAATAACACTGCATGGAGGGTATTTTTCATGGCTGCAGCTGCATATTTAGCACACTGCCTTTTGTCTTGTCATTGATCAGTTTAAGGTGGCGGCCGAAGTCTTCGGCGCATCGGCTTCCTTTTTACAGCCAAAGTGAACCGAATCATCTCGGCGGTCGAGGTTCACGGCCGCCGCCGAGTGAGAGAGAGCGCCGTCTGCTTATGGCCAATCGAAGGCTGTATTCGTTTATTATTTCCACACTTAGCAGAGAGATATGGAGTCTAATATGCTGAGGGGAGAAAAAAAAAGGAATATTTGGACCCAAAACGTGGAGGTCCCCCTAACGAACAAGTTTCCAGGTGTCCAAATACTCAAAGGCCCAGTTAAGAGGAAACAGCATTTTCATTTTAGATTAAAAAAAACTAAGTAAAAAGATAAACTCAATTGATTCAGTAGAGATTTAAGTCCCAGCTGAAATACTTAGCTGATTTGAGCAACAGATTTTGACTTTTTTTTTTTTAAAGGGAACTGATTAGTTGTTATAAACAATTATTTTTACAAAGGAACCAATTTTGCTGTTTCTTACATGGGATTAGAATTGTATTTATTTTCTTAGTTTTAGACCAAACAGCAAATTTGAAGGCAGTTGGGATTTACTAGATATTCAGAGGTGAATTTAATTAAAGAGAAATACTGTCGATCCTTTTTTAGCAGCAGCTCTGCAGACGGATGCGGCAGGATCTGGAGCTGCTCGGCGACAGCAGCTGCAGTCGCACTCGCTCCCAGTTTGTGTCCATCTTCCAGGGGCCACAGGCAGCTCCGCGATGCCGTGCCACACGCCCAGCCACTCAGCATCCTTTGTGTGCATCCCCCTGGCAGCCCTCCAAGCTCACGCACACACACACACACACACACACACACACACACACACACACACACACACACACTTACACTCCCTCTCACACCCGATCAGCCATTGTTCATATACTACACACTTAAAAAAAGGGGTTGGGGGGGTAAGTTTTGCCAACTTAGTTGGTCGTCTCACGAGACGGCTGGCTAATCAAGACGTTCAGACTGATCCAGGATCAGGAAGCGGGGGGGCGGGGGGACGGGGGGGGGTATGGAGCGGGCGGCGACTACCTCTCCCAGCGTTACTGGAATCAGATCTTGGCTTTTAACACTTAGCAAGACAGTTGACTTTACTTTATTTTATCCTTTTATTCTTTTTAATTCTCGTCAGTTGTGTGAAATAAGACCTGGAAACAGGCATTGTGGCATAGAATTGTCAAATTAGTTTAATTCACCGTACGAATTGTTACAGATTACTTTTGTAATACTGTATTTGACCCGGTCTTTGTACGTTTTGACCGTATAGAAACATAATTCTTGCCATTGTAAGAATGAGATGTACCTGCTGTACTCTTAACTTTTAACAACTTGTGCTTTTTATTATTTTACCTCTTTTCTTATCATTTTTTTTTTCATTTTATTTGTTATTTACTGTTTAATTGAGTCTTGCCGCTTTTAATGTTGATGTAAAGCACTTTGAATTACCTTGTGTTGAATTGTGCTCTACAAATAAACTTGCCTTGCCTTTATCTTTTATTTTATCCTATTTTATTGATTGATGGTATGACTCTTACCTTTATTTTATTTAACATTTTATGTCTTGAGCTGTTTTGTCTCGTTATTTATTCTGTACAGCACTTTGCTCAGCTGTGGTTGTTTTAAACGTGCTTAACAGATAAAATTGGATTGGATTTGGATTGGATCAGATCAAGCCATCCAGCCAGAGCCCAGCGAGAGGAACAGACGTTGCAGACAGCTCTTTCTCTCGCTTTTTCTCATGCTTCTTTCCACGAGTGGGGAAAAAAGAAAAAAGAAAAAAAGAAGCGTCTCAATAGCATCCATCGTGGCGAGCTATTATGCATATCAATGCAATATTTAACTTCCACGACAATAAGCTAATTAGAAACCTTCTCGTTTGACGGCGAGATGTAGAGGATGAGCTGTGTGCCGCCATATTATTTATATAGCGTCTATTGCAACAGAAGTTGTCTCTAGGATGTTTCCAGAGACCCAGATCATGACCCCCGAGCAATTATTACATAAACAATGGCAGGTAAAAACTCCCCTAGTGTGATAAAAGCCTTAACCCAAACAGTGGCAAGAAAAACTCCCCTTTAGGAGGAAGAAACCTGGACCAGGACCTGGATCATGCCCCTACTCCATATCTGCTCAGGCCTACCAAGTTCCTAGCGTACTTAACACATCTACATGCTCGGCCAGGATCCGGGGCCTTGGACGCAGGGAAGAGAGTAAAGAGAGTGAGCAGGGACGTCTGCAGAAAAGGGGAGCAGCGGTCTGCAAAAGAAGCGAATAAAAACATGAAGCACTTGATTAAAATCAACAAAAAGAGTTGATCATCACGGAGGTGATGCCTTTCATTTTGCAGGGATTTGTAGAGAAATACGGAGAGAATTTGGCGGCTCTGATCTGTGATGGGTTTGCCCCCCCGCCCCCGCCCCCCCGTCTCCTGAGGATCTCAGCTGCAGACGGAGACCCGGGCTGACCCCGCAGCTGCTGTCGCCGCCTCGCCCGGCCTGTCTTCCCGGGTTTCTAACTTCCTCTCACCCTCAGCCTCCGAGCCGGTTCTGAAGGAGGATCACTGTCCACGTCTCTCAAGCGCATAAGCGCGATTCTGGGGGGGCATCCCAGTTCCAGCTGCAGGAGCCGTAATGAGATTAACGCATCCTGGAGTCCTGGCTCCCAGTCCCCACCCCCCCCAGACTCTGTGAGTGAGACGTGAGGATGCAAAAGAAATAAAAAGACTTCATCAACTGTCACTAAAAAACAACCCCCCCCCCACCCATAGGAAACTAAATAAAATGCAGCCAGTGTAGCAATAAGAGGGGGAGGTACAGAGGATCACGGTGTCAAGGATTTTCAGGAATTGGCGTCTGCTCATCTACGGAGAAGCGCAGGCAGCGGTCCTGCCGACAGCTGCTCGCCATCTCTAGGAGAAGGAACCGGGATCAGCGCGGGGGGGGCGGGGGGTGGGGGGGGGCTGTCAGCAAGACGCAGGCAAAAACACACAAAGACTGCACACCCTTCGCTACAGTTAGCTGACACAAAGCCCCGGCACCGTCTTCTGGGACGGAGAGGAGGGAAAATAAGTGGACAAAGAGTGAAATAGATGAGGGAGCGAGGAGACGAGGCGGGCTGACGCACTGTCGAGCCGACGCCGAGGACGGACGGGGACGCGGGGGGGGGGGGGGGGGGGGGGGGGGACAGGGAGATGGAGCAGAGTGAAACAGACAGACAGGTCCAAGAGGAATTTGTTTTATTTGCATGCGCCAGGCTCCCCTGGGGTCCAGCTCCACTCGGCGAGGCCCGGAGCACAAAAGATAACACTTAACATATTTGCTAGAAGATGACAGCCCTGCCTGGATGCCGTTTGAAGAGGCCCTTTTGTCAGGATGCTGAGACAGGACTAGTGCACTGATACGGACGCAGACGAGGAAACTAACAAACATCTCTCTCTCCGGCTTTCTTCCTGCCTCTTTGTACACGTCAAAAACCACAATATCCCCCCTTTACATCTGCCAGCAGTCCCACGGGGGAGCAGGCTGGATCGCAGGGGGACAGTAGGACAGCATTTAATAGTAAACATTACAGAGTGATAGAAAGTGTCAGGATCATTTATTTACGTCCCCGGTGGGAGCAGCATCCGCCACCCTCTCTGTTCACGTCAGGGGCCACGTTTAGGGAAATAAAGGCACCTGTACGCACTTCTCTCCCTGTTATCCCTCCTGTTATCCCTGCTAGCTGCCACAGATGTGAGGCGATACGTTACGTGTATAATGAGGGGGATTATTGCTACTGTCACCGCTGCACTCGCACACAGCCAACGGGTGCAGATCTGAAGCGAGGGATACACTCCATATGTTAGTACTTATCTACGACACACACTTCCACACACACCCCTGCTTCAGATGCAGCCACATACCCCCCCCCCGGTTTGGAGTCCGCTTCTAACAGAAATCTCCAAAAAACTGCAATTAGACAAGCTAACAGTTCTGCACAACTTCCTGATAAATATGCATGAAAATCCTCAGGTGCAGCCGACACTGTTTACAATAAAAAAACCTGGTCTCTTTTTAAAAAGCAAACATAATTACTGCCTGTCCTGTGATTCATATGAGCAGGAAGATGAACACACACTCAAACGTATGCAGGGAGCCGACGGTTCACCAACAGGGAAGCGGCAGAGACGAGGAGGAAGGAGTGGAGGATATGGAGCGAATGCATGTGTGTGTTTCTGCAGAGCGTGCGCTCAAAAGGTCAGAGGTCGAGTCTTCAATAATGCTTGCTACGAAAACCCAAGAACGTGCAAAGGTGGAACTGCGTTCTCGGCAATCGGAGCGGCGCCGCGTCGCCTCGGCCCTTCTTTCTGCACGAAACGCACGACAAATACGCGCGTTTGAAATCCCTCAAAAATAACCCATTCATTTGGGTTTTAGTCTTAAATTTCACTGAAATTATAACATTAATAATTATCACCGCATTCTGCTTCCATTTACAAAAAGTTGAAATATAAAAAAGATAAAATATAAATATGTATTTTGACTCACATGTGCCACTAATACCATTAAAAGATGAATAAAATCATGTTTGAACAGAAATTAACAAAAATGATCACTTTAAATCCTACCTGTCTTATTAAATCTGCAGATTTGAAGATTTCTAAAGTTCTACAACAATATTCCAAGACAAATTATGACTTTATTTAATATCTTAAAAAAAAGAAATTAATTAGGGCCACTGAAAATGAAGCCATCTGTAATTTAAATGAAGCCCACTTAGTCACCAAATATTAATTAACAAACTGTTACAGTAGCTTGTGTTTGTGTGATATGGCCTGCAGTAGAAAAATTACAAATAAATAAAACTATTTTGGGATATTTGACACCCCAAAAATACACTAAATAAATGCACGTTTTATATTTATGACAGATATGAAACACGGTGCAGGCTGGTGCAGATAACAGGGCTCAAATTCAGCTCCACCAGCTGTCTCAAGTCTTTTTTTTCCCCAACATTACCTAAAGCAATAATTTAAAAAGACAAAATGAAAAGTTGATGGAAGGAAGTTGATGAAAAACAACAAAAAACAGACTCACCATAGACGCTGCTGCTGCTGCTGATCATGTCGTGCTGAGACAGGGGAGAGGAAGAGAGAGGAAGAGGAGGTGAGATCAATGCTATTAATATGTGGTGAACAATTTTGAAGGAAGGATTCCTTTGCAAGGGGAGGGGAGGGGGGGGCGGCAGTGTTTTGGCTGCAGCACTACTTGGGCCCTGCAAGTCTTGCAAGAAAAGGAGTCTAACCTACATGCATCTCATTAGAAAGTGGAGCCCGGGATGACAGGAAGGGGGCTGAGGAGGGAAATCAACTGGTGCGAGTCAGTCGGGAGGACTTCAATCTGATCACAACGCCCTCAAAACCGTCCAGGGCTTGTTTCAGATGATAAATAAATAACTAAATACTGCGGTGTCATTGGACTTGCCCCGTGCGCGGTGTCGCAGGCGCCCCGTGCAAGCTGGAAATGCCTGGAAATGCCTCAAACGTGCATGCAAGTTGTGGATTTGGCTTTTTTTTTTTTTTTTTTTTTTTTTTTTAGCTGATGTCCAAACTGTGAAACGCGCAAGAGGACGGACGCAGCTTCCAGCGGCGCAGGTGCGCTCCTGCACGCTCCTGCACGCTCTTGCACGCTCCTGCACGCTCCTTTACCCCCGAAATGCAAAAAGAAAATACAAGTCAATCAGTTTTTCTGCAGCAGATCTCGCTCACGCATCGTTTAGAACCCGGGGAACTTCTCTTCTCCAAATGACGGGGTTTTATTCCCGTCCTGCGCGTCTGACTGCAGACGCAGCGGATCCCCTGCACTCCCCCTTCCTCCTTACCTGGATTTTTGTTCCTCTTTTCTATAGCGACAGGTTGACCTCTCACTTGGGGGTGGTGGTGGAAGGGTTTTTTTTTTAGGGTCTCATCGATCCCGAGGAAAGCGGCTCTGCAGACGGACGGAGGTTAAGCCTGGCTGCGTGCGCGCTGAAGCCATCCCGAGTGGACGCAGGGAACACTGACCGCGGCCACTGCCATGTTGGAATTTCACCAACCCCTAGAACAGCTGCCTCTCAGACTGACCAGCAACTGCTGGCCAGTGCGCATGCGCCCCTGGGGAGAGAGAGAGAGGGAGAGAGAGAGAGAGGGAGAGAGAGGGGGGAGCGCATTTCCAATTACCGCCTATGAGGTTATTATGAGCAACTAGTTGTCTGGCAAGATGGCCAGCGGGGATGAAAGAGAAGGATGGAAAAGCCAAAAAATAAAAAGAACAGAAAAAAAACAACCCGAAATGTCACTTTTAATCATAATAACTATCTAATCTAATAACAATAACAAGATGTGCAATACCATACGTGTGTCTACCTCACACACATCTTACCTGCTTTTTTGCACTTTTTCTCTCTCTCTCTGTATATACTGTTTATACCTCGTAATTATATATTTTTTTTTACTTTTTTACTTTTTTTTACCCCTCCCCTGCATGTGTGTGTTAAGTGTACTGCTGCTAAACAAAGTGAGTTTCCCCATTAAGGGAGAAATAAAGGATTATCTTATCTTATCTTATCTTAATCATCTGAACTGATCAAATATTAAAGATCAGGTTGATTTTTACTGTTTTTTCTTTATGCATATTAAGTGCACCCCTGGTTCCTTCAAGGTTTTGAGCTCATAAAGAGTAAAGTTGGATCAGTTAAAAAGTTATTTAGCTAAAACACTCACCTCTCAACCCGAAATGTGTCCTGCAGAAGCGCAAGACGCGTCGGAGATGCTGCGCAAAATTTCCCCGAGATAATTATAGCGGGCGATGTGGAATTAGCAATTGAAGCTCTAATTAGAATGGAAATGTCCCAGTTAGTGTCTTATCAAAGCATCAGCAGGGAGACCAGGGTTTAAACAAGATATCAAAGATGGGAGAGCTGTCAGCTCATTGGTTCCAGTAACACCCATCAAGTTGATGGCGCAGGCGCATGGAGATTAAAAAAAAAAAAAAACCACTTAGTATTGTGAAATTTAAGGTGAGGTTAAAGAAAGAGAGGAAACAATAGATTTGAAAAAAAAAACTGGGTCAGCTGTATCCATGCTGAGGTCAGCAGGCAAAGACATTTCTCAGTGATGTCCTTGAATTAGCAGCAGTGTCTTCCCTCCTTCCTTCTTTCCTTCCTCCCTTTCTTCCCTCCTCCAGCCTGGGACTTTTGTTCATGCAGCCTTAAGATACATCTTCTGCTTAGTTTTTTAGTTTTTTTTTTGTATTCCAGCCAAATCTAAAAAAAATGCCAATCATCTAAAGCATTTATTTGTAATTTAAAATGAAAGAAAACAATTCATGGCTTTTCCTCGTTGCATGAAGGCCTGTTATTTTTCAAGGCTGAGCTAAATATTGGACTCAGATATAAATGTTTGTTAGTTATTTTGACTAAAAACATGAAAGAGCACAGAATATAAGGACATTTTCAACTGATTGTCAATATATTTCTTCAAACACACTTGAGACGATTAACCAGACACCTGACGTTTCTAGCAACAACTTCACATTCTTCATGACATTTTACAGAAACTTGGCCCGTGACGGTCCAAGTTTGTGAAATGTGACTAGTTAACAAATGGTAAGTCTGACAGGACACTTTTTAAAAGCAGCGATGCAGTTTTGAAGGTTTCTTAAGTAGCCAACATCAAGGTGGGGATGCTACCTGCTCTGCTCGCTCTCTTTTACCACCAGGGTGTTGAGTGGGTGGAGTAAAAAATATCTGATTCAGATTCGGACAACTTTATTCACCCAAAGACGTGCAGTTTATTTTCATCTTATCCCAAAAAAACGACATATTTGGACAAATAATGAGTTGCAACAGACCTGTTATTTTTCAAGGCTGAGCTAGCAAGACGATTCATTTTACTTGGATGGAAATCTTCTGCAGCTCCTACTAATGTCTCTTGGATCAAATCTATCTTAAACTGTATAAAGTTGGAAAAAATAAGGTGCACATTGAATGGGAGCACGGACAAATTATACACTACCCTTTTTTCTCTCATATACTGTATAAGAGGCTTGATTTCCCAGCGGTTCCAGAGTGATGTTATTTCTCCTAGTTGTGTGACTTGTTTCCACCCTGCTGGATGGATGTGAAGATAAGACACAGTCTAGTTAGAAACACGAGGAGCGTTTATACGGCGAATAGTCTGGTTATGAGGATTTCACTGTATTATCTGCTCCATCTGGATGTAACTTTTTTGTGTGCGTTTCTTTGTTTCAGGACTTTCTTTGTTAATGTCCTTCACCTATGCATTATAATTCATAAGTGCATTCATACTGTTAATGTTTGTCGTGCCAAAAAACTTTATTCACCCCAAGAAGTGCAGTTTATTTTCATCTTATCCCCAAAAAACAACACATTTGGACAAATAATGAGTTGCAACAGGCTTTGGTTTGGGCCGCGCCCCACAACCACTGCAGTCTGTGCCAGTCTGCCATGAAAGTGGAGATCTTTCCTCTCTAATAATAATAATATTAATATTAATATTAATAATAATAATAATAATAATAATAATAATACATTTTATTTATAGAGCACTTTTAAAAGATCTCAAAGACGCTTGTAATAGTATGCAGGTACCACATCACATGCGTGCTCTTTTTCCTCTGGTGACCACATCTTTCTTTTTTTTTAACAATATCTTTATTGATTTTTTTATTCACACACACAGGATATTATTATAAAAGACATTTCACAACAACTTTTGACTTAACAACATTAACTTAACTTTTGACTCTCTTTTCATCTCTCTTCTTATAAGGTCAAAAATTAGTACAAAGTAGCATATGACAGTATTGTAAGTACAGTCCAATGGTACCTGTAGCAAATTAAAGATGTACATAAACAAAACTTACACATAAACAAAAATTACACTTTTGCTGTCGCCCTCCAAGAAGAAACGTATAGAAACGTAATTCTTGCCATTGACCCGGTCTTTGTACGTTTTGACCGTATAGAAACGTAATTCTCATCAGTTGTGTGAAATAAGACCTGGAAACAGCATCGTGGATTAAAATTGTTGTTTGTTTCTTCGAATCCAGAAGTTATAGATCATAGAAAGAAATGTAATTTCAAACATCAGTATGCAAGGACCACTCTCAAGCAGATGTGTATATCGGTTGTGGGAGTAAAACTGTGGAACTCTCTACAGAATGATTTAAAGGAATGTACAAATTTACTTAGGTTCAAAAAAATGTATAAATATAAAATATTTAAGTTATATGATCATGAATAGGCTGGGACTTAAACAGTACTATTGATATATGTGGTTGGTTTCTATTTAAGTGTATATTTTATTGTAAATATTGGTTACATTGAGTGTTCTTTTTGTTTTGGTATTGAATAAGGGGCAGGTAAAGTAAGACTTGTCTTCATCCTGCTCCTTTTCGGTCATGGGTGTGTAGATTGAAGTGTACAAATGTACTACTGTAATATTGTCAAACTATGCACCACCAGGCACGAAATAAATAAAGAAATAAATGAATTGTCAAATTGGTTTAATTCACTGTACGAATTGGTACAGATTACTTTTGTAATACTGTATTTGACCCAGTCTTTGTACGTTGTACGTAATTCTTGCCATTGTAAGAATGAGATGTACCTGCTGGACTCTACTGCGCTTAACTTTTAACAACTTGTGCTTTTTATTATTTTACCTCTTTTCTTATCATTTTATTTCAATTTCTTTGTTATTTATATTAATTGTGTCTTGCCGCTCAATGTTGATGTAAAGCACTTTGAATTACCTTGTGTTGAATTGTGCTATACAAATAAACTTCCCTTGCCTCCAAGACCCTTCCCCTCCCGGGGTTCACCACTACTTTGATATTACGGTATCCCGCCCTGCATTTTCCTCCCGTAGAAGCTCCCCTATATCTCCTTTTTTAATGAATTGATTAAACGGTTTCCAGATTTCCCCGTACATCCCGAGTTTGTTTTTTAATGTATCTCTCCATTGACATACATTGTACCATAACCTTGATCCAAGCACCAATTGTAGGTGTTTTCTTCCAGTTAAGAGCAATAATCTTTTTTTTTGCCTGCAATGGTGTCCACGTCTGAGGTGGAAGGTGCCACTCGAGTGTGTTTCCTATGCAGCGTTGCTGTAAAAGGCTCCCACACAGGTGTGGAAGATCCTGGACGGGAATATTTGCGTGCTTTAGATGGTGTGACATGTGGATGTGTGTGTGAGGGGTGAAGGGAGGGCTGGATGGATTTTACAGTAACATAAATCTAAATAGATTTTAACTCATTAGCCATTGGAGAGGTAATGATGTAAGTCTGCCACTAATGAGCTTAAGCTCTTAATTGAATAGGAGGGGGGTAAAAGAACACACACACACACACACACACACACACACACACTGATACGTGTAGATACAATCCCGCCCCCTCTTTTGGGTGGCTGTATTTCTTCTTTTTTTCCTTCTACTTTCCCTCTCCCCCTTTCTCTCTGGGGTCATAAAAGAGCTTGGGGTGGGGTGTGTGTGTGTGTGTGTGTGTGTGCGTGTGCGTGTGCGTGTGCGTGTGTGTGTGTGTGTCACATGGCTGCCCAGATTTGAAACTTTCGGTGCCCGCCCCCTCCACACATGTCAACGGCAGCTCAAAGAAAGAAACAAATACAATCTCATATTTATTAGTTTAGTTTAGTTTATTTGTTCGCACATATTAAAAACAATACAAAAATAGTGACAATACAATAATTAGTGCAGTGCAGGTGAGAACAAATCTCATATTTATGAAATTTAAATGCAACAAAAGGCATTTAGAGCAGGGGTCTTCAACCTTATTTAGCCCAGGGCCCCCTTGGATGAGAGAAAAACAGAGCAGGGAACCCCGCTTGTAATTACTATTTTTTCCCTTTTTTTAATGTGTCAAGTTTTAAGCCTGGCTTATAATAACTTTTGAATGTGTTTTATTCTGCTTATATCACCTTATTAACCAATTCCTGACTGGGTTATTAGCCTAGCCTAGGTTAGCACCGTCAGATGTGGAAGGAGTAAGGTTAGGCCGAGCTGTAACGTTACAATCTGCAGCTTTAGGCTTCGTTATTGTCACAAATTTATCCATCAGGTCTAACTAGCGTTAAATATGAAATAGCCAAGTCAATTTCGCAACAAATTTTCTTTTCTTAAACAGCTAGCTAGCTTGTTTTTCCGCTCTAAAGTTGACATTGGTCACATGACTCACGTCATGGGAATCATTTATGTAGAGTTGTAGACTAAATAGTTATTGTCAAAAGTAGATTATTATCGCCAGAGCCGACTGGGAGATTTGCGAGGCCCTGTGCGGAATGGCCGGGGGGGGCCCTCGCGCGCTCGCTACGCTCACGCGCGCAAAATCTTGGGGTTTTTCGGGTCGGATTGGGTGTCTATATGCGCAATTTTAACTCTCCAATTAGCAAAATACTGGATACCTTCCCCTGCCTCATCATCATCTCGAGTGCCTCGACGCGGGGCCCCGCGGCTGCTTGAGACCCGGTCGGATCGGTGATTTTTGTAACAAATTTATCTAACGAGGCTTTCAGAGAGGCATTAAACTCTTCCATTTTCTTTAGTTTTTTTCTTTTTTCATCCCCTGATGGAAATTTCCTGAATTTATATCGTTCTCTCGACATTGTGTGACAGTTTGTTCCAACTCCACCGTCTGGATCAGAGCACCTTGTGTCTGCGCTTGGTCTGATCAGTTGTGTTGAACAACAGACACGCGCATCATTATATATTGATATGCACAGACTAGTACACATTTAGGTCTATAATGGAACGTGACTGTTGATATTTATAAGGGAAAAAACGAAAAAAAAAAACGAAAAAAAAAACAAAAATTGAAAAAAATTAAAAAAAAAAAAAACGGCCCATAGCGCGAGGCCCCTTGGGGCGCGAGGCCCCGTGCGGTCGCACGGTTCGCACACCCCTTGCGGCGGCCCTGATTATCGCCTGAGTTTTCTCAATCATATTACCTTTATTTCATTTTAAGTTGGAGGACCCCCTGCAGAACCTCATAGCGGTTGAAGACCCCTGATTTAGAGTGAAACAAAGCTCCTGATCCCCGAACATGACGCTAATCAAACGTCCTTATTCCTTATAAGAGGAAGAACATGCGACGAGACCCATCACTTTGATGTGAGCTTCTCTTATTTCTTACTTTTCCTCTTCATCTTTTTTTTCTTCTTCATCTTCCAAATAATTATCAGCACTTAACCTGCCGCGTCTGGCACGACGAAAAAGTGCCAGCATCCATTTGGAGGAAGTCAAACGCTTATAGGATAAAATGTCTATTCCCTGCCTTCCCTATGAAATGGACTGTTGCTCCCCTGGTAATACACGCAATGAAAATGATGATATCCAATTTCATAGCGTCTTCTATCAAATATACCCTGATGTAAACAAAGCCCTGGTGAATGGGGGGACAATGGAGGAGGAATCTCAAAGCCAGGAAATCCACGGGGAGGAAGCGGCAGAGATTACAAAAGCCCAGACAGTGTTTCCAGTGGCTCAGATAAAGAAGAGAGAGGGAATAATGTAGGAAAATAGAAAAAGGGATGAGTCGTCTGCGCTCAGAGGCTCGAGTGTGGCCAATCCTCTTTTATGAGCCCAGACTAGTGCCCTGATGGGACACGGCGTAGATTTGAGCAGAGCCTATTGAGCATAAGCTGCTAAATTTGGCAATAAAAGGAATGTGATTTACTGTAAGCTCCAGTGGGCCAAGAGCAACGCAGCCACCGGCCTGAAAACAGACACACACACACACACCTGAGAGCAGGAAAACACACACACACACACACACACACTAACAATAACTCACTCACTCTGTTACTGTCTCCTGCTCTCTCCCCCATTTTCCCTGACACCGGTGTGAACGGCTGGCCGGCTCGGCCTCTCTCTCAGCCTCTCTCTCAGCCTCTCTCTCAGCCTCTCTCTCAGCCTCACACACACTCGCTCCGCCACTCATGCGGCTCAGCGCCACTGACTTTGACAAATAACCAGGAAGTCCCGGCGTTGGCTTAAAAACTCCAACTTGTTCAGTTGCAATTCTGCATTTGTCCTGCTTTAATGGCCACGGAAGTGGCTTTGGAGGTAATCTGTCAGTGATTGATTAGAGTAGGGGCTAAATCCCTCTGCCTGCTGAACACGTTGGGAGGCTGCAGACACCGCCTGCTGCCGTACGGTTGCAAAGGCAGAGTGAGACGCAGCGAGACCGGAGCATATCTGTGCATCCACTGGAAGTTCCCTTGCACTGATAAGAACTAAAGCCATAATTCCAGCTGGAAACTCCACCTGTCCAGGTCCAAAACATCCTTTATATACCTATACAGCTATGTATATGTGTATGTATGCACGTGTGTATATATATATATATATATATATATATATATATATACACATACATACATACAGGTATGTGTATGATTATATGTATGTATGGGTATATGTTTATGTGTATGTAAATGTATATGTGTGTATGTAGATATATATAGATATAGAGCAGATATAGTTAATATAGAGATAGTACGGTGTAAATAAGTATATTTATATAAATTCAATTCAATTCAAATCACTTTATTTATCCCCTAGGGGCAATTTAAAAGGCATGACAGCAGCTTAAGGACATACAAACAAACACACAATTGCACATAACAGATATTCAACATTTAAAATACGTGTGTTTTAAAGGTATTGTGACATGAAAAACACATTTTTCTTGATTTTTTGTGTTTTGTTGGGTGTCTTGACATCAATTACACCCAAAAAACTGGGCTGGGCTGGAGGAGGTTTGGAGGAGGAGCGGCGCAATGATTGACAGGAAAGGGGGAAAAGGAAGCGTTTTTCACGGCGCAAAAAAACACTGTCATAAAAAGCCAGGAATGGAGTACTAGAGTGAAGTTTTTCTTGTTACACTCTTTTAGACACATTTGAGGGATGTTGGCCAAGACTTTTAATAGTGTTAAAAGCATGTTAAAAATGATGTCACAATACCTTTAAAGTGCACTTAGATTTCTGGGGTCTAGATAGAATAGAATAGAATATACTTTATTGTCAGTGTACCTGGGTACAGTGAGATTTAAAGCAGCATCACCTCTCCAGTGCAAGACAAATAAGAAACAATAGTGCAAACAATAAGAAATATAACAATATAAGAGATATAAATAATGTAAAAAATATAAAAAAGGTTAAGGTGCATTTGAATAATGAAGACCTGAGATTGTATTTACAGATGAAAGTATATACACATGTAGTGGAATATTGCACAGAGTCCGGGAGAAGTATTGCACGGTAACTAAAAATGGTTAAGATGAGTAAAAAAGAAACAATAAATAGATTGATGATAAAATAGATTAAGATGCTGAGTTTAGCTGGACAGCTCTAGGGCCAAAGGATGATTCCTCATCTGCATCCTGCAGCCTTATATGGGCATGTGTGTACAAATATATAGAAATATTCAACTATGTGTATGTATGTATAGATAAGTGTGTGAGTATAATTATAGTATAGTTAGTTATTATAAATACGTGTTAATAAATGATTAGTGAATGGGGGTAGGATTAAATAAGTTTACACTTCTTCCTACTCCTTTTTGCACATGTAAATTAAAATATTAAGTGTTAAAGTATGAAATTCTTTGTATTTTTTTGTTTGCTTTGTTTTGTTTTCTTATTTTCTCTTTTAATTGTTGTCTTTTACATGTAAAAAATCAAATCAAATCAATCAAAATACGTGTGTGTGGAACGCTGTAGTCTTTCAACTTCCTTGTTTATTCCCATTTATTTCCATATATTTTGATCAATTCCCATGAAAAGTTTATAGTTTCAAAAAACTGCCAGGACCGTGCGACCCGTGATTTATTTCTTTTAAGGGTTTTAAGGAAGTGGTAGTGCAGAACATAAGAGCACAGCAATGCAAGAGATGTTTTCAGAAGCCCACAGGTCTCCAGAGGGAAATACTTAGCATCACAATATTTATGTTTAAAACCCAGACCTTCAATATTTATTATAAACTACAGTACATCCACAGACCTGTACTGTGTGAGAGTCTGACATAAGGGAGGAAAGATTTATATCTCCTGATTCAGGCTTAAGCCCAGTTAAGCGCTAGATTTGATGATACCAAGAATGCTCAATATAAGTTAAAAGAAAAGTCTTCCGGTGGAGAACATTTCCTTACAGTAAATCCTTTAATGCTGCCCTTTTAGAGAAATACTTGCATGCAAACAGTTCGACAGTCTTCATCTGGGACCACGAGGCCGACTAATGACACCTAATGCACTGATGAAATGAAGTATCACCAGAAGGAAACATTAGCAAGGTGAGCTGCGAGTGCTAATACGATCGCTGTGCGTTCATAAATAACAGTTTCCCCCCTGGATACTCATTTCTTTCTATTTGCAGTTAAAAGCCCATATTGTGCTCTTTTATGGCTTTGCAGATTAAATCAATTGTTCTATTTTTCATGCTGCAGATGAATCAACCACTGACAATTACATCTCCAGTGATGTCATCATCACTTGAATGTTGCACGTAAAGCTGCGCCGTCTGCTGTAATCACAATAAAACATTCATGCAATTCATTTCAATTTATGGGACATATTCACACATTTAAAAGGATCTGCAATATTACTGTCCGAGGTGTAATTAGCGGTGACTTTTTCCTTCCTTTCTTTTATAAAAAAGTCCTTTTGCCCATCATGTGCATGCTCCGACTATGAAAATGTTCAGCATGAATCTTAATATCACTTAAGAGATAATTATTCTGCTCACCACAAAAACTGACTAACAAAATAGGATTCAATCAGAGCCTCTGCATAATGACAGTCATTATGAAAATAATGAACAAAAAAGTAATAATGACATCCCTGTCTGCGCTCGTGGCTCTTTTTCTCACACATCTCCATGGTGATTTGAGTTCTTCTTTTTTTTCCCCATAACTCTGTGTTCTGGCTGGACCGCGGTCACTTTAATCACACTGTTTATGGTAAACCAGGCGTAGTGTGCTCTCTCTGTGCGTGGACTCATTTAATTAACCACTTGAGAGGTGTAGCCGAGCCAACAGCGGTCCGGCGTTGTGTCGTGCGGCGGGGAGAGCAGGGTTATTGTTGCTGACCGGTCCGGCTCTGAAAAGTGCGCCGCACCTCTCTCTGCTGGCTCACTGAAATGAGACCAATCCCCCTCCGGGCAGGAATATACCTTTTCTACCACTGATGCAAATTGACGTCTGACAATCAAGAATAATATAATTATCTAAAGGGAAAAAAACATGCTGGGATGAAATGTGAAATCCCTGGCTGCCTGATCCGTGCAAGCCTCAATTGAGGGAATAAAATGTGGATAATATTGGCCACGGTTACATTATGTTTTTTAATTCTGAATTAATTATTCCCAATTAAATAATTCCGAATTAAACTATTTTCCTTCGAGTTTACATGGAAATAGTAATTCCGAATTGAGGTTTACATGGAAAACACATTTGATCGGCTTTGTCCAATTCCTCTACAGGTCTGGGGGTTGGGAAGGTTCTGATTGGATAGGGGGACGGATCGGAAGTTACATCTACCGGAAGAAAAACAAACTTAGCTGCTACAACTTTGAAAAGCTCACAATTTTTATGTTTCCTGTTTCCATCTGTTCTTTTAATTATTTCCAGTTCCTCCAAGCTATTTATTAAATAAATGGTCTCTGCTCTTGGCCACCATTTACTGCGTGCTGCCATCTTGAAACTTTGTTTTGAAAACAAGCCCAGCGCGGAATATAAGCGTCACCGCGACAGACGGGCGAGGGAACGAGCAGCGCAGAGAGATCGGAATTAATTCAAAGCGATTATCTGTCCCCGAAAACTGCAGAGTGAGTATGTAGGTGAGTGAGCAGGTGTGTATGTCTGTGTAGCTTTGTGTGTGTGCAAAGTGAAAACAAGGCTTTACCTGAACTGTAACTATAGTGGAGGACAGCAAACGCAACCCCGCTACCCGAGAAACCAGAATAAACCCAAAACCGGGCCACCAGCCGCCCCATGGAGGGCCAGAAGAGGGCGGGAGGAAACCCCCCATGGAGAAATTTGACAACAACGCGGTTCTGTGGCACCTGTGCAGACGCGTCCACAGGGAAAGTGTCTGTTAACTGAAAACCTTCATTGCTTAATGCCAAAATACCTTTTAGGTGTTTCTGAGAAGGAATGACACCTTTACTGCCTTTTTTGGCGCTTTTCCACTAGTACCTACTCAGCTCTACTCGACTCACCTCGGTTTGGTTCTTTTCCACCAGGGGTCTAACGTGCCGAGTAGATACTTTTTCTGTATCTATTCTGCCGAGGTTCTAAGCGGCTGAGTCGGCTGTATCTGACATCATCACACTACAGGCCACCGATTGGTCGGGGGGTTGAAGTCAGACGTCTGAGTCAGGAGGAGGAAATCAGAGAAAGAGCGACTCTGACAGCTTCTTGTTCATTTTATTCAACAGGCAATGGCAGCGCCAAAAGTCTGTTTCATGGTCCAACTCTGAGGTGCAGATGTTCATAAACCTGGTGCTGAGGAGAGAATTAAAAAGGGATCTAGACGGGCGATAAGGAACGACAAGATCCACCAGGAACTCTGTCACTTCATAGCTGCTCAGCTACCAACGGACTTTTCAGCAGTGCGAGACAAACAAACAAATTAAAAAGCGTTGCTGCTTGAAGCTTCTCTCACTCTCATTTTTTAACTTGATATCAAACACAAGCCACAGAGCCAGCAGCACTTATATCATCTGTCTTTTTGTCTTCTTCGTTTAGATACACAATCAAATACGTCACAGCAGCTTCGCTCCAACCTCCTACTTCTGATCTGGGTGTTGAAAAGAAAACGAGGGTAAGGCGAGTTGAGTCGGGCTGAGTAGGTACTAGGAATGGGCGATATTTTACCGTTCACGATAAACCGTCAAAAAAATTCCTCACGGTAAGAATTTGTCATCTCGCGGTAAAAATGATAAATTCCCGTTGATGACGTTTTTGTGTAAAGCTGATTTTTGGAAGGAAGGAAGGAAGGAAGGAAGGAAGGAAGGAAGGAAGGAAGGAAGGAAGGAAGGAAGGAAGGAAGGAACAAAAGAGGAAGGGAAGAAGGAAGGAGAGAGCAGGAGGAAAGAAGGAAGGAAGGGAAAAAAGAAGGAAAGAAGGAAGGAAGGAAGGAAGGAAGGAAGGAAGGAAGGAAGGAAGGAAGGAAGGAAGGGAGAAAACAAGGAAGGAAGGAAGGAAGGAAGGAAGGAAGGAAGGAAGGAAGGAAGGAAGGAAGGAAGGAAGGAAGGAAGGAAGGAAGGAAGGAAGGAAGAAAGAAAACAAGGAAAGAAGGAAGGAAGGGAAAAAAGAAGGAAGGAAGGAAGGAAGGGAGAAAACAAGGAAAGAAGGAAGGAAGGAAGGAAGGAAGGAAGGAAGGAAGGAAGGAAGGAAGGAAGGAAGGAAGGAAGGAAGGAAGGAAGGAAGGAAGGAAGGAAGGAAACAAGGAAACAAGGAAAGGAGGAAGGATGGGAGAAAAGAGGAAGGGAAGAAGGAAGGAGAGAGCAGGAGGAAGGAAGGAAGGAAGAAAGAAAGAAAGAAAGAAAGAAAGAAAGAAAGAAAGAAAGAAAGAAAGAAAGAAAGAAAGAAAGAAAGAAAGAAAGAAAGAAAGAAAGAAAGAAAGAAAGAAAGAAAGATAAATTCCCGTTGATGACGTTTTTGTGTAACAAACATGGCGGATCTGAGAGTGAGATAGATTTATATTTACAAAGGTGGAGTTGAATTGGTATTTTTTTTATCGTCATTTTTATCGTTATCGGGATAAATGCCAGAAATCATCGTGATAAATGTTTTAGTCCATACCGCCCATCCCTAGTAGGTACTAGTGGAAAAGCGCCATTTCTGGATTGTGTCGTAGCCCAGAAATTCAAATATGGATGTAGGTTAAGACATGAACCTCTTCTTTTCCGGGCTCTCATTTGCATGAGTGAGGACTTCTCCCAGCCGGCGCACGTGACGCGGGCCGGCTGTGTGTGCTGGACCGTGTCCTTGAGGTTTACTCTTTTGATTCAATAGTGCTCCACATGGACGGACTCAATCAGATACCTCAGAGCCAGTGAAGGGTGATGTGCAGCCGAGCTGAAGTTACACTAAAGCAGCTCTCCATGAACAGTAAAAAAAAAGACGGCCTTGATCTCAGACAATGTTTACACGTAAAGACCCGGCAGAGACCTGAATTTTAATCAAGTAAACAAAGTGATTTTTACTCGCTGTGGCCACAGTTACTTATGTTGGCATTACATGGCACTGAACAAGTAACACATTGATCTGCAGTTTTCTACTTCGTTGCAAAATGTCTGCAGATGAAAAATCAACTTTACACTTTAAATCATTCCTGTGGCTTTCAGTTTATTCTGAAGAGCTTCTGTATGTCGACATATGGAGTGAAACTGTGGAACAGCCTGAGCATGGAGCTAAAACAAAGTCAAAACATATCACACTTTAAAAAAAGATACAAAGAAACATTCTATTCAAAATACAGATGCGAATAAACATGTAGATTTATTAATAAATGTAGATATATAGATGTATATTAAGGATATATATATATGTTATATGTAGGTATGTATATGGATATATTGAGTTGTATTATACGTACAGTATTTGTGTATCTATATCTCTATTAATATATATTGATTTATAGTTATATGTAGATAGGTCGATATATTTATAGTAATTTTCTATGTATCTAATTGGAGGTAAATATATGAACCAGTAAATATAGAATATCTAATCTTATATACCGTATTTTCTGGACTATAAGCTGCACCTGCATACAAGCTGCATCCGCTCTATTTAAAAAAAAGATATGCAAGCCGCAGATATTTATGTTGTTAGATTAGATATTTACTACATGTAGAGAACCATTTTGAACTGTAAATGATGTACATGTTTGTACGTAAATAGATCCTTTCCTAACAGTGTCTTTTAACACGGCAGCAACTTTGCTGATTAAAACGGGACAGAACCAAGAGAAAATAACCAGTATTTATTTATCTATTTATCTGTTTGAAATCTGCTTCTACCTACTTCTATCTGCTAAAGAAGAAGTAGCGTATTCTTCTTTGCATTTATTTAGTTTTAGTTTTGATTTTAATTCCGGTTAGAGCGCCCCCGAGTGGTGGAAGAAAAATCCACAGAATAGCCGCACCTTTGTATAAGCTGCATGGTTCAAAACCTATGAAAAAAGTAGCGGCTTAAAGTCCAGAAAATACGGTAGTTATTCGAGTATATTGTTATACCATTGCTGTCTATTGTTCTCTATTATATTGTAGTATTATAGTAAAGTAATGATAATGTAATACTATGCATTATAATTACTTCTATTATTACATACATACATAGTAGCACAACTGAATGCTGGGTGTTTGTTTTGTTTTCTTTTGTTTGCCTTGATTTGTTTGATTTTGACTATATTTATATACAGTATACATAAAATTGAGTATTATATCACTGTATAGAACAGTTATTAAAGTAGGGATGTGTGTTTTATAAGTAAGCTTATTGAAACTCTTGCTATATGTAAGAATGTATGTAAGATTCAGGGGTAAGACTCGACAAGTGGTTACTTCAATCCTACTCCGTTTCGAGCATGTTGGAACCGTAAGGTCTGCCCAAGTGCTGTACAAATATACATATATAAATATATATTTGTATTGTGTTTTTTTTACTTTTTTGTACTCTTTTTTTTTTATCTTGCATGTTCGAAATCTTCAAATCAAATCAAAATTCTCATTTACCAATTTAAAAGCCCGATAGGTGCATTTAGATCATCAAATTTGCATCTGCATCTGAAAATCCCATGCAGCTGCATTTAGTTCACGTCTTTGGCCAAACAACTGGAAATGGCCGAGAGGTTTGTACCCCTGGAAGCCATTACTCCCTGAATACCTTGAAGATAATGAAACTGGGCCGGAGCAGAGCGGAGATGGAAAACTGTGCTGTTGGAGTGCGCCGAGCCGTGACAAATTTCTGTTTGAACCCATAACACCGGGCCCATGTGACAAATGATAGCAAACACAGAGCCTGAGCTGTGTGAGGAAGCTCATAGTCGGCTGGACTCAAACTGACCCCCCCTAGCCCCAATTCACATCCCAAAAGGTGCTTTTTTATTTATTTTTCCTACATTGAGGTTTTCACTGCTCGTGTCTGCCATTACTTCCCCTTTTCAGAATTTCTTTGTAGTTTTTGCAACCCATCAAATATGGGAACCATCATGGATAATTTCACTCCATCTCAACCTGATGTATTTTAAGAGGGTTTTTTTCTTTTTTTCAAGGCTGAAACGCATAAAGCATCTTTTTACCAACAGCAAACAAGAGGAACGTCTTTTTCTAAAACACTCCACGTCTTAATCTGCCGTTAGTGGTGTTTTGGAGTTCTTGACAGGAACCAGAATCACTGAAGTCAAGCTTCACAAATGTAATTAAAGTGGTTGGATACAGATTCAGGGCCGGCAGGTTGCCCTGGACGGATACAATTCCCCGAGATCCATAACGTGAAGGGCCAGATGGTTTGTTCCATGGAACCATCTGGGAAGTCTTCCGTGAAAAATGTCTGCAGAAGGGCAGACATTTTCAAAGAAAAAAAAAATACTTGGCAGTTGATAGGATGAACCATCTGTCCATCACCGTCCACCACCTAGTGGAGTCAGCTAAAAAAACAAACATTAATTGCTGTTCTCTGTATGAAAACACGCTCAGCCGTGCTTAAATAAAACCTCTGCTTCAGTCTTCTGACTCGTTGTGGTCACTGCTCAAACCTGCTCCTGCTGGTGCCCAGCGCTAGCAGAACTGCAGACAGGACAGTTCAACACCCAGCGTCCTGTTCTACAGAGCCACGCTTTCGTGATGATAGAGTACCGTATTTTCTGCACTATAAAGGCTGAATTATGGTTCTGCGTTAAATTAATGCAGAGCCAACGCCGTAGGGTACGCGGCTACGCGGGAGTCTCTCCGTAGCCTGATGTGCACCTCCCAAAAAATGTAACTACGCGTCGAGGCGACGCAGAGCCAATGCAGACCGAGAGGAAAAAGTCAAAATTTCAAGAATAAAGTCAAAATTTCTCGACATTTTGACTTTTTTCTCAACATTTCGACTTTTTTCTCAACATTTCGACTTTTTTCTCGACATTTTGACTTTTTTCTCAACATTTCGACTTTTTTCTCAACATTTCGACTTTTTTCTCGACATTTTGACTTTTTTCTCAACATTTCGACTTTTTTCTCGACATTTCGACTTTTTTCTCAACATTTCGACTTTTTTCTGGACATTTTGACTTTTTTCTCGACATTTCGACTTTTTTCTCGACATTTTGACTTTTTTCTCAACATTTCTGCTTTTTTCTCGACATTTTGACTTTTTTCTCGACATTTTGACTTTTTTCTCGACATTTCGACTTTTTTCTCGACATTTCGACTTTTTTCTCGACATTTTGACTTTTTTTCTCGACATTTCGACTTTTTTCTCGACATTTCGACTTTTTTCTCGACATTTTGACTTTTTCTCGACATGTCGACTTTTTTCTCGACATTTCGACTTTTTTCTCGACATTTCGACTTTTTTCTCAACATTTTGACTTTTTTCTCGACATTTTGACTTTTTTCTCGACATTTTTACTTTTTTCTTGACAGTTCGGCTTTTTTCTCAACATTTCGACTTTTTTCTCGACATTTTGACTTTTTTCTCGACATTTTGACTTTTTTCTCGACATTTCGACTTTTTTCTCAACATTTCGACTTTTTTCTCGACATTTCGACTTTTTTCTCGACATTTCGACTTTTTTCTCAACATTTCGACTTTTTTCTCGACATTCCATAATGTCCATGATGAAAAAAAAATCTTCCTCCTCTAAAATATTATTTTTCTCCTGCCTGGCCCTCATACTCTTCCGTACTTATTTGATGAAATCGTGTTCACAGCATTTTAATGTTTCTGCAAAAAAGATATAATCATCATACTTTTTGTCCAATTTCTTGGACAAAATGAGTAGACTTCAGTCGTACCTGCTGCATGGACGACTACCAGCCCATTTCTGCTGTGAGTCACATGTCATTTCTACCAGTGCTGTGTGAGAAACAAACATTGGCAGGGTGCATGCTTCCTGATTGGTCATTTCGAACCGGAGAAGTATGTCTGCATGTCCTGACCTCTGCCCGTTGTTTCTTCATGCTCCGCTGTATAACAAGACCATCTCACAGCACCGACGGGAGACAGGTCTCAGCTGCTCGCGCTCTTATCAGAATGTGCAGTGCGAAGTGAGACGCCTCCAGGAAGTATCAGTAAACACCGCTATAGGCTTCCACTCGCTATATGCTCAGGCACTCATGCAAAATTCAGCACTTTTGTATGTACACTGAGAGGAGCCAAGGCAGAAGGCGAGGGGTTATGTTTTAACTATTAAACCTTCAGAACTCAACCATTTCCCATCTAAATCTGACAGAAATGTTTGCAAAGTTGACCCAAGAGCGTGAAACAGAAATATTAATTGCTGCATTTGCACATGAAGACACTCAAACAGCTGCTGCTTTTGCAGGGTTCCGGCTCCAACCTGTTATCCCTCTCCGTCTCTCTCCGTCTCTCTCCGTCTCTCTCCGTCTTCCTTCCAAGTCTTTTAATGGCGTGATCGCCCCTAACTCCACTGTAAATCTCTCCCAAATGGCTCATGGTTCAAATTAATGGCCCTGCCATAAGTGTTTGAATTTCATGAATTGTAATAATACTTACATCACAAGACACATGAAGTCATGTCTCCCTCTCTACAGTGGAGATATGATACATTTTAGAGCGATGCACAAAGTGGTCCCCTGGTAGCGTAGTGATGTATTCTAATAGACTCTGCTGGCCAACCTCGGGCTGCAGATATTCATGATTCATATTTGAAGGCTGGAGAACGTGTAAATGGAACATTAAGTGGAACATTAAAATGGTGTTGGCTTCGTGGAGTAACTGGGATGTTCATTGGTGGATTTATGTCTCTCTTATTTTTCTCTGCTTGTTTTGCTCAATCAAAAGGTATTTAAGTCAACCTTGATTTTTTGATTTCTTTTTTGGGTCACTTTTCATGTCAGAAGATGTAGTTTATGATAATTTCATGCAGCTATTGTGCTTTTTTTCCCTGTTCAAAAGCTTCAAGGCACTGGAGATTGCTTTTCAATCGTCAGTTGTCAACAAGCTGCCAAATAACGCGCCGCAGAACTGGAGGACTTCACAATGTTTCAACTACAAGCACTGATATCGTCTTCACTGTCAAATGATGCAATGCCTCTTTTGGAAATATTACACTTACAGTTCATGGACCACCTAAGTATCATTATAGTGCAGAAGCTAATGAAAATCAATCTAATGACCCCAGAGTTCACATGATAACTGTAATCCTTGAAAGCTTGTTGTATCTGAGACAAAACACTTGGTTCAGCATGTTGTGCCTATAGATAGCATGGCAACTTACCCTCCGTGTCGTCGTCCAGAGGTTTTCTGAGGAACCTCTTTTTTGGCCTGTATGCTAACAGTAGCGGTCCTAAAATGTTTCCTGGCTGCATTCATCAACATTTACAATCAAACCTCTCATTTTTGTTTGTCCTAATCAGAAACGACAGCTGCGTAGCTGTGAATTGAACATGTATCTGATGCTCGGTTAGCACAAGCCTGCTGCTCCTAGCTAAGTTTCATCCTCGGACCCTTCCAAGCCGACCCACAGCCTGTCACAGCGGTCTGTTGGTGGAATTAACAGCACAGCAAAATGTATTCTCTGTAAAACATGAGCGAACATGCTCTGTTAGGTCTCCCCACTCAGAAGCCTGTTAGCCTATAGTTAGCAAAACAGCTCGCTGGCTGAAACGGGCACCGATCAAACGTCCATTCCCCTAATTATACAAACAATTATTGCTTTAAACAATTTCCTTTGATGTGGAAAAGAGAATATAGGCTATTAAATAAATAGAAATGATACGGGTTGGCCTCATTATCCACCTCTCATTGGATTTGAGGTGCTCCATCCTAGCTATTACTGAGTTTAAATTTTGACCAAAACTTAATAGATTACTTGGGAATCTATGCTAACAGACTTACATACAGCAATTTCTACTGGCTATTACTGTATATTCATATCCTGCTTACATAATAATGTCTATAATGTCTATAATGTCTATGTCTATAATGTCTATAATCATTAGGGTTGCCAACTCCCTGAAAAATAAATAAGGGACACCTCATCGATTGCCTTCACCCTTCCTGGGAATTATTGTGGGGAATTTTTTTAGCCCCTTTTTTTGTGAGTGAAATGATTTTTTAACTATTTGACTCGAACCTGAATTGAATTAGATGCATATTTTTGAATACCATGAACACATGGAAAACAAATTATTATCCAGTAATTCACTTTAATACAAAATAACAAAATGAACTGAATAAAATAAGTATCTTTCTTAAACAGAAACCTGTCCTGCTTAACTTAAAATTGTATAAATTAATATAAAACAATAGAATGAAAGCAGAACATCCATTCTATGATAGTGCACATTTTTAGTGCAATAACAAAAGTGAAAACAGAAAGTCTGTAGAAAGCTTGTAAACATATTTGTGCCTCAAAGGCCATGACTGTAGGCTACAGTTGTAGTAAAACTGAAAAAATAACTTATAAACTCAACAGCTCAATGCCATTTTCCATTGGCATTTTATGACTATTTTCTGACTCTCACAGTAATACGGGACAAAGTGCGTCCCTTTTCAGCTCAATACGGGACGCATATTTTAGTTTATAAATACGGGACGATTCAGTTTTTCAAGATTGACGATTGGCAACCCTAAGCATCATACATATTTAGATGGAACTTGTAACGTGGTGTATGTCCTCTGTGAGACACCTTCCTGCAAAGCCAGGCCCAGATGAGCAGAGAGAAACACTACATGGGTGTGGATTTAGGGGTTAGTAAACCTGCACAGCTTTTACCTCCACACAGAGATGATGAACTGCTACAAAACTGGCTCCTTAATCACAAATGTCAAAGCTTCCTGCATGAGTTCAAAACAGATGTTTGCATCAGCTTCACATCTGTGGTTAATCGAGTTTTTTGGCAACCCCTGTGTCTCTTTAAGAAATTATCAAATATCGCTGTACCAACATATCGAAAGGCAGCAATGAGAGCCGGGTTTAGATATTTCTTTGGCTACATTTACACAAACAGCAGTAATCTAAGTATTAATATTCTAAACGAGACAATTTTCCAATGACAATGTTCACAAGAGATGATTTTGTTGTCTTTCTGCTAGAAAAGTGATGTCTTGTACAGCCATGCAGGAGAAAAAATATTTGAGAGGGGAACATTTTTTTTATTGTGCACTTCGAGAAAAGAGTTGAAATTTCTAGCTTAATGTTGAAATACAATTTCGAGAAAAAAGTCGAAATGTCAAGATTAATGTTGAAATACAATTTCAAGAATAAAGTCAAAATTTAGTGAATAAAGTCGAAATTTCGTGAATAAAGTCGAAATTTCAAGAATAAAGTTGAAATACATTTCGACTTTTTTTTTCGAAGTGCATAATGAAAAAAAAATCTTCCTCCTCTAAAATATTATTTTTATTTTTCTCCTGCCTGGCCCTAATACTCTTCCATATGTCTTGAGCCGATCACGTGATCGGAAATCATGTGACTGACCCACCTCAGCTTTTTCTCCATAACTTCCCACAAGGATAGGCTTGTTTAATTGGCTCGCCAAGACTTTTGGGCACATTTAATGAGCTTCAACGGATGGTAGCTAGATATAGCTGCAAAGCAAATGTAAATTAGCTAAACTATAGAAACATGCTCATCAAAAAGCTAATTGTTAGATCACTTGAGTCCTGATTTAAACTTATCGTACACCAGCATAGAATTATATCCGTTTGTTTGCAGCAAATGAGGTAAGAGCATTGACAGCTACGTGCTTGTCGGTCATAATGAACTCCCATCTTCATGTGGACATTATTATTATGGGTGCATGCCGTGTGTTTGTGACAGCGGATGCATGAACACAGATGTGTGTGGTACCGGAGGACAGGCTTGATGATCCCCTGTCTCCCGGTGACTGTGTGCAGCCAGTCAGCCGTGGCGAGACTGCCATAACTACCAGTTGAGCTCTGTCAGGGAGACGACCCGCTCTCCTCTGCAACAAGACCTGCCACACTGACAGACAGACGGGCAGGCGGAGGGACAAAAGACTCGGCATGTGAATATTTTAAACCTCGATTGAATCTGTGAACCCACCCTCTCTCCAAACAGCTGAATACAGAAAGAAGCCGTGAGTGTAATTGGACTGCAGCAGCACAGGTCACAAGTCAATGGTCTTATTGAGGGCTAACACCATTTAAGACTAATTTGAGACTACGTGTTATTGTGCCTTTAACTAAGTTTCTAACCTGATCTGTACAGAGGTTCATTGTGCTTTTAAAAGAGACCTGCTGCCCTGCAAAAGGCCATCTAATGGTTTTTCAAACCGTCAGTATCACATTAATGCACCGTAGATCAAAGGATAAAACATCCACTTCTGCAAATGAGGGGGGAAACTGCAGGGAAGTCAAGATTTTAGACGTTCTTTATGGGAAGTCCATTTGGGTTCTAGCTGCTACGACAATTACAGTGTTGCAAACTGTTAAGAGGCACTTAAGCAAAAAAAAAAAAAAAAAAATCAAAGATAATTTATGACATATTTCAGCTCTCACATGTCCACAATTAAAATGATGGCATATTTATTTCTGACATAATGTGAATTTCATGAATAAGCAGAGAAATACTTGATAACTTCGAAGGACATGCAGATTGATGGTTGTCATTTACCGGTTTGTTCACTTCTGGGGATATCATGCCATTGTTTCTTTTTTAATGACTCAAGTTTTTTGTTCAACATGTCAGTTCAGAGATGTTCAATGGAAAGCATGAGTTTAAAAAAAAAATCCTAGTAAAAATCCAGTAATAACTGAACCTACCCCCCCCCCTTGTGTTATAAACATGTTATAAATGTGTTATAAACATGTCATAAATTAGTAAATAACTGAACCTACCCCGCTTTGTGTTATAAACATGTAATACATGTGTTATAAACATGTTATAAATTAGTAAATAACCAAACCTACCCCCCCTTTGTGTTATAAACATGTAATAAATGTGTTATTAACATGTTATAGATTAGTAAATAACTGAACCTATCCCCCTTTGTGTTATAAACATGTAATAAATGTGTTATAAACATGTAATAAATTAGTAAATAACTGAACCTACCCCCCTTTGTGTTATAAACATGTACAAAATGTGTTATAAACATGTCATAAATTAGTAAATAACGGAACCTACCCCCCTTTGTGTTATAAACATGTTATAAATGTGTTATAAACATGTCAGTTCAGAGATGTTCAATGGAAAGCATGAGTTTAAAAAAAAATCCTTCGAATGGGCACATTTAATGGACACATTTAAAGGACATCCAACCACATCCATTCAGTATTGTGAACGGACGTGGGATGGCTGCACTGAAGTGGCACATCTGCAACTAAACACCTCCAACAAAGCATTTGACAACAGTATCAGCTCTTAAATAGGCAGGAAAGGGTTAAGAAAGAAACACAAAAGGAAAGCAGAAATGGCATAACTCTTAGTAGTACTTTTGGATTCAAAGATCTAAACAAACAGATTGAGTGTCGTCAGTAAAGTGATAAATGCTTTTTAATAATGCTAAAAAGCTGTAGAAACTGTTAATTTGGAAGTGGGTCCTCATTATGAAGAGAAACAGACACATCCGAGCAGTTCATTGTGTGTGTATTCAGGCGCTGCGCCGGTATTTACGTGAGAGGCTGTGTGTTCACGTTGTCATTGGTGTTTGTGTGCGAGGAGCAAGGTCAGGACCCGAGCTCCAGGCTCGTCCCCGGGGAGCTCGCCTCCAGCGTGGCCAACTAACACTACAAACAATTAAAACCCGCGGCTGCCTCCCCCCCAGGGCGCTCAGCTTTATCCTGCTCAGGTCGGGGAAATTACTGCTCTGCGCTGCACCAGATTCCACCGTAAGCCCTCAGTATCTGCTCTATAATGATGTTGGCCAATGCTGAAGATGGAGAGGCAGAATCAATATGGCTACAGCCTGTGGACCAGTGTGGAGACAGGGGGCTATTATTAGGGCGTCCTTTCTTTACCACCTGAGCCACTTGCAGACTTATGATAGTCACTCTACTACCTGCAAGTACACACACACACACATGGATCTGTCTCTTCCTCAGCTAGGTGTTTGCATGCTAAAGGAAATGCTCCTCCTCACTGGGGTTGGAAAGTTTCCATGGGAATTAATAGGGATATGTGGAAATTAACTGAGGGAAGGTTAAACCCTGCATGTGATACCAGGACCACCCAGGAGCTACATGTGGTATTATGGGATGGTTAAAAACTAATAAACAAATACAGATTGTTGTTATACAGTAGCTAACTGCAGGTAAATCATTTACGTTGCTAGTACCAGGCTATTGGCACTTTTCCACTAGTACCTACTCAGCCCGACTCGACTCGCCTTGCCCTCGTTTCTTCCATTGCCTGTTGATAAAATGAACAAGAAGCCGCCGCCGGAGTCACTCTTTCGCTGATTTCCTCCTCCTGACTCAGACGTCTGACTCCAACCCCCCGACCAATCGGTGGCCTGTAGTGTGATGATGTCAGATACAGCCGACTCAGCCGCTTAGAACCTCAGCAGAGTAGTTACCAGAGGTGGGTAGTAACGAGTTACTTTTACTCCATTACATTTACTTGAGTACGTTTTGGGAAATGTTGTACTTTTAGGAGTAGTTTTGAATCACTATACTTTTTACTTTTACTTGAGTAGATTTGTGAAGAAGAAACTGTTACTCTTACTCCGCTACATTAGGCTACGTTGAGCTGTTACTTTTCTTTGATCCCTTTTATCCGCGTACGCGTCAATCTCATGACATCACTGGGTGATTCTTTGGGAAAAATGTTTGTTTTTGCATGTTTTGTCACATTTACACAGACTCAAACACACACACAGAGTTTCTATGAGTTCATGTTTGTTCTAGTTCTGCCTGGTTAAAAAAGAAAAGTACAAAGGCTTGAAATTTTGTACTACTTGTGCTTAATTTATTTTCTTTATTCTGTTATCATTTTATTTAATTTATTATGTATTAAAGTACTTGAATGTACTTTAATATTATTTTAATTTAAGCTATTTTTTATTAATTTTAATTAATTTTATTATTTTATTGATTTAATTTGCCTGAAGATGTTTATTTTGTACTTTTGTCTGTTTGAATGGTTGTGTTAAAAAAATAAATCAGACGTTACTCAACAGTTATTCAGTACTTGAATAGTTTTTTCCCCCAGTACTTTTTTACTTTTACTCAAGTAATTATTTGGATGACTACTTTTTACTTCTACTAGAGTCATATTATTCTGAAATAACAGTACTTTTACTTGAGTACAATTTTTGGCTACTCTACCCACCTCTGGTAGATACAGAAAAAGTATCTACTCGGCACATTAGACCCCTAGTGGGAAAGAACCAAACCGAGGTGAGTCGAGGCGAGTCGGGCTGAGTAGGTGCTAGTGGAAAAGTGCCACATGTGGCACGTCAGGATGGTGCACGTGTGGCGGTAACGTCAGGGTTAGCCAGGTTTTTCAAGAAAGAGCATTTTGCTTGTGCTCACGGATTAGCTTTGTTGTCATCGCCCATGCTGCAGTAACAGCAGCAGTCCTCCTGACCTCTGAAGTACAGTATCCCACGGATGCAAGTCCAGACCGTAACACCCGGAAACCTTTAGATCAACATCTCCAGAGGGGTCGTCCACTGCGTCCATGTGTTCATCGAGGCATAGTCTCATCATTTATCCGGCATTACTGTTATTGTTTTGGTAGTTTCCTGTTTTATTTTGAAGCCTGTGTCTTTGTGTTTCAGTTATAGTTTGACTTTCCTGTTTCCCATCGGCCCTGATTGTCTGCACCTGTGTCTCGTTAACACTTGTGTATATTTGGTCTTGTCTTTCCTTTGCTCCCTGCTGGTCCGTACCATTTCCTCCCTCCGTGTTTTCCAAGTCTTCCAAGGTTTTTGTAGTTTTTGATTCATGTTCTGGGTTTTTGCCATCCTGCTAAGCAGCACTTTTTGTTTGATTAAAAAAATTACTGCTTTTTGGAACTCCTGCCTCCTGCTCTCCTGCATCTGGGTCCGACTTCAACCATTTCACAACAATTACATTTCTTTCTTTTTTTTAACAATTTCAGAACATTATTGAAATAATTATATCTATAGGTTCCAACCAATTTAAAAAAAGCGTTTTTCTCATTTTCTTCCACGTATAACCAGGAGGAAGGGCTGCTAGCCGTGGTGCAAAAGGCAGGGACGCCCCGCAGGTAGGCGTGATCGTGCTCCAAACTTAACCACATTATTTTGGAGGGAGGATAACAGGGATATCATGCATTTATTCAATATTCATGCTTATTTTTGTTGATCAGTGTGAGAATGTAATAAAGTTTTTTTTGCATGTGTTTGCAGGTAAGCCTGCTTAGGACACAAATAATAATAATTATGAGAAATTAACCCTGTGACCCTACAAAGGATAAAGCGGGTATAGAAAATGGATTGATGGATGGATGAATGACAAATTATCCCAAAATGTCCAACCAATTCCCATTTATTCTAAAATTGAGCATTTCCAAGAGTCCTCAATTTAACATCCTATGGATAGTTTCTGGAAACCATCCACCCCTGTTCCTTTATTTTGTCACAGCAGCTGTAAACATCTGCATAACAAGAAAACAGCATGTTTGTAGCTTTGAATGCCCTCGTATAAATGTGATCCCAACTCTGAGGACGACTGATTCCGACTCACGATTGTGCCATGGCCGTGTATCCAGAGTGAAGTCTACCTGAATTAAAACCTTCTGACTGATTAGTGGACACAGTTAGCGAAGCAGCTAGTCTCCAGTACGTCCAGTTGTCTCCCCGGACATATGCTGCGTCCGCTGCTCCAGAGCCCCGCTGTCAAAGTCGTTGTGAATCCTAATGATCACGGTGCATCCCAGACCTGAAACCCTCGCACACACACGAACGCGCACACACAGACACACACACACTCTCCAGTCTTCGCTCCAGGGGTCCTGACAAAATAGGAGACGGCGGGGACTCGTCAGAAGACAGGATTGCCGGTGCGCTCCACCTGCTCACTGATTCTTACGCCTGGAGGAGCCTGAAGGCACTGCCATCATGCATCTTCCCTGCCCATGACACACACACACACACACACTCTTACACTCTCACACACACACACAGATCAATAGAGACACAGATGCCCACACACTTACAAATACATCCGCAACGCACATATATGCCCCCAATCTCCAGCCTACCTCCCACCTCACTTCTTTCTAGTACACCTTCCCCTCACGCCACCCCCTCCAGTTCAACCCTATCCCTATCCTGATGTTTGTCCTCCCTCCCTCCTTCACTCCCCCTCCCCCTCCATGCCCCCAACTGCAAGATGCATCCACACACACACACACACACATCTACACACACGCCCTAACCTGTCAGGTAGCATCAGAGACGGGGGGAGCTGAGGAGACGTGACAGTGTGCTGAAGGAATCATGTGCCAGGAACACGGACCTCTCCCCGTTTCCTCTGTTGTGCTGGAAACACGACGACTCGAAGCCTCTCACCTCTGCTGAGGATCAGACCTGCTCGGAGAGAGCGCTGGAGAACCTCCAACACTCCACACAGACGTATCCAGGAGAGGAGGAATTACAGGGGAAGTTGCCGAGAAGAAGTCCTGATAATCAATAAGCGCACGGGGTGAGTTGTCGAGGAAGAGACAAAGACAAAGAGGAGGAAAGAACGCATGATGCAGGGAGCGCCAAAACAAACTGCCCAAAGGCCTTTTCACTACCCATCAGATTCAACAAGTTGGCCTGAAAGCTTGCAGCTGCCATATGTGCTGAACCATTTACACGGGGAAGTCCAACAAGTCAGCAACAGCCCCTGCAGATAATCTGCCAGCGAGAGAGGAGACTAAACTCCAAGCTAATGGAGAGGCCCTCTTCATTCCTGGACCGAGGTGATGTGGTGTAGGTGTGTGTTCAGTTTGCTAAGGTTTAACCTTCATTCTGAAGTTCTTGTTTCAAAAATAACAATACAAATGTATCTCAGAGAAATCCAAACATTTGTATAATAAAGTATTTTGTGTAGGGTTGTCCCGATCAGGAGTTTCTAGTTCCCGATCACTTGAGTTTGAGTATCTGCGGATCCCAATTTTTCCCGTTCCGATCACTTTTTTGGCTCCCGATACAATTCCGATACTTTTTCCCAATCAGATACATTTTGGCAATGAAAAAAAAAGAGGACTAAAACTCAAATTGTCCCAAGTTTCTTTTATTGTCCATTCTCTCCAACATGGACATATATTTCATTTCACTGACTGCATCACATAATACATTTTGGCTTAACCTTAGTTCAGAGCAATTGTCAACAGCATGAAATGAATAGCAGCAGCTTTTCATTGCGACTGTTAGTTTTCTGTCACTGTGTTGTAATGATGTTATGCAGAGCGTAGGAACCAAGTGTGGTTGTTCAGAGACGGACCCTTTAGACCGTAACACCAGCCCGCAAAATAGCAGTCCGTCATCCCTGTGTTGTGTTGTCACCGAGTCAATAAAGTACCAAAAGATGATTAACGAGTCACGGATAATCATTTACATAACACTACAGTCACTTTTCTCCAACAGCTTTTCTTTCTTTTTAAAACTTTGAGATATTGTCCATGTTTATCTGAGCGTAGGCTAGCTGTTGTTAGCCACACTTCTTTTCCCCTCCAGCACAAACGTCTCTTCCAGCCGCCGGCACCGCCCAAAAGCAATATCTTATAATAAACACACATCAACTGTCTGTATTGTTAAATACAGTTGTTAAATACAATAATAAAACGATTTAATAATTTACATATATTAAAAACGTTAATAACTAGGTAGCCTATGTCCCGATTTTTGGCCCATACCGATGTTTTGAAAATGACGTGATGGGGCTGATCGGGACTACACCAATTTTGTGTTCTACAGCACCATCTAAAATACTATTATTGTTATATAATAGTGATGCTGGCTACATTTCCATTTCTGTAATTTTCAGTAAATATTTGTCTGAAATGTCAATTAAATCCAAGGAGTTACTTTTCCAAAGCCTCCTCAAGGTCCATCCCATCTGTCTCTGAGCTGCTGAGATTGGCAGGTACTGTCACATCACACACCCAGACCAGCTTAGATCATGCAGCCTCCTCATCTTCATCTCCGCTGGACGAGTGTGACCCCTCAACCTGCGGTAATATCTTATAATTACGGAGGAAGTCTGTGTCTGTGAATGCACCGTGACCTGTCAAGATGTGACGGGCCATCAGTGAATTTCAGCTGTAAAGTGTTTCAGAGGCTTTTCAATAGTCAAAGTTTATGTCAATGAAATCATGATTGACTTGATTTGATTTGATTCTTTATTTCATTCATTAAAAGAAAAACAAAACAGTTCAGTATAATTACAACAAATCTCTTTCCTTGAATGAAAGAGAACAGAAAGAAGACTAAGCTTATTTTATCTGTCCCTTTTTCCTAAGAAATAAAATTTTAATTAATGCAATAATAAAAAAACCAATTACAAATTACGCAATTTAAAGAAAAAAAACACTTTCCAATAAATGTAATTAAAAAAACAAACAAACAAACAAAACAAAAACAAAACTACGACAAAGTTATAAAATACCACAAAATAGCTGTCGTCAATCACAGATAGTCGTATTCTTTTTTGATTCAAAGAAAAAAAAATATGACAATGGTGCTAAAAAACAAAACCCACCTAACTTAACAATTATCATAATATTTCTTCATCAAACTGGCTTTTATTATTCTTTTAAATGTAATGAATAATTGTTGAACAAACCACTGATAATATCTGCAGGTGGTTATCTGCACATTACTATAGACTTTTCTTGCTCTGTGCCTACATGCATAAAACATGCACTTTGAGGTGTGACTTTTGAGCAACTGCAGGTTTAGAGGTAACATGTGAGCAGGGCATTACTGACTAGAATGATCCACAGCTCAGCTGTACTCCCAGCTCCTGGTTACGAGGGTGTGTCTGTAGTCCTTAAATTTACTCTGATGCAGGGGCGTAGGCAGAAATATATTTTTGGGTGGGCCAGGACAAAAATGGGTCCCATATCGTCCCAGAAAAAGCAGACTTATAAAAACCTTTAAGCAGAAAACATGACAAACAGGTTCAGTGTCAATTTTACTTTGACAGTTGAACACAACCTGCTCGACCAACAGAGCATGAAAACCTGTCTCTATAGGCCAGTAGCCTATTTGCCACTATTGTAGCCTATTTGCTGAACTGGCAGTGCATTGGCTCTGCAGAGCACAACACAATAATTAATAATTAACAATAATTAACAATTTAACTGTACAAAGTGGCAGGTTGACCGGGAGAGAGCACTGGTGCCGGCGAGCACGCAGCAGCTAACCTCATGTAGCGGCAGGGCTAACCTCCTCTAGCGGCAGGGCTAACCTCCTCTAGCGGCAGGGCTAACCTCTTCTAGCGGCAGGGCTAACCTCCTCTGGGGCTGAGTGTGAAGAAGTGGGCTGGGTGGACTCAGTCCGAGGCACTGGCAGTGGCGTGTCTTCTTCAAGTTTTGTTTTTTTTAAATAACTAATCAATGAACTCTGTTTAGCCATTGTTGTGGCGATAAAGTCGGCAGGCCGGCTAGCTTGCTGGCTAAAGGCAGCTCAATCCGTCGGAACCAGAGCAATTAATTATATCCCGAGGCTCCCTGCAACTTGTTTCAAAAGTTCCCTTTTAATCAGAAGAAAAAAAAAAAAAGAGGTTGAACACAAGTCAACAACAAATCACGTTTATATTTATACCTTTTTTCAAATAATTTTTTAGAATATGTTTATGTGAAACATTATTTTGATCAATGTTGGCTGGGAGGTAGGCTTGCCACCCGTCCCTTGAAATACGGAATTGTTCCGTAATCGGGAATTCAAAGTTGCGTTCCGTATTGAACCAATACGGACACATATTATGCTCTTATTTATTGATGTCATAACATACAGGTGAAGGTCGGAAAATTTGAATATATTGCAAAACTTGGAAACACATGTAACACATGTATTATTTCCCACTATATTCAAAGTGAGATATTTCAAGCCTTTATTTGTTATGATTTTTGGTGATTATGGCTCACAATTTATGAAAACCCCAAATAAAAAATCTCTATATTATGAAATCAATAAACAATTCAATCATCAAAATTATAACAAATGAAGGTTTAACTAGCAAAAGGTTTAACATCTTGCTTTGCATGTAATGAGACTATGCAATATATTAGTTTCACCTTTTAAGTTGAATTATTGAAATAAATTAACTTTTACACCATATTCTTCACCTGTAGCTATATTCTACATCTTGGCTGATGTGGACATACATAGCATAGGAGGCTATTTCAGTTGCTATATGGTTGGCTGTCTGGACAGTCATGCAAGTTCAATGCTATTAAGGCACTTTAAATCCAAGCATTTTGTTTTTTCATATAAAATAAATACATTTTTACGCAGTTTAGAAGTTTTGGGGATGTCCCTTTTTTTTGGCACCGGCGCTGGTGAAATCAGGGCGTCCCGTATTTCTATTTCTGAAAGGTGGCAACCCTACTGGGAGGGCCAGTGCCACCCAGGCCCATTACTGGCTACGCGCCTGCTCTGATGTATATTTATAGTCCTTTGAGCAAATCTATCACTTACTCCTCTCACAAATGACTATTTAAACATTGATGCATCAAGATGATTAGCATGATGTCTTTCTTGGGGGTCTGTCTCCTTCACAGAGCTTGTCAAACACTTTCCAATCTCCGAGACACGTCAGTCAAGTCGTGTCCCCAGACGTTAAACCTTGAAGCCTACACCGAAGGGCCACCAGCACGCTGATTTCTGCACGAGACACTCAAGTTAAAGACGGGCTTAAGCTCCCCTTCAGACATGAAATGTACAACATTAACGGCTTTATCGGTCTGGTGATTTAACTTAAAGCATTCAGTCAGTCTGACACTGACACTTTTTACGGAGGAGTATTAGGGCCATGCAGGAGAAAAACAATTTGAAAGGGGAACTTTTTTTTTTATTGTGCACTTCGATAAAAATAGTTGAAATGTCAAGATTAATGTTGAATTACAATTTCGAGAAAATAGTCGAAGTTTTGTGAATAAAGTAGAAATTTTGTGAATAAAGTCGAAATTTCGAGAATAATGTTGAAATACAATTTCGAAAAAAAAGTCGAAATGTCGAGATTAATGTTGAAATACAATTTTGTGAATAAAGTGGAAATGTCTCCTCTGGCCCATCAAATCCAGTTAGGAGAGCGACAACTAACTAACTAACTTACATCCTTGGAGTGTAACGTTAAGGGTATGTTTCTGAAGTTATGCAACTGCATATGTGTGATATGTGTTTCAAATCAATATCGTTAAACCAATTTTGTCTCGAAATTGTACTTCATGTTGTGGTTCGGTTTGCTGAGGACCCAAATGCAGGAGAGAGAGGGGGCCAGAGGCAGGAGTTCTCAAAAAACAAAGGATTTATTCCAACAAAAGGTAAAAACAAGGCGCTGCAGAGCAGGATCAAAAACACAAGGAACAGGGATCAAAAACTTGGAGCACATGGAGGAGGGAACAGTACGGACCGACAGGGAACCAAGGAATGACAAGACAAGATATACTGAAGGGATAACGAGACATGACGAGACACAGGTGCAGACACAATCAGGGCAGATGGGACACAGGCGGGACAAGACAGAAACTGAAAGTCACAAACTGGGGGGAAGTGTCAAACCCTGGCACTTCAACATTAATCTCGAAATTTCCACTTTTTTTCTCGACATTTCAACTTTTTTCTCGACATTTCGACTTTTTTCTCCAAGTGCATAATGAAAAAAAAAACTTCCTCCTCCAAAATATTATTTTATTTTTCTCCTGCCTGGCCCTAATACTCTTCTGTTCACTTTTACTGATACTGTGTTGCAACAAATGTTTTTCAACATGGTTTTATGGATTACATTGAATATCACTCATTGCTGACTTCGGGTTGATTTGAGGAAACAAAGAAGCGCTGTCATAAGTACACATTTTATGCAAAATGTAATATCCTTCAATCCCATTCAACCTGGATTTAAATTAGAGCTACAACCTTCAACCCCCCATGTGAACAGAGGGCTGTAACTGAAATCTATCTTTTCTTTACTCACCTACATACTCACTCCACAGTTTTGGGGGACAGATAATCGCAGTAGCCTAGCTTTGATTCAGTCTCAGGGACCTGAAATGGTTGCTGTTTGTGTCTGTTTGTTTTTTCTCCTACAGATCTCCAAAGCTTGTGTGCTCCTCGTGCGTTGCCCTGTGTTTTTTGCGTTTTAGACTAGCAGCGGATATCACCCCTGACCTCCATAAGTTTTTACAAACAAGGTATTAACCATTAATATATATGCAGACAAGTTTTAAAAAAAAATGTCTTTTTTGTATGCATATCTGACCGATCTGAGAAGTGATCAACAGCAAGGTTGTGCTTTTCCTGTCTGCATGCGATGCACAAATGCCAGGTCATCGGTGCAGAATGCATGCAAAATTCAATGTATTCATGGCGTGAGAATGAATTAGTGATATGACTGCATGCGTTGGCCTTGGGAAAACATCTCATCTTTATAATTAAGTCTGTGGCAGACTCGAGCCAGCATAAGTGGAAACCTCGGGGTCTCCTCCTGATTCGCTGGAAACGGTAAAAGCCATGGCGACTAATTGGTTCCCCAGCCTCCTGTTTGTCGTGAGAACGTCACAGCAATCAACTCCATCAGCTCCATCCATCAACCTCACGGTGAGTGAAACAACTGGGTGTCTGTCTTAAGTCACTCCGAACAGACGACTGTCGGCTGGGTATTAGTGAAGACGGATGTTTTTGCATCAGTCTTTTCCTTTCACTCTCTCTCCTCATGTTTGAGCCAGTGAGTGATGGCAAAATAAGATAAAAATGGATGTGTATCAGTTGTATGTGCTTACTGCAAGAGTTGGATTAACTTCTTACACTCTGCTAACATTTCTATTGTTTCATTTTGCTGCTAAATTCTGTCCTTCGTTTACTTTGAGGGAGCACTTCAGTTTTTATGTTGAAGCCAAAGCCCTCCGCGCAGATTTGAGGGGCTATTTGCGAGTTAGAGAATGCCACTTGAACAATTACTGCCCACCTCTAGTGTTAGTTATCCTCTGTATCCACAAGAGCCATTTTCACAAAGGGGGGAGAAGAATGATTTGCTTCATCAAGAAGAAGTGGATCTTCTGAAAACAGTCATTTTGTTCCCCGCGTCTTCCCCCACCCTCCAGCCCTCACACCTCGAGAGACGCTGAAGGCTGATTTTCTCCGTGAAGTGGCACTCGACACCCTCAGAACTTACATCACGCATTGTTTCGCTGGCTGCCGTGTTTTATGGCCTCTTGGACCGTTTGGGTGCTGGATTGAGTGTGTGTAGGTTAGTGGGTGGGCAGCAGGAGTGGGTTCTCTGCAGGGGGGGGGGGCAGTAAAATGCTGGAATTCCTAATAGAAGATAATTGAAAATGAGCACTTAGAGGCTGCTGGCGGCTGTTTGCCTCATGCAGGAAGAGTGGCTGTGGTAATCACGCCTCTGTTCGGCTCTACATGCAGTGGAAAGTTCATTAGTGGACACTGGGTGTCGTACAGGTGAACATTCAGGCGCGGGCCTTAAGTAACTTAAATAAGTTTTTTATATATGAATACCTCAGCGAATTGTTTGCAGTCTCTGAATTCAGTGTACCATGGTGCCTTATAGGCGGTGGGCCGAGGCTGCGTATCTGCTTTAGTTTGACAAAATAATGATCCCCATGGAGGGAAGACCCAGATTTTGAAAGCTGTGAAGATTATTTTATTCTTAATCAGATTATGTTTGTTGCCACTTGAAATTGCACATTTTTTTCAAAATCATATTCTAAAGTTCGATACATTTTCAGGCAAACGCTGCGGCCTACTATATCAGTCGAACCAAAAGCAAGGAATCAGCTGATGGATACGACGGCGCACGTTTCTCGACCCCATCGGCAGCGCCGCTCAACGTTTGAGGGTAAGTATTAATGTTATTGGAAAATAATAGTTATGCAACTTGTTTTTGGTACATTTTGTTATTACGTATGGCAACGTTTTGTTAGTGTAAAGATAGCGTTAGCTCTTACAGCTAGCACTCACTAGCTAGCATAACGCACCATGTGGGTGAAGTGAAGTCGAGGTGGCCTGTATCTAACGTTATTTCTCATTAGCTAGTTGTCTTGAATTAATATAATTAGGGCTGAAACGATTCCTTGAATAATTTGATCACAAAAAATGGCAGAGGAATTTTCTCTGCCTCGAGGAATCGTTTAATTTTTCCAGCTCAAAGCAGGTATTTCGCCCGAACTACGTTTAATGCGGCACAACGCGCTGACGCCACGCACGTAAAGGCAGCGGATATTGAGGTTCATCACTGGTTGCAGAGCCCTCACTCACCACTGCACCTTATATGATCGTCTCATGACGTCTCATCCACTGGTACAGTTTTATTCATAAAGCAATCCTTGGTCTACTCCCACATTATTTATGCAACTACATTTCCAGAACCCACAGCAATTACTGCTTAAGTTCCAATGATTTATATCTGCTAAACGTGCCAAAGGTGCATTCCGAACCAGGTAAACACTGTTTTAAGTTCTCTGCACCTGCTGCCTAGAACTCCCTACAGAAGACACTAAATCTGAAGGATCTCATCACTGTTGGAAATTTTAAAAGCCGTATGAAGGATCTTGCAGAAGCTACTTTTCACACTTGTTGTTGTTTTAATGTAAATTCTTGATCTTGTGTTTTAACCTAGCACACATTTTTATTAATTTTGTTGAGTGTTGAGTATTTAGGGCCCGAGCACTTACAGTGCGAAGGCCCTATTGTATCTGTAGGAATTTATAACTTTTGAAGGGTTTCACATAGAGAGTCGTGGGTGGTGTCATCAGACTTGTTATTGAGTCCTTGACCTTCATTGGGCTGAATTAGCCCCGCCCCTTCTTCTGATTGGTTGTCCCTATTTTCTGTTATAACCTTTCAATGGTTTGACATACAGAGTCGTGGGTGGTGTCATCGGACTCGGTTTTGAGTACTTGACCTTCATTGGTGCAAATTAGCCCCGCCCCTTCTTCTGATTGGTCGATATTCATATTTCCTATTTTCGGCCATAACTCTTGAATGGTTTGACATAAAGAGTCGTGGGTGGTGTCATCGGACTTAGTTTTGAGTCCTTGATCTTAATTGGTGCAAATTGCATGTGCGAGGGCCTGTTCATTGCTGCTTGCAGCTTTAATTTAAAATTTTTTTTTTATTCTTTCTTTCTTTCTTCTGACGAAAGGAGGGCCTTTTTACCCCCCTAAACGTGCCCCAAAAGTCACCAAATTTTGCACGCAAGCCAGGCCTGGCGAAAAATAAGATATTTAATGGTTTGCATTAATGGGCGTGGTAAGATGGCTCAACAGCGCCCCCTAGGAAACTTTTCTCTGCTATAACTTTTGAATGGTTTGACATAAAGACTCGTGGGTGGTGTCATCGGACTCGGTATTGAGTACTTGACCTTCATTGGCCTGAATTAGCCCCGCCCCTTCTTCTGATTGGTCGATATTTGATAGTCCCTATTTTCTGCCATAACTTTTGAATGGTTTGACATAGAAAGACGTGAGTGGTGTCATTTCTGATATGCTTATGGGGGCCTTGGCCATGAGTGCGAGGGCCCGTTTATTTTATTAAGTGAGTTGGTGGTGTCTGGTTTTAATTATTGCACTTTTAAAGTTTGTCTGGCTGCTGTCTTGGCCAGGCTTCCCTTGAGAAAGAGGTCATTGTATCTCAAGGGGACAGACCTGGTTAAATAAAGGTTAAAAAAAAAATAAATAAAATAAAAGTTAAATAACTTTCTCAGGATTTCTTCTACGGTTGTTGCAGTGAACTTTTCGTTGCTGCCGAGACAGACTGTACCGGCCTTGATAAGTTGCATTGAAATGTGGCAAAATGAGACGACAAGGCTGCTGGAGCACTTTAAGTGGACCGCTCGCATAAAGAGCCTCCACTTCAGCATTTTCTCTTTTTCTTTTTGCCTCTGTGTGTCTGTCTGCCCATGTGGCATGTGTCCTTGGCTCTCAGGACGAATGCTATCTTCATCTTTAGCTACTTTTGCCACCCATGGATAGATTTGAGCAGTCACTAAAAGCTCTCAGCAGCCTGCAAGACAATACCTTGTTCCATTTGTTCGAGTTGAAAATAAACAATTCTCTGAATAAGTAGGAAATGAAGTGTGGTCACTAAAGTAAAAGATGCGTTATGAAGAGAAAAGGAACAGTGAAATGGTGGAGAATCAGTGGAAAAGCAATGCTTCTGTTGTGTTGTACAAGGGTGTGTGTGGATTCAGGGGTAACCTTGGGGAAAACAACAAAAGTAAAAAAAAAAGAAAAGAGGACTGATAGAGGAGCTGCCTGGGAAGCCAACTGTAGAGACAGAGGTCACCTGATGCACCTCTGACAATCCACGCATTTAAAAAGGCTAGACAGTGATGGAGCTGGAGTTCTGTAGCTCCTCACTCTGTCCGGCGCAAAATCCCGCTCCGGCAAAACCGAATCTGCAGAGCTGCTGCTTAGCGCTAGGATAATGATCAGATTAAAAGCTTTGACTGGCGAGAGTTGAACTAATGCCAGGTGATGGGAGCAATTTGCTGCCCAATCAACGGACGGAGGAGGGAGAAGTGCACCACTGGCGACTGGTGGCAGCAGGAAGGAGGGGCTGAAGGGTGGCAAGGGCTGGAAGCATCCCAGCCTCGGAACGCAGCTGGTGATTCAACAGTTTCTATTGTTAAATTCCATTACACCCCCCCCCCACCCGGTTTTGTCATTGCCCGCCTGTTTTTTTCTGTCTGTCTGTCTTCTTCACTTTCAGTCAAAAAAAAAGACTGGTCAGCAAAAGACTTTCTTCCTTAAGAATTATGCTGTTTGGCTTTGAAACAGACACATACACCAAAGCTAGCTAAAGAAGAAATAAAAGCGTGAAATGAGGATTGAAAAACAAAATACCAAAAGCACACGCACAAACACACACACACACACACACACACACACACACACACACACACACACACACACACACACACACACACACACACACACACACACACACACACACACACACACACACACACACACACCTGTTACACAGAAGGCTTAAATTGGAAGTCGATCCTTGCATATTTTGTTCTTCTGAGGCCGAGACCATTGAACGTCTTTTTTTCAATCGCTCTTTTACAAAGTCTTTTGGTCTGACATTCATAATTGGGTAGCTTTAAAAATGTATAAAATTCCTGTCTTTACTTACAATGATGTTAATTATTATTTTGATAACATGGATCCTATGATTATTTTGGGTAAATATCATATTCACACTTGTAAGTGGAGTGGAAATACTCCCTCCTTTACTATATTGTTACATTTTAAACTTTAAATCTATGAAAAAGATTGATAACATGAATAGGGTTGCCAAAAAAACTGTAATCATCCATAACTCATTCCTTGCTCTTTTGAATTTATTGTATCTTGCTATCCTCGGGCTTTTTGTTTGTTTTTTTTTTGTTTTGTTTGGTTTTTTTTTATATTAGGGCCAAACTAAGACAAAAAGTCCTAATAATATGAGAATAAAGTCGTAAAATGACGAGAATAAAGTCATAATGTTGCGAGAATAAAGTCGTAATATTATGAGAATAAAGTCGTAATTTATGAGAATAAAGTCGTAATTTATGAGAACTCTAACAGGAAGAGCATCTTCTCCCTGTGTTAAAATGAGGAATATTGAGCATCTTGTGAAGTTATATTTTGGTATCGGTTTCACAAATAAGGAAATACTTAATCTTTTGGCACATCAGTATCGAATTATTATCAGTATAAGGACTTTAAAACGATTTTGCAAACGACTTCTATTTCGAAGATGGAACCACACAGACTTGGAATAAATTGCGTCTTTTGTGGAAGAGCAAAATCTTTATGGTCATCCTCATTGTTTCCTGAGAAACAACAAAACCTCTTTGAATGGCAGCAGATGTAACCACCGCTAGCCCTGCAGTCGAACAGACAGCTCCTCTTCCGCAAAAGACGTGTGTGTTCTTCCTGTTAGAGTTCTCATAAATTACGACTTTATTCTCATAATATTACGACTTTATTCTCGCAACATTGACTTTATTCTCATAAATTGCGACTTTATTCTCATATTATTATGACTTTATTCTCGTAATTTCCAATTTTTTTTGTCTTAGTTTGGCCCTAATACTCAGTCGTATGATCTGTACATTCTTTGTGCTAAATAAAGTTTAAAAAAAAAAAAAAAAACACACACACACACACACACACACACACACACACACACACGAATGCCAAAGACTGAGGAGATGTCTTTGTCAGTGAGAGGAAGACATGAGTGGGCCGGCACGCTAATCATCGATTGGATGATTAAGGCAGATGAGGAGGGCTTTTTCCCCCTGTGAAAGATCTCATTGTCGGTCTCCTCCCGCCTGGTGTCCAGGGAGCACGCCGGCGGCAGCAGCTCGGGATCAATACACTCAATCACTGCTGAGAGGGGCAGCGTCAGTCACGCTGTGCCAGACTATTAGACCCAAGTAGGCAGACAGTGAATAACTCCATGCTTCCCTGGTCCCACCTCACACCACAGGAAGCACGAAGCAATGAACTCGCAGGCTGGGTGGATAGAACGCGTCCGTGTGAGTTTGTGTGTGAAGCCATCACCCACACCTTTGCTCAAGAAATAGAGCAGAGTTTTATTTTGGAAGAATTATATTGGAGGATTGATACCGCTCTAAAAGCAGTCGGTTTCAGTAATGAGACAGACAGTTTGTCTGAGCAAAAATATCAGTTGGAAGTGTGTCTGTCGAATTTTCAAACATCTTCCTAATAGCATCTCTGGAGCCTTACTGTAATACATCCATCTGTTCAAATCCTTTATAATTTATACATACATTTATATTTATTCATATAAATCTGATCTTCTGATCTTTGTACATTTAGTAAACACAATGCCAGTTAAAGCAAATTTAAGTTTCATGATTTTATAAATGTGTCTATTCTGTGTTTGGGTCACTCGAAATATTCATGAAACCATTCTGATGAGAAGTCAAAGTTATACTCATTATTTTTTTGATTGTTTCCTGGGAATAGTCTGGTTATCAACCCACTAAGTAACGTAATTAAACCAGATTAGGCTACTGATACTAACGTCCACTGAAGTGCGAACCATCAACCAGCCAAGAAAAAGAAACAACTCACTTATGTGAGGCAGAAGCAAACACTTCTTCCTTCCAGAAGAATGATTTTCCTTCAGCAAAGGTAAACGGGTCTTGATTACTTTGTAGAGGTTGAATTGGTCATTGATTATTGATTGGCGCACCCACCAATTGTTCCGGTTGGTCTTGATTGTTTCTTATAGTTGAATTAGAAGGGATGAAATGCACTCAAACTGCCGAAGGTGAACCAGACAATCTGGATGGATGGATGGATGGATGGATGGATGGATGGATGGATGGATGGATGGAACAAACTCCAACAACGCTTTATATCTTGACCCTGTAGATACTTTGTTCATTGAAACCACCAAATTTCTGAGTGTTGCTGCCATGGTGATTGTCCTGCTTGATTACAATTAAAATTAAAGATGCAAGCAGCGATGAACGGGCCCTCGCACCCTTGTGCACGTTCAGGCGTGCTGCAGTGGAAGCGCTTGTATGACTTGCATGTAGATTCTTCAGGCCTGGACATTTAGCGGATGAGACAAACCACAACTCTCTACATCAAACCATTCAAAAGTTATGGCAGAAAGTAGGAACTATCAGATATCGACCAATCAGATGAAGGGGCGGGGGTAATTTGCAGCAACTATGTTCAAGGACTCAAAACTGAGTCCGATGACACCACCCACGAGTCTTTATGTCAAACCATTCAAAAGTTATAGTAGAAAAAAGGGACTATCAAATATTGACCAATCAGAAGAAGGGGCTGGGCTAATTAAGGCCAATGACGGTCAAGTACTCAATACTGAGTCCGATGACACCACCCACAACTCTTTATGTCAAACCATTCAAAAGTTATGGCAGATTAATTCACGATTAATTCATAATGGCCGACTTCCTGTTCGGTTTCGGCCATGGTGCCAAGAGACTTTTCTTTAAGTTGCGACATGATACAGGTGTGTACCGATTTTTGTGGATGTACGTCAAACCGTATTGTGGGGCTTGAGGCACAAAGTTTTTTCTGTATGGACCAATCAGATGAAGGGGGGGCGCGCTTTTTGGCGTCTAGCGTCGCCACGGTAATGCTTTTGACTGAGAAAAGTAATGGCGCTGGCCTGGCTTGCGTGCAAAATTTTGTGACTTTTGGGGCACGTTTAGGGGGGCAAAAATGCCCTCTATTTGTCGGAAGAAAGAAAGAAAGAAAGAAAGAAAGAAAGAAAGAAAGAAAGAAAGAAAGAAAGAAAGAAAGAAAGAAAGAAAGAAAGAAAGAAAGAAAGAAAGAAAGAAAGAAAGAAAGAAAGAATTGCTACAGATACAATAGGGCCTTTGCACTGTAAGTGCTCGGGCCCTAATAAACAATCCAAAACCACAGCTTTTTATTTGAAATAATCCTTAAAAGTCTCTTAAATGTGCCCCCCACATCAGGTATTGGTAAACAGTAGTACAGCAGTACCCCCTTTTATCAAAAACAGAAAAGAAAATTATGCAGAACAGCAAGTGTCAACAGCCAAGTCAGGACAAAGAGTAACAGTTAGTAATATGTTCAGAAAGGAAGTTGGAGGTCAAAAGAGGTCAAAAATCTTAATGTAAAATGCTAATGACAAACTACTGTGCTGCAATTATGAACCTTATGGGCATTAGAGACACCAAGATTGGAAGACTAGCAGCTTTCAGCATTTGCTGTTCCAGCTGATAGCATGTTATCAGTTGCGTTCTTTAATGCCCACAGTCAGAGCGTACATCTTGATGATCCGGAAGTATTGCACAAGCAATACAGACGAAGGATCTGTAAGATATGCCTGGATGCGGTGATGTAGAGGAGACAGTGTGTGACGTCATAGGACGGAGGCCTCTAATGCCTGTGTGAGAGCGACTAATAAAAGAGAGCTTGAGGTCCTGGTCCGTGGTTTCTTGGACATAACATTGGCGACGAAGATGGAGCCCCCGTTTTCACCTCTGCCTTCGTTCCTTGGCATTCCTGGCGAACATCCGATCCTATGGCGCCGCTGGTTTGAGTCTTAATATGCTGGAGCTGTAGCAGGTGAAACCTTCCAGGTCTCGCGGTAAATTATCACAAAACCTCCCCCTCTGTCTGTGAGACAAGGCTGGCAGATGTAAACAAACCCAGGTTTACAAATAAGCTATGGTGAAGAAGTTCATAAGAAGTTAAGGTATCTGAAGGACTAGTTGGACCAGAGTCTGTGCGGTGAACAGGGCAATCGGGTGACACACCACCAAAGGGAAAAAAGATCATTTTTTTTCTGTCATAATTTTCCATAGCATTACAGTGGTCGTGACGGTTGTAGACAGTTTCTGCTGCTCTGTGTGTCACTGTCTAATAAGCAGAAGGCCGTGCTCCATGAGGTACCGCCCTTTGGGGCAAATTCAGTCAAGCTGAATATCATCCCAACTGCCCACATTCACTCTAATGTTAAGTTATTTCTGGCCTTATAATGTAATCTCTATGGGTTCCAGGACATAGATAGCTTATACATAGCACACTAGTCCTTTTCAAGGTCAGCATGGCAAGTGTATGGAGTAACTCCATTGTTTCATGGAAAGAAATCCCCTTCAGCCGGCATAGCAATGAGGATAAATTGGCGCTCCCAGACCAAATTTAAATATATAACAAATTTTTACTAAGGGAGGGAAATCATATAACCAAGGATTTTCGCGGAGCTTGTATGAGCGGAAAACCTGGCTAACATTGACTATCTCACAACCGAAACAGCCAACACTTTATTCTGCTACGCCACAGCTTGGACAGCTATTCGAGTCACCAATAGGCATCATCTGTCAGAAAAGGCCAAGAAATATGAGTCATGTAAGACCCACATGGACAGTTGCCTAAAGTCTTCTGTGTTTGGGCAGATGAACATCGCAACACAGCTGGAAAGAGAGGTACAGGCTAGCGGTTCGTCGTCACAACAACCAGGTCAGCAAGGTAGCCCACCTCATCTACCGTGTCAAGTTCTGCAGTGTGTTCGAGCTAGCTCTGCGAGGCCAAGAGTACATTGACTAAAACCATGAAGTGCAGGAGCGTTTCTTTGAGTTCCTGCCTGTTGTGGATGCAACATCTGATCCAACTGCCGGCGTGCTTTTTGGACAGACTGAACGGTCCTTTTTCTGGCAGTGACGGAGAGAAACTCATCACGCAAGCTTATGATGGAGCCAGTGTGATGACGGGAGAGTGGGCGATTGTGCAGCAAAAGCTGTGTTAGCATTTCAAAAATGTCCTTTATGTGCATTGCTATGCACACCAGCTTAATTTGACTATGGAGCAGGTTACTTCTCACATCCCGGCAGGGATACGTATTGCCAGTTTTTTTTACCAGGATAGTGACCAGATATTTGCAGGAATGCTGGAAAAGAGCAGGAAAGAGCTTCATCCACAAGGTGGAACTTCAACAGCAGGATCGTCAACATTGTCTACGAGAACCTCGATGACCTCATGCAATGTTTTCAATTCACCGTGAGTGGGTTGGGTTCATTTGACAGCACTACAGCGAGAGAGGCATCTGGCCTCCCGAGGATGCTGCAGGATGAAGACTGTGTTTTTTCTGAAGCTGTTTCACCTGATCACACCTCATGTTGACATCCTGCACCAGCAGGTGCAGAATAAGGATGTCGATGCAGTCTTCATCAAGCGTGCCCTCCAGAGCTCTAAATCAGTGTGCAGGCCATAAGGTAAGAAAACATGATATTGTTCACTCCTTTTCAATACAGGTACAGATGTATAGTCTAACTCCTCCTAACTTTATGAAATTTATATGTTTTCAGTTTTTCTTAACATTGTCAAAAACTTTATCATTCTACTTTACAATGAAGTGTCCGACTGTTTATGTACTACTGTTACTATTAGCTAGATAAACAATCAAACAATTTAACAAACAGTGTTGGTCCACTTGCTCCCAGGGACTCGTCTCAGCAGCAGCAGGAAGTACCAACAGGAACCACAAAACCAAGGAGAGCCTTGGGAGCAGATTAGAAGCAAAGGCTGTCCAGGGAGATCTGCAACCGCATCCTGACTCACATCAAAGAGAGGTTCTCCTTCAGCCACCACCTTGTGAGAGCCACACTGCTACAGCCTGAGACGTTTTGGCAGCACAGCAAGGCATTTCCTGTTTAGACTCTGAACGCCACTGAGGGCATATCCTGTGCTTAGCAATGCAACGCTCAAGACAGAGTTATCTCTGATCAATGAGAATCCAGAGTTCAATGACTGCTGCGGTCCAAATGCGCTTTACCAGGTTGTGCAGAGGTACAACCTACAGGACTATCCATGGAGAGGGAGCTAGTCAGGAAAATTGTCCATTTCAATGAAAGGGTTATTGATAACTTTGCTTCTTTGAAAGAGAGACAGGCAAAATGTAGAACTAATATAGATTAAATACTGACTTTCTCTCTCCCACACACTTACCCACGCACATGCATATAATCTTATTACTGTTGATATTGTTTTTTATAGTTGCTTTTTCATTCAAATGTCAAATGTTTTTTAGGTAACATCTCAATGTGTTTGTGTTTGTTCAAGTTTACTCTGTGATTACTTCATTCTGCTTTTTTAATGTAAATAGTCTGGTGGTGTCTTTGATTAACAACAGGAATCAATGCTAATATAAAGTCAAGAACTGTAAATAAACTACTAATGTCTTTAACTTGTATCTGGTTCTTGTCTTAATTAATTGTCAAAGATATTTGAAGGGAAATTGATTAGTTTGTGGCAAATGCAGCTAAAGGGAAGAACTTTATATTGCAATCCAGTGCTTATATGTGGTGTTGGTAACATGAGTTGACCAGAAAAAAGCAAATTGCGGCACCTGATTTGCAAATCATTGAACGGGTCACTTGATTCATCTTCGCTACTATTGCGGTGTTACTATTTGATGAAATTTTTCACTTTAACTACATCAACATAAGGCAAGGCAAGTTTATTTCTACAGGTTCAAAGTGCTTTACAGACACATTAAAGGATCACATAGTAGAAATAAAAAGCATTTATTAAGTTTAAACAAAAAAAGCAATACAATCAAACGAAATAGAACAAAGCAAAAACATTTTGTACAAAAACTAGTGCTGTCAGGCAATTTAAAAAAAAATCTAATTAATTACAGGATTTAATCTAATTAATCGCATTTTAATCTCATATCTGCTAAAGGTCCCCAAATAAAGAATTTGAATTCTAGGACATTACAAAATTGCAGTGCATGACTAATCAATTGAATACACTAAGATGAGAAGATTTGAAATCCACATTTTTATTGGTGAAGTGTGTTTCATAAATGAAATTAAAAAGAAAAAGCTCAAGTACATCAACAAACCAATTAGGCCAGGTGCATTATTCAAAAATGCAATACAAATACAGCTAAATAAATAAAATTCCGAAATAAAATACGGCTGAGTCTCAAATAGGCACTTAAGCAGACTCTCAATTCAAAATTAAAACTAAAGCTGACTCAATAAAAGTACTAGTACCTGTAACGTTTACAGTGGAACTTGTCCGACATGTTTAGCGTTTAAATGATAATTCAGGCTGGAGCAACTCCGATGATGTCAGGGATGGTGGTTGTTTGAGGACCCAGATGCAGGAGAGCGAGAGGCAGGAGTTCCAAAAAACAGGGTTTATTCAGCAAAAACCAAAAGCGCTGCTGGGCAGGATCAAAAAGAGGCAGAACAGAAACAGGGATCCAAAAACTATGGGACAACATGGCGGGAGCAAACAGTACGGACCAACAGGGAGCAAGGGAAAGACAAGACCAGATATACACAGGGGGTAACAAGACACAGGTGTGAACAATCAGGGCAGATGGAAAACAGGCGGGGCAGAACAGAAAACAAACTGGGGGAAATGTCAAACACTGACAGGTGATAGGAAAATTCTTTTTTACAAAATGTACAAATCACGCGTTCTTGTTAATAGTCCCATCTTCTTTATTTTTATACATAAACTTGCCGTTCAAAGGCCCTAGCAAAGATTTGCTAACTTCGCTCGCCTGAGTCGTCCACGTCTGTCACCCTACTTTGTTAGTTTGACTAGCAGCAGTAGGGAAGTGACCTGCCACTGCCAAGTGGCCTACGGGTCCCTCAATGGGCTAAATTTCAAAAGTCTTGCGCATTTTGCCATTCATAATTAATTGCGTTAATTTTCATAACGCGTTAATTAGCAGTGTAATTAATTAATCTAATTAACGCGCTAAACTGACAGCCCTAACAAAAACACATTCGATATTTTGTCATTCAACCAGACACCAACCCAAACAGAATCTACATGACTCAAAAACCGCTGGGTGATTGAAAGGCAAATTTGCCTTTCAACATTTGTTAAATGCAGCAATCAGTGGATCCTACCGGGTCTGTGACTGTAGGAGACACAACAGCTGAGAGGACTGATTAGGACGTCAGCCCTGATACAATTCCAGCATCCTAATTTCCCCCCAGACTCTCACTAAGCATCTACCTTTACTTTTATTTAAAACACAAACGCATTTTTATTCATGATGATTGTTAAATCCCTGAACATACTTCAGCTCAAACTTGTATGATAAAACATTTCAACACTGTCCACTTTTACCAACTAAAAATAAAACATTAGTAATAACCAATTCTTTTCCACAATACTTCTTTTAAATTGTCAAGTCCCACACGTATACAACACAAGGTCACACTGAATAAGATTTCTCCTCTTTTCAGAGAAGAACAAAAAAGAGACTGCAGGCTTTGCCACTCTGGCATGATGTCGGAAAACTAAAGGAGCACGTCTTCATCTCGAAAACCTTGTACACTGACAGAAAAAGCCCCCTGCCCCTGCAGCTTCATCATATGTAGCAAGTGAAAGACTCATTAGCGTCATAAGAAAGGAGGAGAAGGGAGGACAACAGTTCTCCGACAGCTGTGGCCCTGACATACAATGGATGGCCCAAGTCCATCTGGATGCAGGAGCACCAGAGCAACATGATGTATACACCCTCACTTCCCAACGGGTCGCCATTAATCCCTCCCTCACCACGCTGACCGACTCTGACAGCTAACTAGGACCACAGACTAACTCTATCCATGAAGGGCAGAAAAAAACCAATGGAAACACGGCCCTCTGAATATGGAGTGATAACAAGATGGTTAAATATCCTCGCAGCGCTACACCGCTTTCTTTTTTAACCAGTGACACATGTTGAATAAAAACATGCATGCATAAACACTGAGATCAGGGGCTGCAATCAAATTACTTATACTTAATGCTGGAGTTTTTGAGGTGGTAGTGTTTTCCTACACTCAAATCAATGCTCTCAAGATCATAAAAACTCAGGGCAAGTTGTCAGCAAAACACAAAGAATTGATCTTTATTTCCTCAGTCGCCTTTGATTTGATCATTTGGTTCCCAGCTTTCCCCATTTCATGTGTTCGTATGCCCTTGGGCAAGGTATCAAACTGTACCTTGGCCTAATGCGTCCATGTGTGTATGAAAGGGAAGTACCTGATTGAATGTGTGTGTACGGAAGAGTATAAGGGCCATGCAGGAGAAAAAATATTTGAGAGGGGAAGATTTTATTTTTATTGTGCACTTCGAGAAAAAAGTCGAAATGTAGAGAATAATGTTGAAATACAATTTCAAGAATAAAGTCGAAATTTCTTGAATAAAGTCGAAATTTCGCCTTTTTTCTCAACATTTCAACATTAATCTCGACATTTCGACTTTATTCACAAAATTTAGACTTTTTTCTCAACATTTCGACTTTTTTCTCAAAATTATACTTCAACATTATTCTCAACATTTCAACTTTTTTCTCGAAATTATACTTCAACATTAAGTGCATAATGAAAAAAAAATCTCCCTCTTCTAAAATATTTTTATTTTTCTCCTGCCTGGCCCTAATACTCTTCCATATGTATGAGAGAAAAATAGACAGAAGAGGGGGATTTTATTGCTTTAAGTTGTGAACACAAAAGAAGCTCTTCATAATGCAGTTCATAGAGGGTGCTAATGTTAGCCTGCAAGCTAATATTGATGAATTTGCATTTGCATTACACTGTAAAACAGTCTGTGTGGAAATACATGGCTTTTTCTGGCTGATATGTGGTTTAATCTGCGGCCTCAAACATATAAATCCATGTTGCATCGTTATGAGAATCAGAAAGCTGTGTTGCCAGGTACAGTAAAGAACATCTTACAGTACACCAGACGGCAAGACAACCAGCCCATGCTAGGTCGTTTCTAGGTAATCCACCTAAAGAAGTCGACAGCGTATAACAACGTGTATTCCCCACCAGCAGTCAGAACTGATGAAGCTACTGGGATGAGCAGTTTGTGAAACTCGGAGTACAAAAATTGAAACCAGAAGTTTACGTACACCGTTTGAGCATTTTTCTTACTTTTCCTGTTCTAGGTCAGTTAGATGATTCCCAAATATTAGACTATTACTTTCTTCAAAGTCAGAAGTTTACATACATTTCCTGAGTATTTGGTAAGATTTTCTACGACTTTTACCAAACTTATTTTTGGGTCTCCTGCCACAAATTTTCTATTAGATTATTATCAAGGCTTTGTCATAGCGACTCTGAGACATTGACTTTGTTGTCCTTAAGCTGCTTTGTACCTAAATTGGTGGTATTCTTTGGGTTATTCTCCACTAGGTAGACACATTTTCACCCAAGCTTTAACATCTAGGCTGATGTCTTGAGTTGTTCCTCATGATGACATCTATTTTGTGAAGTGCACTAGTCCCTCCTGCAACAAAACACCATGATGCTGCCACCCTCGTGCTTCACAGCTGGGGTGCTGCTCTCGGGCTTGCAAGCTTCCTTCTTTTTCCTCCAAATGTAACAATGGTCATTATGGCCAAACAGTTTAATTTTAGTGCCATCAAACCACAGGACATGTCTCCAAAAATTAAGCTCTTTGTTCCTGTTTGCATTTTCAAACTGTAATTTGTCTCTTTTATGTTGTTGTTGGGGTAATGGCGTCTTCTTTGCTGAGTGGCCATTCAGCTCATGTTGGTGCAAGATTTGTTTCACTGTTGATAACAACTCTCTCACCAGCTTCAGCCAACATCTTCACAAGGTATTTTAGTTTTGCCCTGGGGTTCATCTCTAGGACACAGAACCCATCTCCGGCGTAAGCGGTTTGATGGCTGGGCGTTTCCGTGGTGTTTATAGATCAACTTAGCCCCTTAAGCCATCTGGAAGTTGTATCAGAAAATAAACCACAGTTGTAGAGGTCCATGATTCTCTACCTGATATCTTGGCTGACTATTTTTGATTTTCTTATGATGCCACACAAGGAAACAGTGTGTTTGAAATGTGCCTAAAATATATCTGTGGCAGGGTGGAGAGGCTGATGGGACACACCTGTGTCCCGTCAGCCTGAGTGGGTGCAGCTCCTCCACCCTGCCACAATATCCACAGGAGTTCCTTTCATTAATTCAATTGTTGTTATGCAGCCATTGGGAAGTATAATCCAGAATTGCGGCACACACTTTCATTGCTATGCGGATGATACGCAACTCTATTTGTCTATGAAGCCAGATGAAACAGAACCGTTAGTTAAACTTCAGGCATGTCTTAGGGACATCGAGGACCGGATGTCTGGAAATGTTTTGCTTCTTCAGATAAAACAGAGGTTATCATTCTTGGTCCAGAGCATCTTAGGAAGGGATTAGATGGTGTTTTGCGATGGCTTCCAGTGCTACTGTGAGAAGCCTTGGTGTTGTTATCGACAAGGATTTGTCGTTTAAACCATATATTAATCAGGTTTGTAAAATAGCCTTTTTCCATCTCCATAATATTGCTTAAAGGAGCATGAGGCAAGAATAAGAAATGAGACTCATTAGCGCCACGATGGCCGTCGGGGTTACTGCAGCCAACGGCCAAGCCGGCACGGGAGAACGGGGAGAACGCGCATGCAGCGTCATTTGACGTCACATCCGCAGGACAGCGCGGGAAATTCGGGCTCAGAATTGCAGCGCATTTTGCAGCACACAGCCTGTTCAAGGCAACGGAGAGATACACTAGAGGGCTCATTCTTTTGGGTTTGGAACGCTTCATCTGACATTATTACTAGAAAACTTAAAACGTATACGCATTTTTTTCATAAATCCTGCCTCATGCTCCTTTATTAGGAAAATCCTCTCGCAGAGTGATGCAGAAAAACTAGTTCATGCGTTTGTATCTTCTAGATTAGATTACCAAAATGCAGCAGTGCGAGTGCTGACAGGAATCAGCAGGAGAGACCAACTTCTGTTGTAATAGACGCTATATAAATAAAAT